>NC_041020.1:9938363-10307735 GCF_004193775.1 Glycine soja
TTATAGCCTAAACCATACTTCCCACGATTTCCCTTGGGTATTTATCAGGCTAGTTATGCCGCCGTTGTTTTTTCCTAAACCATCCGGGTTCATAACCGTTCCCCAACATAACTCGGGCCATCATTACCGCTGCATCGGACAGACAAGGCTGCCCAAAGAGGGAGTCCACGGAGGAAATGCTGACCACCTCAAAAGACTGGAAAGCAGTTTCTAACGATTCTTCTGCGGCTTCCACATAAGGCATGGAGGATGGGCAGCTTACCAAGATATCTTCCTCGCCTGACACGATGACCAAGTGCCCCTCCACTACGAATTTCAGCTTTTGGTGGAGTGTAGAAGGCACAACTCCCACTGAGTGGATCCACGGGCGCCCCAACAGGCAGCTGTAGGGGGGGTTAATATCCATTATTTGGAAGGTGACTTGACAGGTGTGAGGGCCTATTTGTACTGGGAGATCGATCTCTCCCCTAACCTCTCGGCGAGTGCCGTCGAAGGCCCGAACCACCATTGAACTTGGTTTTAAGTGGGAAGCATTGAATGGTAACTTCTCCAAAGTGCTCTTAGGCATCACATTTAAACTGGAACCATTATCGATGAGCACCTTGGCTACGATATGGTCCATACACTTGACTGATACGTGTAAAGCCTTATTATGCCCTCTCCCCTCGGTGGGGATTTCTTCTTTGGCGAAGGCAAGATAGTTGTTGGCAGTGATATTGTTGACCAGCCCTCCGAAACCTTCTACCGAGATATCTTGGGCCACGTGAGCCTCGTTCAGCACTTTTACTAGCAGAGCCCGATGAGGCTCGGAGCTCATAAGTAACTCCAACAGCGAGACCCTAGCCGGGGTTTTGTTGAGCTGTTCGATAACCTTGAATTCGCTCTGCTGAATTATCCGAAGGAACTCGCTGGCTTCCTCTAGCGACACCTCCTTTCTACCATCCTTTTTCTCCGGGGGCCCCTTTGCTGGAATATCTTTATTCGAAGCGTGGGGTGCTTCGCCATCTTGTTCCTCCACCACTTTTCCTTTTCCCTTGACGTCGGCGGGTTGGACTGGTAGGTCCGGAGGTGCGAACACACGACCACTACGGGTCACACCACTCAGTCCCGTGATATTTGTTACTTTAGCTGACAGCGAGCTGACGTCAGTGACTTCTTCTTCCTTCTTCCCCGGAGGTGTATATCTCCACGGGACCGCGTGACTATTTTGGTACGGGAAAGGAACAGGTTTGGCCATTAAGGGGTGTCCGGGCTTTTGCGAAGCTGCGCTTTTAGTGAAGTATATCACCAAGGGTTTGGGCTTCGCAACACCGCTCCCCTCCGTAGATTGCATGCATATATGCTGCTCTTCTTTTCCTTCAATGCCGACTTCCAGTCGACCTTGATCTATCATCCGCTGTAACAATTCCCCTACTTCCAAACACGTCTCCATGTCATGCATCTCGCCGGAATGTAGCAGACAGGAATCCTCCTTACACCCACTATGGGGAATCACACCTCCCTTTTGTAGGGCCTCAAAGATAAACCTCCTAGGGGTTGCCACATCCCTTAAAGGTTTAGACCTGTGCTGCCTATCGGATTCAACTGCATTAACTGCTCCCCCTCCATGATTGGCGAGCGGGTTGGTTCTCACATTGGGCCGATCCTCTTGGAAAGTCAGCCATCCAGCATCCATTAAATGTTGGACCTTGTATTTAAGGGCCAAGCATTTTTCGACGGAATGCCCCGGGACACCCCCATGGTACTTGCAAGTTGCGTTAGGGTCATACCACTTCGGGAAAGGGGGTTCGAGGACCCTTCCGGGAGTTACCACGACCAAATGATTGGCGATGAGGGATGGCAGAAGATCTTCATACGTCATTGGGAGTGGGGTGAATTCTGGAAATGGCCTCGGAGGGAAGTTCCTTGTCGTGTTGGAATTACCGGCCGGTCGAGTCGTGTTCGGAGTTGGAACTTGGGGAGCTTCCCTCTGGGTGGGTGCCTTAGGTTGCACGGGTGTTGAACTAGAGGTATTCCCAGTATGAGCCGAGAAGCTTGGGTGATGTTGCGCGTACTGATGGGTACCATGAGGTGTTTGCTGGGTTTTGACCCACGCAGGTGTTGAAGAGACGACATGGGCATCTCCCTCCTTCCTTTTTGCCCCTGTTGCCCCGATTCTTTTGGCATTCGCGTTTGTGGAGGAAACGTAATCAAACTTTCCTCTTTTCAATCCAACCTCGATTCTTTCCCCGGCAAACACCAGATCCGCAAAGCTGGACAGCATGTAACCTACTAGCTTCTCATAGTAGAACACTGGCAGAGTGTCTACCATCATGGTGATCATCTCTCTCTCAACCATGGGAGGAGCTACTTGTGCCGCCAAATCCCTCCCTCGCTGCGCATATTCTTTAAAGGTTTCACCCTCTTTTTTGAACATATTCTGCAGTTGAGTACGGTCAGGAGCCATATCAGAATTGTACTGATACTGCCTTAGGAAGGCGGTAATCAGATCCTTCCAAGTACGGATACGGGAAGCTTCCAAATTAGTGTACCACACTACCGCAGCTCCAGCCAAGCTATCCTGAAAGAAGTGTATCAACAGCTTTTCATCTTTAGAGTGGGCGCCCATCTTACGGCAGTACATTTTGAGATGGTTTTTGGGACAAGTCGTCCCTTTATACTTGTCGAAGTCCGGCACTTTGAACTTCGAGGGAATAACAACATCGGGTACTAAGCAAAGATCCGTCATGTCTGCGAACGGATAGTCCCCAAATCCTTCTACGGCCCTCAATCTTTCCTCAAGGAGATCGAGCTTCCTCCTTTCTTCAGTTGCTAGGGGCGGCCCTTCCGTGGACAGAACTATTGGTGGTACTGCGATGTTGGGTTGAGGCAACGTGCCTGGTGCCGGCCCTTCGGGGATCGGGGGATAGAACTCGACATCCCTCCGAGCATAATCTTGAGGGTCTTTGTGGACTTCGTCGGGCTGCTGAGGAGGCTCTCTTTCATGGATGGGAGAAGCAATGTGGCCCGCATCTTCTTGCAAGACGGGTGGTGAATAGTTGGGCGGCAATCCATAAGGGTAAGCCGCTCGGTTGTATCCCAGGTGAGGGCTGCCATCGTGCCCCAGTGTGTCCCTTCCCCGTCCTACTATGTTTGAGGGAGGATGGTGCGTAGTTGCCAAGAGAGTCGGGTCTGCTTCGGCAGCCGAACTGGCAGCGGCGGCGGTGGCCGCGTTCTTCTCTATGAGCTGCTTCATACTTAACATGGCCTCCATCATGGAGGCCATTTGTTCTTTCAGAGCCGACATGTCGGCTTTCATCTGTTCCTGTGTCTCCTCTTGATCACCCATCGTTCTAGATTTGGACCTGGTGTGATAGGGATCCCTTGCGGCGCGTTTAGTTATGGTGTTTTTCCCTAAAAAACCAAACGTGAGGAGTGGGTAAAGAAAGAAAATGCATGCTAGAGATGAAATGTAGGAGTGATTTGATTTGCACAAGCTTTTTGGAGTAGAAACATGGGACCAACTCATTTTATTTCAAAAAGGAAGTCGTATCTAGTCAAGGTCTTAGAGACCATACAAGTTTCCTAACGATTTCTAATTATGTGGGCCATTAAGTCTATCATATGCTGACAATAGCCGAGAAGCCCATGAATCTCTTCGGGGGCGGAGTAGGTGTCTGCCATCGCCTTGGCCTTGGCTAACAATCGGGGAAGTTCTTGACTCCCGTTCAAGGTAAGAGCAAACCGATCCATCCACATGGTTGCCTCTTGGTGTAAAGAGTCGATCACCCTTCCTCTAGCCTCTTTTTCCGCGTATACTTGGGCATATTCGTCCGCAATCCTATGCTCGTGGGCCGCGGCTAGACCTAACTCTTCTTGGTACTTGGCGATGATAGCTAGCATGTTGGTCTCCGTCTCGCATAAACGCTGAGACAAGCTTCTTTTGGACCTTGAACAGGCAACTAACTCCTCTTTCAAAACCATGCTATGTGCTCGCGACTGGTCCCTTTCTTCCTTTCGCAACTTGAGTTCACTATTGCTACCCCATAGAGCTCCGTGAAATTTGTTCCGGCCATACTCTTCCTTGCGAGCCCTCTTGGTCTCTTGTTCAAGGGCTCTTGCGGTAATTGCATTCTCTTCCCGTAACCCGGCACACTCCTTCCGAACGTGTGTAGCGGCCAACTTGAACTTCTCCTTGGCAAGTTTTGCCTTTCCTAACTCGCTTTTGAGAGCTTGGACTTCTTCGTCCTCTTCCGGTGCTTCAAAACACTCTTTGCTGACGACTTTTAACTTGGCGAGCCAATCTAAACCTCGTATATGAACTTTCAGCCATTCGTGGTACCCACCAATGATGCCATTACGAATGCCTCTAAGCTCTTGATCTTTCTTTAACGGGGTTTCCCACGCCTTATGGATTCTTTGTATAGTCTTGGAATTTTGTGCGCCGAAATCCCTCACAAGGAAAGGAGACATGCTTTCTTCCGTCGGTGCTCCCCTCATGGGGTACCCTAGTTGTCTTATAGCGAGCGCGGGATTGTAGTTAATACAACCCCTCGTTCCTACCAGCGGAATGTTTGGGTATATTCCACATGAGAAAAGGACTCCTTCTTTTCCTTCCTTCCATCGGGGGAACCAACTGATTGTTCTACCTCCTATCCCGGCCAAGAGCTGGTCCCAATCTATTCTCCTCTTTTCAGTACACGAGCGATGGCTCAGGAGCGGACATGGATGTCTTGTGTCTTGTTGGAACAAGTGTGAAACCAACCAAACACAGAGGGCGGGTAAGCAACAGATGATCCGTGCGCTACTCTTTTCGCACCTTCGGTCAAATGTGTCAAATAGATCTGCCAAGACAGCTACCACCGGACTTTCCTTGCTATGGTGGTAGGCAAGGAAAGCGTCGATTGCTGCTAGGTCTACCAAACCATCCACGTTTGGAAAGAGGACAACCCCAAAAATTAGCAAAGCTAACACATCCATAAACGGGACCCAGTCTCCTTGATTGGCCATACCCCTCGCCTTGTCTTCTAGGTACTTCTGTGGTAGGCCCGCTATGCCGTTCCGAGTCTGTTTTATGCGGTCCAAACCTCTTGCTGAATCCTTGACCACAGTTGCAATTCTGCTCAAAGAGGGGAGACACCCGGAGGAAAGATATGGTTTTCTTCCCCCGAGAGAACATCCTAGAATTTCCTCAAATTCTTCAATGGTTGGTACTAATTGGAAGTCTGCGAATGTGAAGCACCTCAAAGGCTGGTCGTAGTATTGGGTAAGTGATGCAATGGCTTCTATGGACACCTCTGCTATGGTCAACTCTAAGATCTTTCCGTAAGTCTTGCGGAAGGCTTGCATTTGGAGGGGTTCCATCAACCGCCCTAATTCCTTGATGCTGGTGGTATCTAGGCTTTTGACCTTGACTTGGTAGAACCTCTTGCCGGTTTGATTTGTTCCCATGCTTACTAAAGTGAGACAAAAGCTGGTGCAAATCAAAACTCCGATATCTCATGGGTGGGATGGATGAATGCATGATGGAATGCATATGACACAGATGCAATCTAGGAATGCGGGGGTCCGGGGAATTTGTCCCCTTCTTAGATACGACGTCTAGGGGTAGCGAAATGCCCCAACGCACGTTTTTAAGAAGGCGACACGGACCCTCCGTTGGTTTGTTTACAGTAGGGATCAAGACAGAACCCATATGCAATGCCTATGCAAAAGACACAATGCGGGAATGTGCACAGTATGACAATATTTACCGAACATAAGCAAAAGGGTATATGATACTCATGCATGGCAGTGTGAAAAATGGCACGCAGAGTGTTTGCTTCGTGCCCCTATTTAAGGGACCTATAAGGGAGAGAACTAACTAGGCTTTTAGCAATAATCCCCAAGGTAGTTATATCTCTCTTGATGGTTTCTAGAGGTATCATCCCCTTTGAAGAACATATTGTAGCAGTAGGGACTACTAGCAACAATAGGTTTTCAAAGAAAAAAAGCTCTAGATGAGGGTTCACTGTAATCAAGCAAGTCGGAGACCTAGCATGATCACAGATTCACCTCCACTCCTTATGCTCCCATGAACCCGGGTATAGGGCCCTTTTTCACTCACAGTGTGTGCAAATAGTGTTGGTGTTTGTGTGCATCAAATGAATAAATATTTACTTCATGCATACATTTAAAACGCACTAAAAGCAACAAAGAGTTTATATACACAAGAACATAATGAAAGGAAACCAACAAAGGGGTAAGTCACGGTAAAACATTGCACAAAATTAAATGGCCTAACTCTCTAAAAACAGTCCCCAGTGGAGTCGCCAACTGTCGCAACCTACCCTTCGGCGGGAGGGCGACACGTGACTCGCGGGATGCGTGTTCCACGAAAGGAATACGCGCGGAGTCGCCACCAACGTTTATTTGAGGAAAACGTCGGAAAAACCGGAAAAGACGCGATCTACGAACTTTTAAGTGAAAGGTTCGGGAGTTGTATTTACGCACGGGGAAGGTATTAGCACCCCACACGTCCGCCCCAAGGGATGGCAGCCTTTAATCGAATTTGCAAACATGACTTTGATTTTTTATGTTCCCTTTTTATGTCTCTATATCCTTTATACCCTTTTTATATTTTCTCTTTTTGTGGTCGACAAGGGTGTTTCCCTTTGCTCCTACGTATTCCTCAATTGGGATGAGAAAATCAGACCTACGTAGTTCTTTCTTATCAAGTGATTCTTTTTTACTTTAAGAGGTGATCATTTTAAGGCGTTGGACCTTAAAAATGATCCATTTTACTTAGTGAGAAAATGAAATGACAAACTTCAAAAGCCTATTTTTATGGACGAGCTTGACTAGGCGAATTGATTTTAGCCTTTAGTTTCACTTTAGTTATTAATCAATTCGATTAAGAATGAGAAATCCCAAAGAGAAAACGTCCGATTGATTTTCCGCTTTATTTTACTAAAAGATGTCTTTTTGATTATTATATTATTTTTTACCTCTTTTTGATTTCCAACGTGGTTACGGCACGACCGAACGGTCGGAATTTATTTTAACCGAAGTTAATGGATAATACAATTCAAACGTTCGGTGGAAATTTATTTTATTTTTAAGTTAAGCGAGAAATGACTTAAGTAAAATGGCTTAAGCACGTCAACAGGGGGTATAAAAAGTAAACAAAACGAGAATAAAAATGCACGAAACACAATGTGGACCACTACGGGTACATAGAATGAATCGAAAAGCTTGGTTCGAGGTACTTACCCGTTGAAGATCGAAGAACGAATGAAGAACGTCGAAGAACGGTTGAAACCTTTGCGAAATTCTTCACGGAAAACGTTACGGAAACGTTTCGGAAGCGCCTCGGCTTAGATTTTCTTCACGGAAACGATTTTTCCAAGCAAATTCGAAAGAGAGAGAAGTGCCAAAGGGGCTGAACCCTTTTCTTCTTCACTTCCTCCCCTATTTATAGCAAAATAGGGGAGGTGGTTGCCGCCCAGCTCGCCCAGGCGAGCCAGGTTGCTTCCTCCAGAAGCAACAGCCTTCTGGAGGAATATTCTGGAGGGCCCAAGTGGGCCTGGGTGCTATTTGCACCCCCATTTTTACTAAGTACACCCCCCTCTGCTTTTTTTGGTGATTCTTTTTTCGTAAATTTACGGAAACTTACGAATTTTGTAACGATACTCGTTTTCTTTCCGTAATGTTACGGAACCTTGCGGATTACATAATCATCCCCTTTTTGACTTACGGAATGTTACGAAACCTCACTTAATTATGCAACGATGCTTCCATTTGATTTCCGGTGTGTCACGGAAACTTACGAATTGTGCATCAATATTTTTTGGTTTTTCGGCATGTCCTGGAATTTCACAAATTGCCTAATGATGGGTACCAAGCACCTCACAAGGACCAAAGAAAAGTCGCATGTCATCAAGCAAAGGTCCCCGGACGAAATTAGGGTATGACACATATTAAGAACATAAAAATCAACAGGAAAAATAAGTTCATCAACCCGAACTAGCACATCCTCTATGAAACCTGCGGAGTAAGCAACACTTCTATTTGCCAAATGAATCACCACATCTGTAGATTGCAAAGGTCCAAGAGATAAAGAATTGAAAATGGACAAAGGCATGACACTAACTGATGCTCCTAGATCTAGCATGGCATTCTCAAATTTACTGTTCCCAATAATGCAAGGTATATAGAAAGTACCTGGGTCCTTTCATTTCTCAGGAATGTGAGGAACATATTTACCTATCAATGCTGACACGTTTCTGCCCATGCTAATCCTTTCATTGCCCTTGAGCTTCCTTTTGAGGGTGCACAACTCCTTTAGAAACTTGGCATATCTTGGAATCTGCTTGATGGCATCTAGCAGAGGTATGTTCACCTCCACTTTTCTGAAGGTCTCCAAGATCTCCTTTTTTGCTTCTTCCATCTTTTTGTTTGGAATTGCTCTAGGTGGGAATGGAAGAGGGATAGGAGGTTGCAGTAAGCCAGAATTACTAGAAGAAGGTCCACCTGCATGAAAATTTTTGTTAGGAAGCTTTCTCTTTTGTGCAACTATCTCATCCTCTTTTTCAGGAATAGAATGAAGCTTGACAGGTTCAAGTGCAGGTGCTGCTATTGATGGAGGCACTTGAATTTGGTTGCCAAACCTCAAGGTGATGGCACTCAAATTTTTTGGATTCTGCACAGTTTGTGAAGGCAATTTGTCAGAATTTTGGGACTGAGCTTGATTCATCTGAGTAGCCATCTGCCCCATTTGATTTGTTAGACTCTGAATGGAGGCTCTTGTCTCTTGCTGAAATTGCATATTCTGGATGGTCATTTGCCTCACTAATTCTTCTAAGGAAGGTTGAAGAGGAGCCTCATTTGCTTGTTGCCTTTGTTGTGACTGCTGTTGTATTGGAGGAGGAACATATGGTTTGCTTGGACCAACATCATTCTGGAAAGGAGGGACAGACTGTTGTTGTTGTGGAGGACTTGTCCATCTCAGATTTGGACAAATTCTCCAACCTGGATTGTATCTGTTGCTTGAAAGATCATAATTATTCTGTTGTTGTTGGTTTTGCTGCTGAGGGGGTCTATTATAAATGTTTGCAGCATAAGCTTCAGGTTGCTCATTGACTCTAGATTGCTGCAAAGAAGGACAGAGATATGTATGGTGATATGCAGAAGAACATAGACCATAGACTCTTGCAGCAGGTGCAGATTTCTGATTCATGGCAAGCTGGGTTACTAGGTTGACCAAGGCATCAAGTTTTCCTTCAAGCTTTTTATTTTTAGTAGATAAGGATGAATCCGTGGCCACCTCATGGACTCCTCTAAGAACAATAGCGTCATTTCTTGCACTGAATTGTTGGGAGTTGGAAGCCATCTTCTCAATTAGATTCCTAGCCTCAACAGGGGTTATATCACCAAGAGCTCCACCACTGGCAGCATCAATCATACTCCTATTCATGTTGCTAAGTCCCTCATAGAAATATTGAAGAAGGAGTTGCTCAGAAATCTGGTGGTGGGGACAGCTTGCACACAATTTCTTGAATCTTTCCCAGTACATATACAAGCTTTCTCCACTAAGTTTCCTGATGCCTGAAATGTCTTTTCTGATGGCAGTGGTCCTAGATGTAGGGAATAATTTCTCCAAGAACACCCTCTTAAGGTCATCCCAGCTAAAAATGGACTTGTGAGCAAGGTAGTATAGCCAATCTTTTGCCACTCCCTCCAGAGAATGAGGAAAAGTCTTTAGAAAGATATGATCTT
This sequence comes from Glycine soja, assembly GCF_004193775.1. Classification (NCBI taxonomy): domain Eukaryota; kingdom Viridiplantae; phylum Streptophyta; class Magnoliopsida; order Fabales; family Fabaceae; genus Glycine; species Glycine soja. The sequence continues at coordinate 9,948,099 of NC_041020.1, forward strand.
CTTGGACATCAGCGGGCTTCATGGTGGAACAAACAATATGGAACCTGTCGCAACCTACCCTTCGGCGGGAGGGCGACGCGTGACTCGCGGGAGGCGTGTTCCACGAAAGGAATACGCGCGGAGTCGCCACCAACGTTTATTTGAGGAAAACGTCGGAAAAACCGGAAAAGACGCGATCTACGAACTTTTAAGTAAAAGGTTCGGGAGTTGTATTTACGCACGGGGAAGGTATTAGCACCCCACACGCCCGTCCCAAGGGACGCCAGCCTTTAATCAAATGTGCAAACGTGACTTTGATTTTTATGTTCCCTTTTTATGTCTTTATATCCTTTATACCCTTTTTATATTTTTCTTTTTTGTGGTCGACAAGGGTGTTTCCCTTTGCTCCTACGTATTCCTCAATTTGTGATGAGGAAATCAGACCTACGTAGTTCTTTCGGAACAAAGTGTTTGGTTAAGTTGTTTTTGTCTTTTTTTGCAAAATATGTTTTTATTGAACAAAAGGTCATTTAAGGTGTTGGACCATTAAACGGTCTTTTGATTTTGAAAGGAGAGAAACGTTAAGGCGTTGGACCATTAACGATCTCTTGTTTTTGAAAGGAGAGAAACGTTAAGGCACTTGGACCATTAACGATCTCTCGGGGTGGTCGACAAAAGCGGGGCTTTTGCTCCTACGTATCCTCAATTGCGATGAGGAAATCATACCTACGTAATTCTTGCTTATCAAGTGATTTCTTTTTTACTTAAAAGGTGATCATTTTAAGGCGTTGGACCTTGAAAATGATCCATTTTACTTAGTAAGAAATTGAAATGACAAACTTCAAAAACCTATTTTTATGGACGAGCTTGACTAGGCGAGTTAATTTTAGCCTTAGTTTCACTTTAGTTATTAGTCAATTCGGTTAAGAATGAGAAATCCCAAAGAGAAAACGTCCGATTGATTTTCCGCTTTATTTTACTAAAAGATATTTTTTTGATTATTATATTATTATTTTACCTCTTTTTGATTTCTAACGTGGTTACGGCACGACCGAACGGTCGGAATTCATTTTAACCGAAGTTAACGGATAATACAATTCAAACGTTCGGTGGAAATTTATTTTATTTTTAAGTTAAGCGAGAAATGACTTAAGTAAAATGGCTTAAGCACGTCAAAAGGGGATATAAAAAGGTAAATGAAACAAGAATAGAAATACACAAAACACAATGTGGACCACTACGGGTACATAGAATGAATCGAAAAGCTTGGTTCGAGGCACTTACCCGTTGAAGATCGAAGAACGATGAAGAACGAATGAAGAACGTCGAAGAACGGTCGAAACCTTTGCGAAATTCTTCACGGAAAACGTTACGGAAACGTTTCGGAAGCGCCTCGGCTTAGATTTTCTTCACGGAAACAATTTTTCCAAGAAAATTCGAAAGAGAGAGAAGTGCCTAAGGGGCTGAACCCTTTTCTTCTTCACTTCCTCCCCTATTTATAGCAAAATAGGGGAGGTGCTTGCCGCCCTGCTCGCCCAGGCGAGCTCAGCTCGCCCAGGCGAGCCAGGTTGCTTCCTCCAGAAGCAACAACCTTCTAGAGGAATATTCTAGAGGGCCCAAGTGGGCCTGGGTGCTATTTGCACCCCCATTTTTACTAAGTACACCCCCCTCTGCTTTTTTTTTGGTGATTCTTTTTTCGTAAAGTTACGGAAACTTACGAATTTCGTAACGATACTTGTTTTCTTTCCGTAATGTTACGGAACCTTGCGGATTACATAATCATCCCCTTTTTGACTTACGAAATATTACGGAACCTCACTTAATTAAGCAACGATGCTTCCATTTGATTTCCGGTGTGTCACGGAAACTTACGGATTGTGCATCAATATTTTTTTGGTTTTCCGGCATGTCCTGGAATTTCACAAATTGCCTAATGATAGGTGCCAAGCACCTCACAAGGACCAAAGAAAGGTCGCATGTCATCAAGCAAAGGTCCCCGGACGAAATTAGGGTATGACAGTTGCCCCTCTTTACTTGTCTTTTATTGGAAATAAAAGGAAAGTAAAGATAAGACACTAATTTCGTTCCTCTCGATTTGACGAGAGTCGCGGGTGACCATAAAATTTCCGCATGCAAATGACTTGTTGTTCCCGGAATTTCACAAATTGCCTAATGATGGGTGCCAAGCACCTCACAAGGACCAAAGAAAGGTCGCATGTCATCAAGCAAAGGTCCCCGGACGAAATTAGGGTATGACACTAATTTCGTTCCTCTCGGTTGACGAGAGTCGTGGGTGACCATAAAATTTCCGCATGCAAATGACTTGTTGTTCCCGGAATTTCACAAATTGCCTAATGATGGGTGCCAAGCACCTCACAAGGACCAAAGAAAGGTCGCATGTCATCAAGCAAAGGTCCCCGGACGAAATTAGGGTATGACACTAATTTCGTTCCTCTCGGTTGACGAGAGTCGCGGGTGACCATAAAATTTCCGCATGTAAATGACTTGTTGTTCCCGGAGGAACAAAAGGTGCAGAAGACTATGTCAGTCTCTGCATGTCATCGGGCCCGCCACCTCTGGATGACAAAAGGGTGCGGATAACCGTAAGGTATCTCCGCGTGTCATTGGGCCCGCCGCCTCTGGATGACACAAGGGTGCAGAATGACCAAATTTTGTCTCTGCGTGTCATCGGGCCCGCCGCCTCTGGATGACAAAAAAGGTGTGGATAACCGTAAGGTATCTCCGCGTGTCATTGGGCCCGCCGCCTCTGGATGACACAAAGGTGCGGATAACCGTAAGGTATCTCCGCGTGTCATCGGGCCCGCCGCCTCTGGATTACACAAGGGTGCAGAATGACCAAATTTTGTCTCTGCGTGTCATCGGGCCCGCCGCCTCTGGATGACCAAAGGGTGCGGATAACCGTAAGGTATCTCTGCGTGTCATCGGGCCCGCCGCCTCTGGATGACAAAAGGGTGCGGATAACCGTAAGGTATCTCCGCGTGTCATCGGGCCCGCCGCCTCTGGATGACACAAGGGTGCAGAATGACCAAATTTTGTCTCTGCGTGTCATCGTGCCCGCCGCCTCTGGATGACAAAAAGGGTGCGGATAACCGTAAGGTATCTCCGCGTGTCATCGGGCCCGCCGCCTCTGGATGACACAAGGGTGCATGTCACATGACCTCAGGGTCAGTATGACAAAGATTATGGGGCGGCCGACAAAAGCAAGGCTCTTGCTCCTACGTATCCTCCAATGAGGAACTCAGACCTACGTAGTTCTAGATAACTCGTGAGACTTGAAAAAGTCTCCACCAGAAGATGCCTACATCTCCGGAAAGGGTGCAGATGACCATATTGGCCTCCGCTTATCAATCACACTCGAGGTGCGGATAACCGTAAGGTGTCTCCGCGGGCTACCAGCTCTTGGGTCATGGTAACAGAAAGCAGTGTGGTCGACAAAAGCGAGGCTTTTGCTCCTACGTATCCTCCAATGAGGAACTCAGACCTACGTAGTTCTGGATAACTTGTGAGACTTGAAAAAGTCTCGGTGTTTTCTCCACTAAAAATGCAAACATGCTTTAGCAAAGAGACAAATATTCCAACTGATTAGAGCAGCATATGCTTTTTTTGAGTGACAAACAATGCGTCTACCAGGGAAGGAGAGTCTGCTGATGAAATCCCCCATAGCCATAAATGAGATTTTGGATATTAGCATTTCGTTTCTAAATGACCATTTAGAGGAAACACTGGGTTTGACAAAAAATAGAAGAAATCCACTCAAAGTGTATCAATCTCGCACAGGTAAGTGTTTTATCCTAATTCCGAACCATAGATATGTCATGACTTAACTTTGCAAATTATTTCCTATCAAATCAAAAATTACATGCGTGATCATGGATCAATAGGACTTCCCTTGGGAATGGGTTCTTTTGATGGGTTTTTCGGCTTTTGTGTGTTTTTGGCCTTTGATTTTTTGTTGGCTTTTTCCTTTTCTATTTTTGTTTAGTGCGGGGCGAAAAAATCGCTAGCACACAAGATTTTGGTTGGCAATTAAAGGGAGAAGACCACTTTAGGTCATGGTTTCCTTTTCTTTCTTTTATTCATTTGGTGACAATTCTGTATTGTTCAGATATTGTCTGGTCCAAGGACCTCTCGGCACATTTCTTCTGGTTTCTTTGACCAGGAGCTTTCTTCTTTTTTACTTCTCTTTTTTTCTTTCTTCTCTTTTTCTTTCTCCCACTCTTTGATTGGAAATTTCCTTTCCTCTCTTTTTTCTTTTGATTGGAAATTTTCCTTCTCTTCTTTTTTGCTTCCGAGGGTAAGGATTGACATTCTCACCCTGGGTCAAGGTTTATGGTGAGTTAGGATTTTGGCTCAAGGCTTGTAGAATGGCTAGACATGATACATGTCAGGGTTTGGTTTGGTTCAAGGATAAAAAGGGATGCCCCACATTATTTCCATGACACAAATGCAAAAATGATGATTTGGAAACTTCATGCAAAACTGGTCATGCATGCACCTATGTGGACACTCAAGTGTCAAATTTTTATGGTCATGTGATGCTAGGGCTCAGGATTCATTTCCTCTATTTTAGTCAACCCAATGTTTCCAAAATATGTTCTTTTATCAATTTGTGCATTCATCCGAGTCCATTTTGGGCGTCCGGGAAAATTTTCACAGCATTCACCCTTCAGGTGTACACACACATTTTCCAAAAATTGGTTATGATCAGTGAATTTTTTCAAAGAAAAGTTGGAAATCATCTCTTTTCATAAGCATGTCGGTTTTTCAGCTAGACAACTTATTTTTCTTTTTTTTTTCATTTGTTCATTTCTTTTTCTCGTTTGTTTTTGTTTTTTTCTCCCTTCTTTTTTTTTATGAGGTATTTTTCTACCTAAACATGTGTATATTTTTGTGAGGCATTTTTGCTATATACATGCATATCCAAGGTATCTTGCTACCTAAACATACATATATATATTTTGTGAGGTATCTTTTTGCTACATACATGCATATCTAAGGTATCTTGCTACCTAAACATACATATATATATTTTGTGAGGTATCTTTTTGCTACATACATGCATATCTAAGGTATCTTGCTACCTAAACACATATGTTTTGTGAGATATTTTTGCTATATACATGCATATCCAAGGTATCTTGCTACCTAAACACACATATATATATTTTGTGAAGTATTTTTTGTTTACATGCATGCATATCTAAGGTATCTTTCTACCTAAACATACATATATATATTTTGTGAAGTGTTTTTTTGTTTACATACATGCATATCTAAGGTATTTTCACTACCTAAACATACATATATATATTTTGTGAGGTATGACTACCTTCCGAGCTTGCGCTTGTTTTATTTAAATTCCCAGGATCATGAGCAACTAGGTGTGTCCTACTATAAAAAGTGATCAAATAACAAGCATAGATTCAAAAGGTACTAGGTTGCCTCCTAGTAGTGCTTCTTTAACGTCTTGAGCTGGACGCCTAATGATTTGTCGGTCATGGACCTAGTACTTTGCTTACCTTTGGCTTTGGACTTGGTCGCCTATTGGTCGGCCATGTGGCGTAGGCAATACTCAAACCTTTTTGTGGATGAGCAGAGGTGAACTCTAAAGGTGGTGGCGGTGCGTCTATTGCCCGCTACCGGCCATCCCAATGCTACTGTGGTGTCTCGCCCTGCGTCTGCCTGGGGGCGCAATACTTCTTGATGAAAGCTCGATTGGTAGGGGGCCTGATGACCTTGTTGGGGGCAACAGGAACTCCCTTGAATTGACAGAGACCTGTATTTAGAGCTGGCAACTCCAAGACCCTGTTGGCCTTCTTCGGGTCCACTAGGTGTCTTGCGGGCACGATCCCTGCAAACAATAGATGACATCAGAAATCAGTTGGGGGAGGTGCATACTTACCTATGCCACGACGACATGAACTTGCTAGGGGGAACAGGCGCCCTGTAGGGCCGACAGAGGCCCGTAACCAGAGCTGGAAACCCCAGGGCCCTGTTGGACTTCTTCAGGTCCACTGGGTGTCTTTGTGGGTGCGATCCCTGCAAACAATAGATGGTATCAGAAATCAGTTGAACCATATGCATACTTACCCATGTCGGGACGACACAGACCAACTGATACTTTTGCAGGGGGAGATTGGCATTGCGGTCGCTGGGCAGAACGTTGCTAAGTAGCAATGTCATCTATATCTGTGTAAGAGTGGTCATGTTGGTGCGCATGATCCGCACTCGTCTCTTTGCAGCGGCACGGGTGAAATCTTGCCCCGATATGCATAGTAGCTGTGTGATAGCCTCCCTCTCTGGTTGTGCTCGCACAGTTGGCCCTCCTCCAATATCAGGGGGTGGCCCAGGAACCGTTAAAAGGAAACTACTGGTCCCTTAACCGGGAGTGCAAGTCTCGGTTAAGCATTTAAGGACAGAGGACCTTAAATTATCTTAAGGTGTGGATATGGAGCCCACTGAAAGTGAGGACGCGTAGCCCTCTAAAGGCGAGGGCGTGTCACCTTTTGAAGGCGAGGGAGTGTAGTCCTATGATGGCGAGGACATGCAATCCTCTAAAGGTGAGGGCATGTCCCCCTTTGAAAATGGGGGACATGTAGTCCTCTGATGGCGAGGACGTGTAGTCCTCTAAAGGCGAGGACGTGTAGTCCCTTGAAGGTGAGGGCATGTAGCCCTACAAAGGTGAAGGTACATGACCCTTTGAAGGCGAGGACGGGTAGTCCTCTGAAGGTGAGGACGTGTAGTCCTCTGAAGGTGAGGGCGTGCAACCCTCTGTTGGCGAGGACGTGTAGTCCTCCAAAGGTGAGGGCGTGTAGCCCTACGAAGGTGAGGGCGTGTAGCCCTACAAAGGTGAAGGCGTGTAGCCCTACAAAGGTGAAGGTACATGACCCTTTGAAGGCGAGGACGTGTAGTCCTCTGAAGGTGAGGGCGTGTAGCCCTACAAAGGTGAGGACATGCAGTCCTCTGATGGCGAGGGCGTGTAGCCCTCTGAAGGTGAGGACATGCAGTCCTCTAATGGCGAGGGCGTGTAGCCCTCTGAAGGTGAGGACGTGTGATCCTCTAAAGGTGAGGGTGTGTAGCCCTACGAAGGTGAGGACATGCAGTCCTCTGATGGCGAGCCAATAGGTACAAGTACCAAAGGACTTTAACCTTACAAGAAAGCAAGAGGTTGACTCTTTGAGAGGGCCTCTCATCTATTCACTTATTACCTAATATGAACATGATGATTTTTTGGGGATGCAAATGTATGCAACCTTCATCTTGAAACGCAGTAAATGCAGGCTTTGTATGCAATAATGCAATGTTATGGAAAATTGTACAATGTTCATGACATTCTTTCCCTATTTTGTGATTTTGATTTTGATTTGATTTTTTTTGGAAAACACAAATTGACTGTCCTTTTGAAAGAGGTGATAGTCCATGCAACCTTATCCTATCTTTTGCAAATCTCTCCAAGAACTCCCTCAGAGTGTGTGTTTTGTTTGATTTAGTCATTTGACCATTTTGGAGTGACGGCAATGGAGTCGTTTGATGTTTAATCAATCTATTGAAATCCTAGGGTTTGTCCCCCCTTTTTTGTTTAAAAACATCGACGGGTGAGAACTTTTGATCTGCCCCTATGTTCACTTGAGGCTCATGCACGATGCCCCTCATTGCCCCAGTGTAAGGCTTTGAGGTACCAATTGTTATCTTTCGTCATGACCTTGTAGTTGGGAACCTATTGGGTGAAAACTTCTAATCTGCCCCTAGGTTCGCTTGAGGTTTTTGCATGGTGCCTTTCGTTGCCCCAGTGTAGGGCTTAGAGGTACCAATTGTTGTCTTGTTTTCACGACCTCGTAGTGAGGAAGAATGAAAGAAGCAGTTGATTCTTGCAAAAAGAATTTTCCAAGGATGAGAAATAATTGATGGATTAAGTCAAATGACTCCTATGTAGAAGCAAGATGTTTTGATGTCTTGATGATGCTAAAGGATCAAGTGCTTCTAAGTTTTATTCAAGACAAGAATCCAAGAAAATCAAGATATATGATCAAGTTTGATCTCTTAGAATCCTTAGGAAGAAGTTTCCAAATTGAAACAAACAAAAGGTTTGACCAAAGAATTCTATCATTTCAAATTGAGATTTGCTCTCTGGTAATCGATTACCAGTAGTTGAAAATGTTTTAATTCAAATTTTTAAAACCTGTAATCGATTACATAAGTCTTGTAATTGATTACCAGAGGGGATTTTCGGAAAATAATTTCCAAGAGTCACATCTATTCAAATGGTTTATGAATGGGCATCAAAGGTGGCTTGGAAGCACGAATTTAAAGAGAGTTTTCATTGCCCACAAAGTTTATCCTCTCAAAAGATTAAGAGTTTTTCTGAACTGAACTGTCTTATCCTCTCAAAAAGATTCCTTGGTCAACCACTTGCATATTCAATAAGGAATTTTGATTGGTCTTCATTGTACAATTTATCCCTTTTAAGAGAGATTTCTTCTTCTCTTCTTCTTACTTCTGAAAAGGGATTAAGAGACTGAGAGTCTCTTATTGTAGAGGATTCTTGAACACAAGGGAAGGGTTGTCCCTGTGTGGTTCAGACTTTGTAAAAGGAGTTTTACAAAGAGAGTGGAAAATCTCAAGTGGGTTTCTTGAGGACTGGACGTAGGCGCGGGAAGTGGCCGAACTAGTATAAATCAAGTTTGCATTCCTCTCTTCCTTTAAACTTCTTTTATTGCTATTTATCTTTTGCTTTAAAGAAGTTTATTTTGATTTGTCTTTTGAGTAATTCATGTTAAGGGTGCATTGTTAATCCAAAAAGAAAGAGTGATAGTTCAATTAGGGAATAGTCTTTGCATCTTAATTCAACCCCCCCCCCCCCCTTTCTCTTAAGGTAACTGAGGCCATTTGTCCAACATCCTATTCTTGATAACTCACTTCTCTCTAAAAAGACAAACTTCCCGGAATGATATAATGAGGTCACATGAATGTCTTGAAAACACAGTCAATCAAATGCTTTTTTTTTTCTTTTTGAACTCCCTTTTTTTATTTTTGAAACTTATTTGTTTTGAACTTTGCTCGTTGTTTTACGGCACCCCCACCAATGTGCAAGATGAGTAATCTCTGATTGAACGGTCTTGGAAGTCAACACTCAGGAGCGCAGGTTGCTTGAGCAAACAGACCAATGGCTTACACTCACATTCCGGTGGAAGTTGAATAAGCAAAGATGTGTTCGTGAGAGGATGTCCATTTTATCCATATCATTTAGCATTGTAACTGTGGTTTATGGCATAAACTTGAAAATCCTGATGAGTCATCAGAGACACCTAACAACAGCCTTCAAAATTGCCCCATGTGTGGCATCTCTTGTCAATGTCAGGATTTACACGCAATTCTCCTCAAATTTCAGCCAGCCCGCATCAATTAGACCTTGCACCTTACGCTTCAGAGCCCTACAATACTCAATGGAAAGCCCCGGGGCTTCTCCGTGACAAGCACACGTTGCGTTCGAGTCTTATTCTCGGAGAAATGGAGGTTGATGAACCTTGGCTAGGGTTATGGCTACCATTGAATTATCAAGTAGATATGGGAGCAAGTCAGCATAGGACACTGGAATTGGGGTGAATTCTACAGGCTTTCTCGCTGCAAAATTCATTTCTTGGTTGGTGTTTTTGGTTTTGCTAAAGGTGGTGTTCGTCATTGGAAGTGCGGTAGACAGACTTTGTGGTTGATTTAGGGATGGCCTTTGTGGATAACTGGGCGGTGGGTAAGGAGAAGGGTTGAGTAATGACATCGTTGGGTTGGTGGGAAACTTGGCCGCACAGGAATGGCAGTCACAGCATGGGTTTCTCCCTCATCCTCACCCTCTTTATTTGCCCCAGTTTTCTCATTCGTCCAAGCAGGATGACTAAATTTGCCTTTTTTCAGACCCACACTGATCCTTTCACTGGCAGAGACCAAATCCTCAAAGCTTTGAAGGTGCGTAGCCCACCATTTTCCATAGTAGAATACTGGTAATGTGTCTACTATCATTGTCATCGTTTTTTCGTCATTGAGGTGCCACTTTGAGCTGCCAGGTTCGCCACCTTTGGGCGTATTCTTTGAAAGATTTGTGCCCCCTTTTTGCACATGTTCTGTAGTTGCATCCTATCCGAAGACATTATACTGACACTGCCTAACGAAGGCAACCACTAGGTCCTTCCAAGAATGGACTCGGGAAGGTTCCAAATTAGTGTACCAGGTAACAGCTACCCAGTAAGACTTTCTTGGAAGGAATGTATCAGTAATTCCTTATCTTTTGCGCATGCCCCCATCTTCCGATAATACATCTTTAGATGGTCTTGGGGCAAGTAGTCCCCTTGTACTTGTCAAAGTCCAGCACCTTGAACTTGGGAGGGGTGATGATATTGGGTTCTAGGAACAACTCTTTTAGGTTAGCAAAGGCATAATCTTCACCTCCTTCAATGGCCCTGAGCCTTTCCTCTAAATGATCCAACTATTCCATTTCTGCCATAGCACGAGGGTTTTTACTTGTTGTGGAATGCAAGAGGTGTAGCTTGTGGATGATACTGAGGGCCCTCCAAAGTGTTTTGCAGGGGTACACCACCAACTGCTTGCCCTTCAGCGGCATATCCGAGGCAAGGCTCGAAGTCGGCTAGATCGTGGTGGGGAATTTCATGTGTCTCCTCCATGGGTCGAGAGACACGTGCATGATCAGATTGAGGTTGTTGGCTCTTAATGAGTATGGGAGTGGAGTTATTGACATCCTCATTGGGAATGTACGCCACATTGGGTGGTGTATAGTTTGGGAGGCAAGCCATATGGCGGGAAGGTGTGCTTGTTTTGAATTTGCACATCATGGGGTCATCCGTACTTCCCAAATCTTTGCCTACCATATTTGAGGTTGGATGATTCATTTGGTTGAGGCCAGATGGGGGCATCGGGTTCACCTTAGCAACAGCGTTGGTAGCGGCAACCATATCGACTTCCCTTATCTTTTTCATGCTTATTATGGCCTCCATCATTGTGGCCATTTGCTCTTTCATGGCCTCCATGTCGGCCTTCATCTGCTCTTGCACCTTCTCTACTTCACCCATTACTCTAGCTCTAGCACGGGTTTGGTAGGGGCGCCGTAAAGCGTGTTTTTTTCTTTTTTGATAATAACGATTAAGTTCATTTTTATTTTATTTATTTATTTTTATTTTCTTTTTCAAGGAAAGAACGCAATGAGCAATGCAACCAATGAAAAGCATGGATGTATGCGAATGATGTACAGTTGAAGTATTGCGAATTTTTACGCAGGATATGGGGTTGAATCAATTTAGATTTTCAACATGGTCCATGACATCTTTGTTAAGGTGAAACTGGAAGTAACAAGGACATCAACAATCCTAAATATGTTTGGCAGTAGAGGAAGCAGTGATGTGACTCGATTCATCTTTTGCCCCAATTTTTGCAAGATAGTTACTTCCATACTTCAACTTGACTTGATGAACTTTTTTATAAAAGCATGAGCTTGGTTCAACCCTATAATCCAAGGAATGGCAATTCTGATCGCCAATACTTCAACAACATCTCATAGGGATGAATGACTCGGGCATACTTTAAGCTATGCATGGAAAATGTAATTATGAAATTGAGATGCCCGAAGAAACACCATTTCCTAGTTAACCATGCATTAGGTACCATGTTCAATTATTTTGTTTTGTTGTTGTGTGTGTGTTTTTTTTTTTAGAAATGGGTTTATGATCCCAACATGGTTGGCTCATGGTGCCTAACACATGCAACTAAGAATGTAGTGTGAAGTTTCACGCTTCCCCTTTTTTGTTTTTGGTAGAGGAAAACACAAGGATGAGCAAACATGATAACAAATTGTATGCAATTTTGCAGATCAAAAAGTTTGTTGAACGCATATGCATGATGATGCCATAACTCATGCAAAATGTGAGGCTGGAATATGATAACAGACAAATGCAGGAACGATATGTTCATTATGATGTTATGAAGAGATCCTTATGCGATGCATGATATGAATGCATTTTACGGACACGAGAGCCCGGAAAATTATCTCTTCTTACTTGCGCATTTGGGGGCGCAGTGCCCCATGGGTACAATTAAGAAGGTGATATGGACCTTCCGGCTTCCCGTGACAAAGGACGAGACCAACATACAATGCATGCTAGAGATAAAATGTGGGAGTGACTTGATTCGCACTGATTTTTGGAGTAAAAACGTGGGATAAACTCATTTTATTCAGAAAGTTTATAACTAGTCAAGATCTGAGCGACAATTAAAACTTCCTAGCGGTTTCTAATCATATGGTCCATTAAGTCTATCATATGCAGACAATAGCTGAGAAGTCCGTGGATCTCCTCGGGGGCGGAGTAGGTGTCCGCCATTGCTTTGGCCTTGGCTAGCAATCGGGGAAGTTCTTGACTCCTGTTCAAAGTAAGAGCAAATCGGTCCATCCACATTGTTGCCTCTTGGTGCAATGAATCAATTACCCTTTCCCTTGCTTCCCTTTTTGCTGATATCTTGGCGTACTCATCCTCTAGCCTTTGCTCGTGAGTCGCCGCTAGATTTAGCTTCTCTTTGCACTCATCGACGATGGCCCACATATTCCCTTCAGTCTCGCTTAGCTGTTGGGACAAATTTCTTTTCGACCTAAGGCAAGCCTTTAGCTCGTCCTTCCAGATCATGCCTTTGACCCGTGATGATTCCTTTCACCTCTTCGGAGTTTGAGCTCACTATTGCTGCCCTATAAAGCCCCTCAAAACTTTGCTTTGGTCATGTTCTTCCTTTCAGGCCTTCTTGGTTTCTCATTCCAAGGCTTCAACGGTGGCCATATTGACGTCCCTTAGTTCATCATACTCTTTTCAGACTTTGATGGCTATGGACTTGAACCTCTCTTCGACTACCCGGGCTCTTTCAAGTTCTGCCTTTAGGGCTTGTACCTCATCACTTTCTTCCGAAGCTTTAACCTCATCATCTCTCATAGTCTTTAGATTTGGGAGCCAATCCAATCCTTGTGTCCGGACTCTTAGCCACTTATGATAGCCGCCGATGCTCCCATTACTGCTTCCCCTAAGCTCTCTGTCCTTTCTTCACACCGCATCACATGCCTTGTGAACTCCTTAGAGTACCCTCGCATTGGGGTCACTGAAACCCCGTGTGATGAAAGGCGTGATGCTTTCGCCTGATGGCACTCCTCTCATGGGTAGCCAAGCTGTCTTATGGCGAGGACGGGATTATAATTAATACAACCCCTTGTTCCATCAAGGGAACATTTGGACATCCTTCGCATGAAGATAGAATCCTGATTCTTCCTTCCTTCTAGCGAGGGAACGAATTAACAGATGCCCCTCCATGCTAGCCAAGAGTTGGTCCCAATTCGCCTTTCTTTTTTCGACGCACGAGCGGTGACCTTGTAGCGGATAGACGGGCCTACCTTCTTGGAGAAAAAAGGTGTGAAACCAGCCACACATAGAGAGCCAGTGCACAACAAACAATTCTTGCGCTGCTTTTTTCACATCCCCGGTCGAACGTGTCATACATGGCCAAAATGGCGACGACCGGGCTTTCCTTGCCATGATGAAAGGCAAGGAAAGCGTCCATCGCTGCTAGGTCCACTAACCCTTCCATATTTGGAAAGAGGAAAACTCCAAAGATCAAAAGCGCCAAGGTGTCAATAAAAGAAGCCCATTCGCCTTGATTTGCCAAGGCCTTTGCCCTTTCCTCCAAACACTTCCTTGGTATTCCGACTACCCCATTTCTGTTTTTCTTTGCACGGTCCAACTCTTGTGCTGAGATTTTCACTACCTTGGCAACTCTTGTCGTGGAGGGATAGAACCCAGAGAAAAGATATGGCTTCCTTCCTCCCAGTGGGCATCCCAGGATTTCTTCAAACTCTTTCACAGTCGGCACTAGCTGGAAGTCCTCAAATGTGAAGCACCTTAGGGGCTGGTCATAATACTAGGAAAGGGATGCAATCGGTTCCATGGAGACTTCTACCCTAGCTAGGTCCCAAATCTTACCATAGGCTTTGCGGAAGGCTTGCCGTTGAAGTTGACCCATTAATTGCCCAAACTCTCGTAAACTAGTGACCTCTAAGCTCTTGATTTTGACTTGATAGAACCTCTTTTTAAGCGAAGGCTTTTGACTTGATCCCATGTTTTACTAAAGTGAAATAAAATCTAGTGCGAATCAAAACTCCGACATTTATCATGGGTGGAATGGATGAATGCATGAAGAAATGCATATGACACAGATGCAATTTACGAATACGGGAGCCCGAGAAATTGTTTCCTTCTTGGATACAACGTTTGGGCAGCATGGCATCCAACGTATGTTTTTAAGAAGGCGACACGGACCCTCCGTCGGTTTGCCGTTGAGGGGATCAAAGACGAAACCCACGCATGATGCATATGTGAAAGGCACAACACGGGGATGTACATAGTACGACAATATTCACAAACAAATATAAGCAAAAGGGTATATGATACTTATGCATGGCAGTGTGAAAAATGGCACGCAGCGTGTTTGCTCCGTGCCCCTATTTAAAGGGACCTATATGGGAGGGAACTAACTAGGCTTTTAGTAATAACCCCCAAGGTAGTCATATCTCTTTTGATAGTTTCTAGAGGTATCATTCTCTTCGAAGAACATATTGCAGCAGTAGGGACTACTAGCAACAATAAGTTTTCAAAGAGAAAAGCTCTAGATGAGGGTTCACTGTAATCAAGCAAGTCGGAGACCTAGCATGATAACAGATTCACCTCCACTCCTTATGTTCCCATGAACCCGGGTATAGGGCCCTTTTTCACTCATAGTGTGTGCAAATAGTGTTGGTGTTTGTGTGCATCAAATGAATAAATATTTACTTCATGCATATATTTTAAAACGCACTAAAAGCAACAAAGAGTTTATATACACAAGAACATAATGAATGGAAACTAACAAAGGGGTAAGTCACGGTAAAACATTGCACAAGATTAAATGGCCTAACTCTCTAAAAACAGTCCCCAGTGGAGTCGCCAACTGTCGCAACCTACCCTTCGGCGGGAGGGCGACGCGTGACTCGCGGGATGCGTGTTCCATGAAAGGAATACGCGCGGAGTCGCCACCAACGTTTATTTGAGGAAAACGTCGGAAAAACCGGTAAAGACGCGATCTACAAACTTTTAAGTAAAAGGTTCGGGAGTTGTATTTACGCACGGGGAAGGTATTAGCACCCCACACGCCCGTCCCAAGGGACGACAACCTTTAATCGAATGTGCAAACGTGACTTTGATTTTTATGTTCCCTTTTTATGTCTTTATATCCTTTATACCCTTTTTATATTTTTCTTTTTTGTGGTCGACAAGGGTGTTTCCCTTTGCTCCTACGTATTCCTCAATTTGTGATGAGGAAATCAGACCTACGTAGTTCTTTCGGAACAAAGTGTTTGGTTAAGTTGTTTTTGTCTTTTTTTGCAAAATATGTTTTTATTGAACAAAAGGTCATTTAAGGTGTTGGACCATTAAACGGTCTTTTGATTTTGAAAGGAGAGAAACGTTAAGGCGTTGGACCATTAACGATCTCTTGTTTTTGAAAGGAGAGAAACGTTAAGGCACTTGGACCATTAACGATCTCTCGGGGTGGTCGACAAAAGCGGGGCTTTTGCTCCTACGTATCCTCAATTGCGATGAGGAAATCATACCTACGTAATTCTTGCTTATCAAGTGATTTCTTTTTTACTTAAAAGGTGATCATTTTAAGGCGTTGGACCTTGAAAATGATCCATTTTACTTAGTAAGAAATTGAAATGACAAACTTCAAAAACCTATTTTTATGGACGAGCTTGACTAGGCGAGTTAATTTTAGCCTTAGTTTCACTTTAGTTATTAGTCAATTCGGTTAAGAATGAGAAATCCCAAAGAGAAAACGTCCGATTGACTTTCCGCTTTATTTTACTAAAAGATATTTTTTTGATTATTATATTATTATTTTACCTCTTTTTGATTTCCAACGTGGTTACGGCACGACCGAACGGTCGGAATTCATTTTAACCGAAGTTAACGGATAATACAATTCAAACGTTCGGTGGAAATTTATTTTATTTTTAAGTTAAGCGAGAAATGACTTAAGTAAAATGGCTTAAGCACGTCAAAAGGGGGTATAAAAAGGTAAATGAAACAAGAATAGAAATACACAAAACACAATGTGGACCACTACGGGTACATAGAATGAATCGAAAAGCTTGGTTCGAGGTACTTACCCGTTGAAGATCGAAGAACGATGAAGAACGAATGAAGAACGTCGAAGAACGGTCGAAACCTTTGCGAAATTCTTCACGGAAAACGTTACGGAAACGTTTCGGAAGCGCCTCGGCTTAGATTTTCTTCACGGAAACAATTTTTCCTAGCAAATTCGAAAGAGAGAGAAGTGCCTAAGGGGCTGAACCCTTTTCTTCTTCACTTCCTCCCCTATTTATAGCAAAATAGGGGAGGTGCTTGCCGCCCAGCTCGCCCAGGCGAGCCAAGTTGCTTCCTCCAGAAGCAACAGCCTTCTAGAGGAATATTCTGGAGGGCCCAAGTAGGCCTAGGTGCTATTTGCACCCTCATTTTTACTAAGTACACCCCCCTCTGCTTTTTTTTTGGTGATTCTTTTTTCGTAAAGTTACGGAAACTTACGAATTTCGTAACGATACTTGTTTTCTTTCCGTAATGTTACGGAACCTTGCGGATTACATAATCATCCCCTTTTTGACTTACGAAATGTTACAGAACCTCACTTAATTAAGCAACGATGCTTCCATTTGATTTCCGGTGTGTCACGGAAACTTACGGATTGTGCATCAATATTTTTTTGGTTTTTCGGCATGTCCTGGAATTTCACAAATTGCCTAATGATAGGTGCCAAGCACCTCACAAGGACCAAAGAAAGGTCGCATGTCATCAAGCAAAGGTCCCCGGACGAAATTAGGGTATGACAGAACCCATTAAGATTCTTATGAGGATCTTCACCTACAAGACCATGAAACTTGGGCAGCAAATGTATTAGTCCAATCTTGAGAACATATGGAACACCCTCATCAGGATATTAAATGCACAAGCTTTCATAAGTGACATCAGGTGCAGCCATCTCCCTAAGAGTCCTCTCACGAGGTGGAGGTTGAGCCATATTCTCAGTATGAAAATTAGTAGTGGAATGTTATAAATCAGAATATTCAGAATCACCCTCAATAGAATGCTCAAAATGCACAGAATGACCAGGATGCACACTATGCCCCTAGTCATGCACTATATGCAACAAATAATATGTTTCTCAACAAGCACCTAACAAGGGGGTAAAGCTACAGCTATACTCAAATGATATCAAAATGAGCTGAAATTTTGTGAGGAACACCCTAAAATTATGAAAAGATAGCACAAAAAATTTCAAGCAAAAATTCAAAGTCTAACTATGAAAACTACCTAAGCAAAGTTTAGAAAAATAGGACAATAATACTTGAAAAATAAAAAAAAAACTTAGTAAACGGATGATTTTTGGAGTTTGGGAAACCCCAACCGGCTTCAACAAGTTACCACAGTATGGGAAATTTTTTTCTATCCCAAATGCATATATAATAATAGTTATTCTGATACTTGGGGCAAAAGTTATGGCCGTTTTAAGTTTTGCTAAAAACAAGTTCCAAAAATTTTTGTCTCTCTCAAATAATGCCACACCAAGTGCTTCTGGTTTTTTTCGTACAAAATATGGATCAAAAGAAGCTATCACACAAAAATTCAGCCAAAAATAACAACTATAACTATCAAAACAAAATTCGTTAATTAAATTGCAAAATTCGTTGCTAATTTCCATTCGCTAATCACTGTTCACAGCAAAACAAAAAGCTGAATCAATTCGCTAATTTCCATTCGCTAATCACTGTTCACAGCAAAACAAAAAGATGAATCAATCACTAAAGCAGTCGCTAAAACAGTCGCTAAACAGGGGATGCAACTGAAATGCAAAACAGAATGCTACACAAAATAAGATAACTAAACACTATTATGAACCTTTGGCCCATTGCTCCCCGGCAACGGCGCCAAATTTGATCGAGGTCGTACCCGAATCAAATAAACATTAAAAATGCAGTATCTAGGAAGTGATCCTAAGTCGTCTCCCAACGAGCAATGGTCAACCAAACGTTCATAATAGATTGTAATAAAACGGTAACGAATAGGGGGGTTGTTTGTTTTGTAAATTAAACAGCAAGTAAATTTTAATTATAAAATATCAGAATTAAAGCACATTGTTTCCCCTTGATTCACAAGCAAATCTCTTATCCTAGGTTACGAGGATTTATCCTTTATCAATTCAACCACTTAATCCAACCCTAAATTAAATTACTAAGCGAAATTTAACATAAGGCATTCATTATGTGATTAAGCAACACATACACCAATTAATCATTAACAAAACTGATCATTAAGCATGAACTTAAATTAAGCGCAGAGACAATTAATCAAGCACTAAGCATGCATGGATTAATAACAACAAATACAGAGTAATTAGTGAAGAGGAAAAACTGATTAGAATTCAATAGTAATAATAAAACCATAAAGAGAGTTGTGCTTGATCCTCAAGAGAAAACAACGCTGGAGACTTAGCCTTCCATTAATCAATAGCAAACGAAATTGTAGTAGAAAACGAAGAAAACTAGAATTATTCTCCAAAACGAAAAAGCTAAAACGAAAGAGAGAGAGAGAGAGAGAGCCTAAAACTAGAACCTTGGTGCTGTTATATAATTCTCAGCCCCAAAGCTTACAAATCTATTTTAAGTCCAAGCCCATAAATAAAATAAAATCTAGATAAGATAAGATCTAGATAAAATAATATCTAGATGAAATAAAATCTAGATAAGATAAGATAAGATCTAGATAAAATAATATCTAGATGAGATAGAATCTAGATATGATAAGATAAAATCTAGATGAAATAATATTTAGATGAGATAAGATTGGGTAGAATAAAATTGTCCGCTCTCTTCAAGTCCAAGCCCAATTCTGGATTCAAGCCCAATTACTTATAATTCTCCTGAAATTAAATTAAAAACACAAAATTAATCCAATAGGCCCAAATGATAAAACTGCATAATTAATTTGAAAGTTCCCGAATTAAATTAAACACACTTCCAAAACAAAGAAAGTTCCCGATCAAAGATCGGAAGAAAACAAAAGAAAAAGAGAAATTCTCGATCAAAGATTGAAAGAAAACAAAAGAAAAAGAAAAGTTCTCGATCGAAGATCGGAAGAAAACAAAAGAAATATACAGAAAGGTCTTCGAACCAGACAATATTTGAATTGTCACAAGCAAATAAAAAAAGAAAGGAAACCACGACTTGAAGTGGTTCTCTCCCTTTGATTGCCAACCAAAATCCTGTGCGTCGGTGACTTTTTCGACCCGCACTAAACAAAAACAGAAAAGGAAAACAAAAAGGGCCAAAACACTCAAAGCCAAATTTCCCACCAAAAACACCATTCCCGAAAAAGTCTTATTGATCCATGATCACACATGTAATCTTTGATTTGATAGGAGATGATTTGCAAAATCAAGTCATGACATATCTATGGTTCAGAATTAGGATAAAACACTTACATGCGTGAGATTGATACACTTTGAGTGATTTTCTTCTATTTTGTTGGACCCAGTGTTTCCTCTAAATGGTCGTTTCGAAATGAAACGCTAACATCCAAAATCTCATTTATGGTTATGAGAAAATTTTATCAACATACCCTCCTTCCCCCCGGTAGACACATTTGTTTTTCTCCAAAAACTATACGTTGCTCTGACCTATTGGAGGTTTTGTTTCTTTGCTAAAGCATGTTCGCATTTTAGGGAAAGAACACCGAGACTATTTTAGTCTCACACAAAGTCAAGAACTACGTAGGTCTGAGTTCCTCATCACAAATTGAGGATACGTAGGAGCAAAACCCTGGCTTTTTTTTACCGCCCCACCTTTTGTTACCGTGACCCAAGAGTCTGGTGGCATGCAGAGACACCCGACGGTAACCCGCACACACCCTTTGCTATCCAGCGACCTGAGAGTCCGGTAGCATGCGGAGACACCTTACGGTTATCCGCACCTCATCATTAGGAGACCCTAAGTCCGATTGACAAGCAGAGACCAATGTGGTCATCTGCACCCTTTCCTGAGATGTCAACATCTTCCGATAGAGACTCTTTTAGTCTCACACCGCTTTCGCAAGAACTACGTAGGTCTGAGTTCCTCATCTCAAATTGAGGATACGTAGGAGCAAAAGCCCCGCTTTTGTCGACCACCCCACCTTCTACTATCGTAAGACTCAAAGCCCGATAGCATGCAGTGACTAACATCGTCACCTGCACCTTTCTCGGAGATGTCAGCATCTTCCAGCCGAGATTTTTTTTTAGTCTCACACTTCTGTTAATCCTAACCCGTGAAGTCAGGTGGCAAGCGGGGGTACCTTATGGTTATCCGCACCTTTTTTCAACCAAAGGCAAGCTAGCCCGTTGACACGCAGAGACTAATATCGTCATCTGCACCTTTTGTCAACCAGAGGCAAGCGAGCCCGTTGACACGCAGAGACTAACGTCGTCTTCTACACCTTTTGTCATCCAAAGACAGCGAGTTTGATGACATGCCGGGGTACCTTATGGTTACCTGCACATTTCTGTTAATCCAGACCTGTGAAGTCAGGTGGCAGGCGGAGATACCCGAGTGGTTATCCGTACAAAGACAACTTCTGTTAATCCAGACCTGTGAAGTCAGGTGGCAGGCGGAGATACCCGAGTGGTTATCCGTACAAATACAACTTTTGTTAATCCTGACCCGTGAAGTCAAGTGGCAGGCGGAAATACCCCAAGTGGTTATTTGTACAAAGACAACTTTTGTTAATCCCGACCCGTGAAGTCAAGTGGCAGGCGGAAATACCCCAAGTGGTTATCCGCACAAACACACTTCTGTTAATCCTGACCCATGAAGTAAGGTGGCAGGCAGAAATACCCCAAGTGGTTATTTGTACACACACAGTTCTGCTACCCCGACCTGTGAGAAGTCAGGTAGCATTCGGAGATGCCCTAAACGGTAATCCGCACATATTTCGAAGACAAAAATGTCTTCAGTCATTCCATGCCTTCAAAGGCGACAATGTCCTCATCTACATGTCGAAGACGATAATGTCTTCAGTCATTGCATGCCTTCAAAAGGCAACAATGTCTTCGTTTGCATTTCGAAGACGACAATGTATTCACCTCAAAAACTTCAATATCCTTTTTTCCCTGTGCTTTGTAGGACTCGACGTCCTTTGTTTGTAAGCTTTAAAAAAAAAGGGAGAGTGAAAATGAAAATGAAAATGAATTAAACGAGAAAAGAAGGAATTTCAATATCTTCATGTCTTCACGAGTTTTACTGCTTGGATTTGCGCTAGTGGCCAGTCGGGTAAAGATTCAGCTCGAACGAAATTAGTGTCTTATATTTACTTCCCTTTTATCTCCAATAAAAGATAAGTAAAGAGGGGCAACTATCATACCCTAATTTCGTCCGGGGACCATTATTTGTTGGCATGTGACCTTCACTTGACCACCTCAAAATGTTTAACACCCATCGTTGTGTAATCTGTAAAGTCTCGCAACATTCCGGAAGTCAAAACAAGCATTGTTGCACAATCCGTAAAGTTTCGCAACATTCCGAAAGTCAAAAAGAGCATTGTTGCGTAATTCGTAAAGTCCTGCAACATCCTGGAGGGCAAAAAGAGTATCTATGCATAATCCGTAAAGTTTCGTGATGTTTTGGAAAGAAATCGTTATAAAAACACAAAAAGGGGTGTATTTAGTAAAATAGGGATGCAAATAGAAATTATCAAATCTGGGCCATTTTAGAGGATTCTGGGCATTTCCTTGCTTAAGGTGGAAGCAACCTAGTTTTCCTAGGCGAGCTGGGCAGCAACCACCTCCCCTATTTTGTTAAAAAATGGCTTCCGGGGCTTCTTGGACTTCCGAAAAATTTCCGAAAACCTTGGGTAAGCATATTTCACTTTATATTGGTGAAAGGGAAGAGGAAAAAGAAGAAAATCAAGTCCTATATGCTTTCATAAGGCTTCCGTAACTTTTTTGTAAATTACGAAAAAGGGGGGTGAACTTAACAAGATGGGGGTGCAAATAGCCATTTTCAAATTTTCAAATCTGGGCCCTTTCAGAACATTTTTAAAGCTGGGTTACTTAAGGAAGAAGCAACCCAGATCGCCTGGGTGAGCTGGGAGGCAACCTCCTCCCTCTTTTCTTATAAATAGGCGAAGGGAGATTGTTCCAAAGGGTCCCTAACCCCTATGCTATGCATTTTGGCTGTTTTGGGTGAAAAAAATTGTTTCCATGAAGAAAATCCAAGCTGAGGTGCTTCCGTAACGCTTCCGAGACGTTTTCGTGAGCAAATCCGTGAAGGTTTTCCGCCGTTCTTCATCCGTTCTTCGTTCGATCTTCGTTCTTCAACCAGTAAGTTTTCGAATCCGAGACTTTCAATTCATTTCTTGTTTTGTTGGCTTTCATCTTTATTTCGTTCACTTTCGGTTTTTTTTTTCTTCCGTTTTTAACAAGCTTTAACCGATCGTTTAAGCCGTTATCTCACCTAATAAATGATAAAATGAATTTCAACCGATCATATGCATTGTAATCTCGTTTAATCACTGTTAAAGCAAAATCTAATCAATTGTTCACACTACAACCACGGTTAAACCAAAAAAAGTCAAAATAATAATAAAATAATCAAAATATCTTTGAATAAAATAATCAAAAAAATCAATCGGACGTTTTTCTTTGGAAGTTTCCTTGAATGAATTGACTAATAACCAATGCAAAACTAAGGCTAAAATCAACTCACAAATCAAGCTTTGTTTGCAAAAATCACTAAAAATCGTTTTAAGGTCCAACGCCTTAAACGGTCCTCTTTGCTTTTATCGGTTAACATGGACCGTTCAAAAGCATAAAATCAACATGTAACTTTGCCGCTTTTGCAAGAACTACGTAGGTTTGATTTCCTCATCGCAATTGAGGATACGTAGGAGCAAAAGCCCCGCTTTTGTCGACCACCCCAAGAGATCGTTAATGGTCCAATGCCTTAACGTTTCTCTCCTTTCAAAAACAAGAGATCGTTAATGGTCCAACGCCTTAACATTTCTCTCCTTTCAAAAGAATCAAAAGATCGTTTAAATGGTCCAACGCCTTAAACGACTTTTGTTCGGTTAAAATATATCTTGCGAAAAAAGATAAAAACAACTTAACCAACGTTTAGTTCTCAAAGAACTACGTAGGTTTGATTTCCTCATCGCAATTGAGGAATACGTAGGAGCGAGGGAAACACCCTTGTCGACCACAAAAAGTCCCATAAAAAGCTAAAAAACATAAAGAAAAAGGGAAAAATACATAAATTTTGAAGTCATGTCCTTGCACACTTGATTAGAGGTTGTTGTCCCTTGTGATGGACGCGTGAGGTGCTAATTCCTTCCCCGTGCGTAAAAATAACTCCTGAACCTTTCACACTTAAAGTTCGTAGACCACACCTTTTTGGTTTTTCTAACGTTTTCCTCGAATAAATGTTGGTGGCGACTCCTCGCGCCTTCCTCCCTTGGAAGATGCACCCGTGAGCCCCGCGTCGCCCTCCCGCTGAAAGGTAGGTTGTGACACCCATGATATCATCCGAAGAAATGAAAAATACCAAAAAGTTGGAATTCACAGCTAATAACATTGATTCAATTGGCATTGACATAATAGGAATATTTCGTCTATTACAGAGGATTCCCCAAATACCTAAAATAGAGAATTGTGCCTATGCCAGAGGTTGTTATTCCTTCCGAGTCAAATTCACCACCAACGAATAATCTGATGTCCTCTTTTGGATATGATTCCTCATCTGAGGATACTGAGGCCATTTCCCCTACTCTGATGTCTCATCAATCTGTGTTGCCTGAGTTTCA
This sequence comes from Glycine soja, assembly GCF_004193775.1. Taxonomy (NCBI): domain Eukaryota; kingdom Viridiplantae; phylum Streptophyta; class Magnoliopsida; order Fabales; family Fabaceae; genus Glycine; species Glycine soja. Next base: position 9,972,047 of record NC_041020.1, read on the forward strand.
AGTACTGCCTAGGGTAGACTTGGTGGATCTCGTGTCGGAGGATGAGGAAGAGGAGTTGGAGGAGGACACATCTTTCGAGGAGGACCCATCGATGGATGAGGATGACCCCTTCACAGAGTCAGAGTTTATGGATGAGTCTTACTAGGAGGCTCCTTATATTTGACTACACTAATTCTTATTGTGGATACAACTAACTTTGGGCTTAGGTATAGGTGATTGTTGTATCCCAATTTTCCATGTGTGTGTGGTAGACAATGTTATTGTTTTGTTATGTGATTGGGTAGTGTTTTTAGATTATTGAAATGGTAAAAAATGAGATGTTTAGGATACCTAGGCATGGTTAAACTCTTAAGTTTTTAAGCTAAAGTCTAGAAAGAATAAGGATAATTCAGAGAAAATTCTTTGGTCAAATAATGGTCAACTTATTAATGAGCTAGATGTTAATAATTGGATTTTGGTCTAAATATAGAAATTAGAAGCTTGAAAGAAAATTAATAATTAATGTAACTAAAGTTAGAAATTAAGTGGGGATAATTAAGGTTGAGTAATGGTGATTTAGATTCTAGAGAATTAGAAAAGGGATAATTAAGTCATAAGTGTTGGACAAGTGGCCTCAATAACTTAAGAGGGAGGGGAGGTGAATTAAGTCTTACAAAATTTTCCACTAAAAAATTTTAACCCCCTTTTAAATGATATATGATAGGCTCAAAATGCAGAAGAAGAATAAGAAGCAATCAATTTAACAATGTTCTGTTAAATGCGCAAGACAAAGTAAACTACAGTAAAATAACTGAGACAAGGGTAGAGAGAAATGCAAACTCAATTTATACTGGTTTGGCCATTTCCCGTGCCTACGTCCAGTCCTTAAGCAACCTACTTGAGATTTTTCACTATCTGTGTAAATCCTTTATAGATTTTGAACACACCTTGGGATCCCTCACCCTTGTGTTCAAGATTGTTACAATCCAAGAGACAAACAGTCTCTTGATTACAACTGAGTTTATGAGATGAATAGAAAGATTTCTCTCCTTTAGAGTAGATGATACAAATTGAAGTTCCTTGAAGAATTCTCAATAGATTTACAAGTTTTTGGCCAATAGTTGTTTAGAGAGCATTCAACAATTAAGTTCTCTTAGAAAAATGTCTCTCTTGCTTTTCAAAGTCAGACACACACATATATATAGGCCCATTGTGCCTTTTCAAAATGGTTGGAAGAGATGTGTCTTTTCAAAAAGCTTTTTTGAAATTTTCAAACTTCAAATTTCAAATTTTCAATTTTCAAATTTCAAACTTTCTAAAAAAGCTTTTCAAAATAATTTTACTTCTAGTAATCGACTACAATGCCTGGTAATCGATTACCAGTGAAAAAATGTCTTTTTCAGAAAACGTTAAAAATATTCTAAAACCTTTTTATAATCAATTTAAAAACTATGTTGTGAGGCCAAACCTTTGCAATCACTAAGAGAATCTTTTAACGAAGATAGACTAAGACTTAGCTTTCTTCTTGATCTTTGTTTTCATGGTCTTGATTTAATCTTGAAGCAATATCTGTTTGCTTAACCTTGAATGTTTCTTGAAGCAATCTTGTTTGATTATACTTTGGCATCATCAAAAACCTGTATTCATACATTCACAATAAGAGTTTAAAGTGGAGGACATTTTCATAAATGATTATATAACTAGTTTAAAGTGGGTGACTAATTAAAGTGTCTAATTGTATGATGTAGAATAATTAAAATAAGTTAGAGTTGTAGGATCCTGAAAAATTATAGCTCAGACTGATAGAGGAAATTTTGTGTTGTGTCATCTGTGCATGTATGAATTTAATTTCAATTTTTAATCATAGAATTTTGTGCTATGTATATGTGTGTGTGTGTGTGTGTATGCGATTGATTTAGTAAAACTTAACAGAGAAATAGAAATTGTCTAAGCTAGATTTCCATCTGTGCAACAATTGCGCTGTGCATTGAGTCGTAATGTAATTTGTCTCTGTGTGAGTGGACTCTATGCAAGGTTCACTCTGAGTACACATATCTCAAGGAAGGTTAGGACACTAATCAAGGAAGTTAGCACACTAATCTAGAAGATTAAGATAAGATTTACCAGTTTTAGCAAAAACAATTTTTACCATTTCTGGCAAAACTCTACTTTATCCTTTTATAGTTAGTTTTAGAAAAGTACAAGAAGCCATATAAGGCATGGCTGAGATCGTGGAGAGCACATCAAGAGTTGTCCAAGCTTCCAATTAGTCATTTTAATGGTCATTCAAAGTGCTTATATTAAGAAGATAAGGATTCCTTGCAATTCCATTGGTCCAAGCATTTCACCTACAATAAGTGTTTTTTTAAAAGCCAAAGCCTAGGTCAATTCTCCCATTTTCCTGAAGCTTTTGAAGAAAGAGGAGACCATATTTTTCTTCTTCTTCCAAGTTTTACCAAGAGTTCTTGAGCCCTTCCTCCATTGAGCTTAGGTAAGTGACCTCCATTTCAACTCTAAACATGATTTTCACTTCATTTTGTTGCTCTATTCTCACTTGCAGTTTCAAAACCTTATTTTTCACTCTTGAAGGTTGGAAACTTGAATCTAAACTCCTTCATTATTCCTTCTAAATTTTGTGCAACTCTTGAACCATGTTCTTGTTGTTGAACTTCCTTGAACATGTTGCTTTGAAATTTTCAAGCTTGTTGTCATGTTCTAAATTTGTACGTTGAGCTATTTTCCTTGAGTTTTTTATGCCAAAAATGAGTTTTTTCCATGTTAAAACATAAATTTATCCTTAAATTAAACTTAAATTGGAGTTTCCTAGCAAAAGTTACAAATAGAACAAGTTTAAGGACCTTTAGTAAAATGAAAAATCTGTCACAAATTTGGACTGAGAGTTATAGAAGTATGGACTTTTTTATTAAAGTTTTGACCTCAAAACTGAGTTTTTTAGGTTTGAAAATGTAGAGTAGCATATAAGATTTGAGAAAATCCGACTCCCAAAACACCGAGAGCGCTAAAAAAAAGTTAGGAGCAAAACTGTGAAAAATCGAGCAATAGAGTGATTTTAGACCGTAAATAACTTAACTTTGTAATCCATGTCTCCATATAAATTATCTTAGAATTATTTATTTTTTGGAACTGCTGATTTATTTACTATTATATTGCTGAGGTAAATGCAAGATCTTATGACTGATGCATATTCTAAAATTGTGATAATTCTCTGCTGATAAAATTACTGAAATGCATGCTTTAATTCTATTTTGATTATTAAATGATAAGACGACAGAGTGTGAACTCCAGTAATTATATCTGTGGCATGTGAATTTATTTCTAGTGTGTGTGTCTGCTTATTGTCATTTTTATCTGTACGCGTTTTGAGTTTGGGGGTGTTTGACTCTCGACAAATTGTTTGTTATGATTGATTAGATAGCTATAATTACAGTCGTTATGTTGCCCGTTTTTTTGCATGGCAAGTGGTTTATACCACATAAGGGATCACGATTGGTTCCTTGAGAGTAGTTCGTAGGCTTGAGTCTCGTCTCTCTTTCTTTGTTTACTTGTTTGTACGTGTTTGTTGATGTACGTGGTACAAGGATTGTGCACATGATACGGTGGCAAGATTCAAGAGGACTGGATAGAGACTAAAAGAACCAGTGGTTCTGTTTCCTTCTGTGAGAAGGTGAGGTTGCATTAAGGAAGTGGATGATAAATAGAGATGCACTGGGGTGTAGTGGGCGAAAAGGTTCAAAGAACCTAGAGGAATTAGCGAGTGGTGACTACCTAACATTTGGTGCACTCATTTAGTTCGAGTAACTCACATGCCTCACTTTGTTACTCTTTACGGGCTCTAAGACTATGCTTTTTGAGTTGGGAGATGAGGGGTCGATGTACGATGTATCCATATGTAGCGATTGCTCCCAACTATATCCACATGATTTTTGTAAGACCATCAAGACTTGGGAGGATCGGTGGTAGTGATTGGGCTTTATTGTGAATTAAGTGTAATAGTTATGCGCTTAGGATGCAACAGTGTTGTTTGTTTAGATAACCACATGCAATGGTTACATAAATTGTATGTTTTATTTTTGTTTTACTATTGTTTGTTGTTTGTGGCATTCGAGGAGTGGGGGACTCACCCCTACAACCAACAACTTTTAGGTACTGACAATGCCAAGTACACTAAGGCATTTCCAAGCTCAATGTAGCTTGCAAATAGAGCAGGTATGACCTTCCACCGTAACGCATACTACACGTTACACCTGTCATACTCGAGTCCACATAGTGTCAGCTGATAGACCGGATACAATGTGCATCGAGTATACCTAATGGAGGTTACAAAGGACCAAGGTGACCATTCAGACATGTCGTCTGAGGAGATTGAGGAGTATCAGAAACTACTGAGGTAGTTGGAATCGACATCTGAGGAGGAGAGTGAGGATTCTTCCAAGGACACATCTTAGTTAGTTCTGTACTTCTAGTGTGATAAGTGGTCTACTCTGGTCCTAGTTTCTTTACTGTTTTGATATATTTTGAGAGATATTTTCTCCACAGACATGTATTTTGTTGTAGCAAGGATCAAAAGTGTATTTTGTTTATTATCACACTATTATGGGTTGTATCCATATATTTCTTTGTGACATTACTAGTTTTTATTTTATTTATGTATGGAAACTAAATTACTCTACATTTGTATTTATTTTAATTTGATGCAACTATTTTTCATTTTTCGACTATCGCGTTTCGTTTTTAAAAAATACTAGGACAATCCTCCCTACTAAGAGTAACGTTTATTCCTATTGGCAAATAGTCACTTTTGGAGTTTCCATGTTATACCTCTTTAGGATGGTACCAATGTACCTAGATTGGGAGAGTCCAAGAACCTATTTAGATCTTTCTCTATAAATCTTTATTCCTAGAATATAGGTTGTCTCTCCTAAATCTTTCATGGAGAACTTTTCTGATAGCCAAATCTTTGTACTTTTCATTGCTGGTATATCATTTCCAATATGTCATCCACATATAACAATAAGAAAATTGAAATTCTGATCCTGGGGACAGATGTCGTACAGGATGTCACGACATCACGCTTCAGAACATGCAGATTATATTTGACAGTGTGTAGAGTTTAAACAAGTAAATAACACAAGAGAATTGTTAACCCAGTTCGGTGCAACCTCACCTACATCTGGGGGCTACCAAGCCAGGGAGGAAATCCACTAAAATAGTGTTAGTTCAAGGTCTAACAGCCACTGTTTACAACCTTCTCACCTAACCACTACCCGTGCGATCTCTACCTAAGAGCCACTCTTAGATATGAGAAACCCCGCTCACTCCCTCTCACTCACTCTCCCGAGTTTACAATTAAATCAAAGACACACCAGAGATCAACTCTGAACAAAAGAGATCAACTCTACACACTAGAGATCAACTCTACACACTAGAGATCAACTCTACACACTCAGGTCCAACACTTGATGTTAGGGTACCATCAAGGTGGCTCACAAAAGACTCAAGTCCCAAAACTCACAAAATAACTCTTCAATCCCGGACTTGATACAGAACTCGTGCAGCCTCCATGATTATATAGCAATGTGCGTTTCTGGGCTGCAACTACTTGTGCTGGATGAGATCTATCTTCTTCCTGAAAATCTGCACTTAAAGATCTAAAAGATAACGTTTGATCTTTTAGTTTGAATCTTTAATCTTTAATCTTTAATCCCTGAACGAACTCTTCTAGTTTGTAATTCGAACTTTAATGATCTTTTAATTCGTTCCTAAAGATAGATCATCTAATCTTTTGCTAACCGCACAATAATCTGTTAAAGATATAACAGATTTATGTGTCCAGTATTTTCGGGCAAGATGTCAGGACATCGTATCCGACATCGTGGATCCTGCAGCTTCAATGCTTCATTTGACATTTTATCTTGACTTATGCATTGTGCAGCAACTCCAGTATTTTCGGGCAGGATGTCAGGACATTGTATCCGACATCGTGGATCCTGCAACTTCAATTCTTCATTTGACATTTTATCTTGCCTTGTGCATTGTGCAGCCCGATCTTATTCCTTGACATAACGTTGGACATCATGTGCAGCAACTCCAGCTTTCCTTCATTGTCTAAGTGCTTATGTTTTAACAAAATCTTAGCCAATCTTTTAAAACTCCGTAGAGCTAAGCACTAACAATCTCCCCCTTTGGCAAATTTTGTCTAAAACATACTTAGACACTTCCTGAGCAGGTACGAGCAGTTATGCAAGTGGGATCAGCAACTTCCATTATCAGAGTAATCAAGCACAGCGGAAATTCTTCAAGTTGCAAATCTACAAGTCTTCTCCAGGATGTCAAGACATCTCTCGTGACATCAGCTTTCTGCTTCTGCTCCCCCTGTCTCAATGCTCTTACTGCTGTGAAGCAGTTCACTGCAGCATCTTCTATCAGCTACTAGTCTTTTCCAGGATGTCGAGACATCTCATGTGACATCAGCTTTTTGCTCCCCCTGTCTTCATGCTCTTACTAGTAGCTTACATCAGTCATCATCAGCAGCAGTCTCCCCCTCAAGGTCATATACATGCAACTCCCCCTCAAAATCATGAATCATGCATACATCGTATCCTACTGCCATACATCGTATCAAACTACTATTGCATACATAGTATCCTACTACTCAAAATCATGCATAATAGCAAGCATAATACTATTACTCCCCCTTTTTAGACAGAATTTGACGAAAGTAGAATGCATGAACTTAAGGTGCAAATATTACAGACCGATAGCAAGCAATTGTTCAAAGGGACATGCCCCTATAGCCAGTAAAAACAAAAATAAAGGTCTGATGATCATGGGGTGGCTTCAGAATCATCATCATCTGATTCTGTCTCTTCTGCTGCGTCTTCCTCTTCCTCAGCTGCCTCTTCTTGCTCAGCTGGATCTTCTTCTTCCTCAGCTGCTTCACCATCATCAATGCCACTGTCTGTGAGTCTTTCGATCAGCCGTTCCAGCTCCATTTTCTTCTCTGTGGTGGCTTTGATGGTTGCTTCCAGCACCTTGCATGTGTCCTTGAGTTCAGCAATCAGGGCATCCTTGGACACAGCACCTGAAGCAGCAGCTTTCCCTGATGTCGAGACAATGTCTGGGACATGTGTCCCCTCAAACAGTTTGTAATGCAGGGATAGAGGAGATTCTCTCTTCATCACAGAGTCAATGTTGTTTAAAATATTTGGATGTTGACTCAACATAATGCCACACAATACAGTAGGGAAGGCAATGGGTAATTTGACAGCAAAAGATTCTGAATGCTTAACAGTTTGATCAAAAATATAGTTTCCAAAATTAAATTTGGACTTGGTTCCAACAGCATACAGAAATTTACCCAAACCTGTGGCAACAGTGGAAGTATGATTGGTGGGTACCCAGTTTGCAGCACCAATCCTGTGTAGAATTGCATACTTCACACTTAGCTTCCCTGCTGAAAGCTTCCCTTTCTTTGGCCAATGCTGGACTTGTTTGGCAGTGATTTCCTTGGCAATTTGATGCTCAGAGACAGCAATATCTATCACTCCATCAGTAGGTCTGCCTAGATACTTGTTGATCACAGCAGGGGAGAATCTAACACACTTTCCTCTGACAAATACTTTTTGATACTCATCACTCTTTCTGTTTGTTATGTCAGAGGGAATGTTGACAATGAATTCCCTGACTAGGCCTTCATAACAGTCTCCCAATTTGGTGACTGTCTTCAGTAGTCCAGCAGCCTTAATGAGGTCCATGGTCTCCTTGCAATCCAAGGCATTTCTTCCCAGTTCTCTTTCAACCGCAAGTCTGCGTTGATACACATATTTCCACTTTTCAACATTGCCAATGGAGTGGAAAGAGATGTTGTCCAATGGTGCATCAGGAACATTTCCAGGCACCTTCCTCCCAGATTTCTTGGCCCTCTTTGATGTTGTCATACCCTAATTTCGTCCGGGGACCTTTGCTTGATGACATTCGACCTTTCTTTGGTCCTTGTGAGGTGCTTGGCACCCATCATTAGGCAATTTGTGAAATTCCAGGACATGCCGGAAAACCAAAAAAATATATTGATGCACAATCCGTAAGTTTCCGTGACACACCGGAAATCAAATGGAAGCATCGTTGCATAATTAAGTGAGGTTCCGTAACATTCCGTAAGTCAAAAGGGGGATGATTATGTAATCCGCAAGGTTCCGTAACATTACGGAAAGAAAACAAGTATCGTTACGAGATTCGTAAGTTTCCGTAACTTTACGAAAAAAGAATCACCAAAAAAGGTAAGGGGGTGAACTTATCAAGATAGGGGTGTAAATAGCAATTCAAATCTAGGCCCTTCTAGAACATTTTGGAAGTTGGGTTGCTTAAGGAGGAAGCAACTGGGCGGCAAGCTCCTCCACGTTTTTGAAAAATGGTTTTCGAGGCTTCCGCTGCTTCCGTAATACTTCCGTAAAATTTCCGAAAACCTTGGGTAAGCATATTCCACTTAACATTGGTGAAAGGGAAGAGAAAAAAGATGAAAATCAAATTCGAAAACAGTTCCGTAAGGCTTCCGTAACTTTTCCGTAAAATACGAAAAGGGGGGTGAACTTAGTAATTCGGGTGCGCTTAGAAATCTTCTTCATTAAGTCTTTGGGCGGCAAGCACCTCCTTTTTTTTCTATAAATAGGGGAGGGGGAGCTGTTTCAAAATGTTCAAGACCCCTTTGGCTATGCATTTCGGCTATTTTGGGCAAAAAACACATTTTCGTGAAGAAAAATCAAGTCGAAGTACTTCCGTAACGCTTCCGTAAGCGATTCTGTGGAAATTCTTCATCGTTCTTCGTCGTTCTTCACCGTTCTTCATCCGTTCTTCGTTCGTTCTTCGTTCTTCAACGGGTAAGTTTTCGAATTCGAGACTTTCAATTCATTTCTTGTTTTGTGTACTTTCACTTTAATTTCGTTTACTTTCAGTTTTTTTTTCTTCCGTTTTTAACGTGCTTTAACCATTTATTTAAGCCGTTTTCTCGTCTAATAAATGATAAAATGAATTTCAACCGATCATTTGTGTTGTAATCTCGTTTAATCACTGTTAAAACGAAATCTAACCGATCGTTCACGCTATAACCTCGGTTAAACCAAAAAAAGTAAAATAATAATAAAATAATCAAAATATCTTGAAAAATAATAATAAAATAATCAAAATATCTTTGAATAAAATAATAAAAAAAATCAATCGGACGTTTTTCTTTGGAAGTTTCCTTGAATGAATTGATTAATAACCAAAGTGAAACTAAGACTAAAATCAACTCACAAATCAAGTTTTTTTCCGAAAAATCACTAAAAACCGTTTTAAGGTCCAACGCCTTAAACGGTCCTCTTTGCTTTTATCGGTTAACATGGACCGTTCAAAAGCATAAAATCAACATGTGACTTTACCGCTTTTGCAAGAACTACGTAGGTCTGATTTCCTCATCGCAATTGAGGATACGTAGGAGCAAAAGCCCCGCTTTTGTCGACCACCCCGAGAGATCGTTAATGGTCCAACACCTTAACGTTTCTCTCCTTTCAAAATCAAAAGATCATTTAATGGTCCAACACCTCAAATGACCTTTTTTCAATCAAAATATATCTTGCAAAAAGATAAAAAAAAACAACTTAACCAAACACTTTGTTCCAAAAGAACTACGTAGGTCTGATTTTCTCATCCCAAATTGAGGAATACGTAGGAGCAAAGGGAAACACCCTTGTCGACCACAAAAAAGAAAAATATAAAAAGGGTATAAAGGATATAAGGACATAAAAAGGGAACATAAAAAATCAAAGTCATGTTTGCACATTCGATTAAAGGTTGCCGTCCCTTGGGGCGGACGTGTGGGGTGCTAATACCTTCCCCGTGCGTAAATACAACTCCCGAACCTTTCACTTAAAAGTTCGTAGATCGCGTCTTTTCTGGTTTTTCCGACGTTTTCCTCAAATAAACGTTGGTGGCGACTCCGCGCGTATTCCTTTCGTGGAACACGCATCCCGCGAGTCACGCGTCGCCCTCCCGCCGAAGGGTAGGTTGCGACAGATGTCGAGACATCTAGTTCGACATCATCATCTGAATCGGATGAGGAAATTTCTTTCCTCTTCTTGGAGGGGATTGCAACTTTGCTCCTTCTGGATGTGGTAGGAGTGATTGGAGTGCTCTTCTTCTGGGCCATAGTTTTGATTCGTCCAGACCTCTTAATGGGGGTTTTTCCCTTTCTGCTTTGAAGTCTTTCTGCAATGCCAGGTGCTAACTTGTTGGCAATGGGTTCCTCATCAGATTCGACTTCTTCTAAGTCAATGAGGTCACCTGGAGCAGGTTCTGGTGCCCTTGGTGCAGGGGTCTCCTCTGAGGCTTGATCCTCTTCTTCTGTTGATTCCTCTTCACTGGGTGAAGGAAGGACTTCAGCATTTGGAGTGGAGGATGTTGGAACATCTTTCTCAGCATCAGGCACAGAAACACTTGGGGTGGAAGATGTTGAATTCAGGTTGTTCCTGGTGCGGAGATGATGGTACAGAGGGTGAACCAGAAGCTGAAATTTCTTTTGGTGAGGTAGCCATGGAAAAGCAGAGCGTTTGGAATGGTTTCGCAAATTTCTGAGAGCTATTGGGAAATGCTGAAGACGGGATTACCACGACAATATAAGTTTGAATGAGGAATATAGAGGGGCGTGTGAAGCAACGGTCGAATTCGTTTTGGCTTAGTAGTGAACGTGCTATTAATGTTAAGTGATTCGTTTGGGCACATTCAGATTGCAGTAGCTGCTATAATTCCTCTAGCAGACAAATGCCCAGCTTGCCCCTCAGTTTTTCAAACTGATTTGCATCCAATGCCTTTGTGAAAATATCTGCTATTTGTTCCTCAGTGTCAACATGCTCCAGTGTGATAACTTTATCATCAACAAGCTCTCTGATATAGTGATGTCTAATGTCAATGTGCTTGGTTCTGCTGTGTTGCACAGGATTTTTAGAAATATTAATAGCACTCAAGTTGTCACAGTATAATGTCATGACATCTTGTTCGACATTGTACTCCTTGAGCATCTGCTTCATCCAAACTAGTTGTGAACAGCTGCTTCCTGCTGCAATATACTCGGCTTCTGCAGTAGATAGGGACACACAGTTCTGCTTCTTGCTGAACCATGAAATAAGATTGTTGCCCAGATAGAAGCATCCACCAGAAGTGCTTTTTCTGTCATCTGCACTTCCAGCCCAATCAGCATCACAATACCCAACCAGCATTGAATCTGAACAATGACAGTACATAATCCCATAGTCACTGGTGCCATTTACATATTTCAGAATTCTCTTTACTTGAGTCAAGTGACTTATCTTAGGATTGGCTTGATATCTTGCACAAACACCTACTGCATAGGTGATGTCGGGTCTGCTAGCTGTTAAATATAGTAAGCTCCCAATCATGCTTCTGTACAGACTTTGATCAACACTGGTGCCAGCTTCATCCTTTGACAGCTTCAAGTGAGTAGGTGCAGGTGTTCTTTTATGGCTGGCATTCTCCATCCCAAACTTCTTGACAATGTTCTTTGCATACTTGCTTTGTGAGAGGAATATGGAGTCTTCCATCTGCTTCACTTGAAGTCCCAGAAAATAAGTTAGCTCTCCAACAAGACTCATCTCAAATTCAGATTGCATCTGTTGAACAAAATGTCGAAGCATCTCATTCGACATCCCTCCAAACACAATGTCATCAACATATATCTGTGCTATCATCAAGTTATCAGCATCATGTTTGACAAAGAGAGTCTTGTCAATTCCTCCCTTCCTATACCCTTGCTGAGTAAGGAACTCTGTTAGCCTTTCATACCAAGCTCTTGGAGCTTGCTTCAATCCATAGAGAGCTTTCTTGAGCCTGTATACATGATCTGGATGAGTTGGGTCTACAAATCCCCTTGGCTGCTCCACATAGACTTCTTCATTCAGGTATCCATTCAGAAAAGCGCTCTTCACATCCATCTGGTACAGCTTGAATTTGAGGATGCAAGCTACACCAAGTAACAATCTGATGGATTCAAGTCTAGCAACAGGGGCAAAAGTTTCATCAAAGTCTACACCTTCAATCTGAGTGTAGCCTTGAGCAACAAGTCTGGCCTTGTTTCTGGTTATAACACCATCTTCATTGGTCTTGTTCTTGAAGATCCACTTGGTGCCAATCACATTAGTCCCCTCGGGTCTAGGAACTAGCTCCCAAACTTCATTCCTTTTGAATTGCCCCAATTCTTCTTGCATAGCATTGATCCAGAACTCATCAGTCAGTGCCTCTTTCACATTCTTGGGCTCAATTTTGGAGACAAAGCATGAATTGGAGACAATCTCAATCTCCCTTGATCTTGTAGTGACCCCTCTGTTTGGATCTCCTATAATCAGCTCCTTGGGGTGCATCTTCTGGATTCTAATGGAGGGTCTCTTGTCGGGTTGGTTGATGTTTGATTCTTCTGTAGCAGAATCAGAGTTTTCTGCATTCTCTGCACTTTTAGCTGTATCTGCTACATTGTCTCCCGATGTTCTGACATCTTCTTCGACATCCTTCTTTCTTGCTGGAGTTAGATCATCAACAACCACATTGATGGATTCCATCACAGTTCTGGTTCTGGAATTGAATACTCTATATGCTCTGCTGTTTGTAGAGTATCCCAGGAATATTCCTGCATCACTCTTGGGATCCATCTTTCTCCTTTGCTCTCTATCTGCCAAAATGTAACATGGACTTCCAAAGATGTGGAAGTGCTTGACACTTGGCTTCCTCCCTTTCCAGATTTCATACAGAGTGGTTGGAGTCCCTCTTCTAAGTGTGACTCTGTTGTGGATGTAGCATGCTGTGTTCATTGCTTCAGCCCAGAGATTATAGGGAAGTTCTTTGGCATGAAGCATGACCCTAGCAGCCTCTTGCAAAGTCTTGTTTTTCCTCTCAACTATGCCATTCTGTTGTGGTGTAATGGCTGCAGAGAACTCATGAGTGATGCCTTCAGATGTGCAGAATTCAGTGAACCTGCTGTTTTCAAACTCTCTGCCATCGTCACTCCTGATTCTCTTGATGACACAGTCTTTTTCTCTTTGAAGTCTTAGACTCAACTCCTTGAATACTTCAAAGGTGTCTGATTTTTCTCTGATAAAGTTGACCCAGGTAAATCTGGAGAAATCATCCACAACAACATAGGCATACCTTTTTCCTCCAAGGCTTTCAACTTGCATAGGCCCCATCAAGTCCATGTGAAGTAGTTCTAGCACCCTGGAAGTGGTCTGATGTTGAAGCTTCTGGTGGGACATCTTGACTTGCTTTCCAATCTGACATTCACCACAAATCCTGCCTTCTTCTATTTTCAGATTGGGAATGCCTCTAACAGCACCTTTGTCAATGATTTTCTTCATGCCTCTTAAGTGCAGATGTCCAAATCTTTGATGCCATATTCTAACTTCATCTTCTTTGGAGGATAGACATGTGGAGGAGTAACTGGTTTCTTGAGGTGTCCATAGGTAGCAGTTGTCCTTTGATCTGCTGCCCTTCATTAGAACTTCACTCTTCTCATTTGTCACCAAGCATTCTGACTTTGTGAAGTTTACATTGAATCCTTCATCACACAGCTGACTGATGCTGATCAAGTTTGCAGTCAGTCCCTTCACCAGCAGTACTTTGTCCAGACTAGGAAGTCCATCATGGACTAGCTTTCCCATTCCAGTGATCTTTCCTTTAGAACCATCTCCAAATGTCACATAGCTAGTGGAGCAAGGTTCAATGTTCACCAGGAATTCTTTGACTCCTGTCATGTGTCTGGAACAGCCGCTATCTAGGTACCAATCTTCCTTAGCTGATGCTCTAAGTGAAGTATGAACAACAAGACTAACAGTCTTGTGTTTTGGAACCCACATCATCTTCCTTCTACTGCTGCTACTTTGAGTTCCATGATGTGGATGGCCATGTAGATGATAGCAAAAGGGCTTTATGTGACCATACTTGCCACAGTAGTGACACCTCCACTTCTTTCTTTTGCTCTTTTTCTGCTGCGTTCCATGATGTCGAGACCGATGTTGTGACATCGTGGCTCCAGTGCTGTTTTTGGCAGGAACAAATTCTGTCATGGTTATTCTGCCAGCAGATATATGATTAAGCCCAAGTCCTCTCTGGTCTCCAACATTCTTCCCAAGCTGTAGCACCTCATCAAGCATATCTGAGCCTTTATTCAACATCTTTATTGATTTGGTCATGTTTTCCAGTTTAGAGTTCAGAAAACCGACTTCTCCTTTAAGCTCAGAGATCTCCTCTTTATGTGCCTCCTTTTCAGCCTCCAGATTTGCAATGACCTTCTTCAGTTGTGCTTCTTGCTGAAGAATCTTCTCACTCTTGATGCATAGTTCTCTATAGGATGTGGCAAGCTCATCAAAAGTGATTTCACTGTCTGTATCACTTGAATCTTCAGCAGATTCAAATCTCCCAGTGAGTGCATTCACATCTCTGTCAGAGTCACTCTCAGTATCATCAGACCGACATACAGAAAGTCTTTTTCTCTGCTTCTTGAGATGAGTGGGACATTCAGCTTTGATGTGTCCAAAGCCTTCACACCCACGACATTGAATTCCTTTGCTGTGACTGGGCTTTTCATCTGAACTTTTCTGGTATTCATTACCTTTCCTGATGTCGAAAGGGATGTTCTGGACATGTGGTTTCTGCCTCCTGTCCATTCTGTTCATCACTTTGTTGAACTGTTTTCCAAGGAGCACAACTGCATTAGTCAGACCTTCATCAGTATCCAGGTCACACTCATCTTCTTCTTCTTCATCATTGGACACGAAAGCCAGATTCTTGCTCTTCTTTTCAGCCCTATCCGAGAGTCCTAGCTCAAAGGTTTGAAGGGAACCAATGAGTTCATCTACTCTCATGTTGCAAATGTCTTGGGCCTCCTCTATTGCAGTGACTTTCATGTCAAATCTCTTAGGCAAGGATCTGAGGATCTTTCTTACCAGCTTTTCATCTGTCATCCTCTCTCCCAAGGCAGTGCAAGCATTGGCAATTTCAAGAATGTTCATGTGGAAGTCATGAATACATTCTTCCTCCTTCATCTTCAGATTTTCGAATTTTGTGGCCAATAGTTGCAATCTGGACATCTTCACTTTGGAGGTTCCTTCATGAGTGGTTTTCAGGATCTCCCAAGCATCCTTGGCCACTGTACATGTGTTGATCAGTCTGAAGATATTCTTGTCAACTCCATTGAATAGAGCATTCAAAGCTTTGGAGTTTCCAAGTGCCAATTCGTCTTCTTCTTTAGTCCAGTCTTCTTCTGGCTTCAATTCATCAGTGGGCTTTCCTTCTGTGTCCAGCATCTTGGGATGTTCCCAGCCTTTGATGACAGCTTTCCAGGTTCTGCTATCCAGTGATTTGAGGAAGGCCACCATCCTTGCTTTCCAGTATTCATAGTTGGTTCCATCCAGAATTGGTGGTCTGTTCACTGGTCCTCCTTCTTTCTCCATGTTCATCAGAATTTATCTCCCTAGATCTCACTCAGTGATTTCGAGTGCCTGCTCTGATACCAATTGAAATTCTGATCTTGGGGACAGATGTCGTACAGGATGTCACGACATCACGCTTCAGAACATGCAGATTATATTTGACAGTGTGTACAGTTTAAACAAGTAAATAACACAAGAGAATTGTTAACCCAGTTCGGTGCAACCTCACCTACATCTGGGGGCTACCAAGCCAGGGAGGAAATCCACTAAAATAGTGTTAGTTCAAGGTCTAACAGCCACTGTTTACAACCTTCTCACCTAACCACTACCCGTGCGATCTCTACCTAAGAGCCACTCTTAGATATGAGAAACCCCGCTCACTCCCTCTCACTCACTCTCCCGAGTTTACAATTAAATCAAAGACACACCAGAGATCAACTCTGAACAAAAGAGATCAACTCTACACACTAGAGATCAACTCTACACACTAGAGATCAACTCTACACACTCAGGTCCAACACTTGATGTTAGGGTACCATCAAGGTGGCTCACAAAAGACTCAAGTCCCAAAACTCACAAAATAACTCTTCAATCCCGGACTTGATACAGAACTCGTGCAGCCTCCATGATTATATAGCAATGTGCGTTTCTGGGCTGCAACTGCTTGTGCTGGATGAGATCTATCTTCTTCCTGAAAATCTGCACTTAAAGATCTAAAAGATAACGTTTGATCTTTTAGTTTGAATCTTTAATCTTTAATCTTTAATCCCTGAACGAACTCTTCTAGTTTGTAATTCGAACTTTAATGATCTTTTAATTCATTCCTAAAGATAGATCATCTAATCTTTTGCTAACCGCACAATAATCTGTTAAAGATATAACAGATTTATGTGTCCAGTATTTTCGGGCAAGATGTCAGGACATCGTATCCGACATCGTGGATCCTGCAGCTTCAATGCTTCATTTGACATTTTATCTTGACTTATGCATTGTGCAGCAACTCCAGTATTTTCGGGCAGGATGTCAGGACATTGTATCCGACATCGTGGATCCTGCAACTTCAATTCTTCATTTGACATTTTATCTTGCCTTGTGCATTGTGCAGCCCGATCTTATTCCTTGACATAACGTTGGACATCATGTGCAGCAACTCCAGCTTTCCTTCATTGTCTAAGTGCTTATGTTTTAACAAAATCTTAGCCAATCTTTTAAAACTCCGTAGAGCTAAGCACTAACAAAAATGATTACATTCCCACTAACCTTTTTGTACACACAAGGTTCTTCCTCACATCTAACAAAATAAAAAATTTCAATTGTTTTGTTAAAGTGAATGTTCCAACTTTTGGAACCTTGTTTCAATCCATAAATGGATCATTGCAACTTTTAAACTTTATTATGATCAAAGAAGGATGTGAATCCCTTGGGTTGTGTCATATACAATCCACTTTTAGCTCACCATTAAGGAAAGTTGTTTTCACATTCATTTGCCATATTTCATGATCATAGTATGCTGATATAGAAAGAAGAATTCAAATTGATTTGAGCTTTGCCACGGGAGAAAAGTTTTGTCATAATCTATACCTTCCTTTTGACGATATCCCTTGGCAACAAGGCAAGCTCAATAGGTCTCAACCTTCCCATCTGCTCCAATCCTTTACTAGTAAACTCATTTACAACCAATTAGTTTTATATCCTTTGAAGCTTCAACTAAAGTCCATACTTTGTTGATCTTCATTGAATCCATTTAGAATTTCATAGCTTCTTGCCATTTCTTACAATCTAAGTTTCACATAGCCTTTTCATAGCTTCTTGGATCATCATCATGATAAACCTCATTTGATGTGTCATCTAGGACCATCAAGTTTAATCTATCAAGTGCACAATGCACTCGAGTAGATCTTCTAGAAGGCTCATGCATTTGGTTCATAGGTTGCTGAATTGGCTTTAAGATTGGTTCATTAACCTAATCTTCAACTATAGCTGGCTCTTCAACCACAATTTTTGGAGGTGATGACCTTTGTGGTAACTTTAGAACATTAAAGAAAGGTATCTCAATTTTCATCTTATAGTCTTGAGTTGTTTCATTGGCTAATTGAGTTTTATAAAGCTCAATTTCTTTACAATGACTTCCTCCAACAAGGAATTCCTTTTCTTAAAAATAACTCCTATTGTCACAAACTCTTTATGGTCAGAATGTTGGTGTAAAAAATATCCCATAATTTCTTTGGGATACCTAATGAATCTACATTTCTCAGACCTTGCCTCAAGTTTGTTTATTTGCAATCTCTTAATGTACATGGGACAATCTCAAGTCTTGTGTTTGAGATTCATTCTAGCCCTTTCCATATCACATATGGAGTTGTAGAGAGTGATTTTGTAAAAACTTTATTTGGCAAATAAGTTACTGCTTTTAAAGCATATATGCACATAAACTTACTAGAAGACATAGGTAAGTTGATTCTCATAGTCAATTAACATATTAAGCATCTTATGCATGAGAACAATTCTTAGGTGGGAAATTCAACCAATTTTGTTTCAATATTTCTTTAAGTGGGAAATTCCTTAAAACTATGAATGAGTCACTCGATTGTCAAGTCATTTCTCAAACATATTCTAAGGCAGAATATATCACATTTTTCTAAGACATGATGCATCACATATACTTTGAAAAGATAATCATACCAAATAAGTACTTGGTTGTTAGGTGAATCCTATTGGTATCCACAAATTAAATTTAATACCCCTCGGGTGGTCAAGATGTTTAGTATAAAAAATAATTTCGAAATCCATATCTCATGTTATGTTAATTGATTATAAGTCCTCTCGTTGTCAAGTTGTTCCTTATAATTAATTAAATAAATAACTTTCATCACACGCTTTTATTTTAAGTTACAAGTCTCTTGGTTGTTAGGGCAATCCTTTTAATAAAAATAATTATTTCCAAATTACAAGTCTCTTAGTCAAGTCATTCATTGTAATAAAATAAATCAAAACAGTTTACATCATATGCTCCAATTTATTTTTAAAAAAATAGAAGTTTCTTGATATTGAGGTTGTTCCTTGTAATTAAACAATTTGGTATGTAAAACAAATTGGATGATATATCAACATATAATAAAACACATATCACCATATGTATTACCATAAAGACTATAAACAACATGTGGAGAAACAAAATTTTACTCCTAAAATAAGATTTTTATAGTCATTGACAAGATACAACTTGAATTAAATCATTTTGATTTGAAATCATATTTTTATATTAGTTGTTTGGAATAGAATTAACTTTCACTATCAACTTCTTTGACAAGCGGAACAAAGAAAAAACTTGAAATTTTTGTGTGCTTCCATTCTTAGAGAATAATAAGAAAAGGGGTAACTATGTTTTTTGATCAATGTGCATTCTAAAGCTCTTCTTACGGTACATAAGAAACTTCTTTTCTTTTCCAATAGGAAAATACTCACATTCATCCTCTCTCTTGTTTCTATCTAATAGCTATTTAAAATTTTTAACCAATGTGTCTTTTGTTTTTTATCTACTAGCTATTAGCATCTTCAAATTTAAAAACAAAATCCATTTTTGTTTCTAACTGCGCGCTATTAGCATATTTAAATTTAAAACAAAATATTTTTTTGTTTCTATCTGCCAACTATTAACATATTTAAATTTAAAACAAATTCCTTTTTTTTTATTTCTATATGCCAACTGTTAGTATATTTAAAAACAAAATCTTTTTTTGTTTTTAATCAATAAATCAAATATCTCATGCAGAAGTATATAATAAAAAAGATACATAATATGATCGACATAATATCATATATTATTAACTTTTATCACAATAATCAAAATCTTGTACAATCTTATAAATTATATAATATAATATATCTCTATATATATATTGCAATCATATAATGTATCTAATATATATTATATGTATATAATAATATAATAAAACTTTTGCATATATTATCAATATAATATAACAATCTAATTAATAAGTCAAATATCTTTATAAAGAAGGATATATCATCCTGTCGACATAATATCATATATAATTGACTTTTATCACAATAATCAAAATTTTGGTACCATCTTGTAAATTATATACTACAATATATATCTATATATTGCAATCATATAATATATCTGATATATATTATATTATATATGTATATAATAATATAATAAAAATCGTACATATATTATCAATATAATAATAAGAATCATGAAAAAAAATCATCAATAAAAAATTGACACATATTAATATATATGATATTTCACAAATCAATACTAACAATGAATTATAGAACAATTTAAATGTCTCTCCAAATATTTAATAAATATTCATGTAAAAAAACATATGTGAGATATTAATTTTAGAATTTTTAAACATCTAAATAAATATATCACACTTTATAAATGTATATTTTGTGAATAATTTCACAATGAAAAGTGTCAATTCTAATCATTTTTTAAATTATAAAAAATATAATTTCACTTAAAATGAATGGACTCATCAACATTTAATCGGACACATTTTCATGATTTCAATATTTGATATACTCAATTATACCAAAATCATCAATATATATAGCAATGTTGAAAACAATAGTTTTCATCTTCAAAGCTAATGAAAACATGTTACATCTAATAAAGATTACCTTAACATCTTATAATTCACATATTTAATCTATATTTATATAACCTTTCAATACTGAAAATTAATCTACTATTATATATTTGATATATAATAAAAAAATGTATATGTCAATACATCACATGTACACTAATCCAATATCACATGGTAATCATGATATATTATTTTTACTTTCATTGCAATCATCATATATTATACAAGACATAATAATAATAATAATCTAAAGTACATATTAGAATCTTGATTTACATGTCAAATATACAAAACTCATTAAGCATGCATAATCCAACAATTGAATGTAGGTTTCAGATTCAACAAGTTTAAATCACAATACATGCATATACGATCTCAATCTCCAAAAATTTCCACAGCCATTGCAATACAATTTGATAAAACACGTTTTTTGTTATTCACAATGAAGTCAATAAAAGGGTTTGGAGCAAAAAGAAGAGCACACACACATGGTGGATCACATTTGAGTCAATTACGATTTATTCAAAAATAAAATAAAAAGTACAAAGAATGAAATTACATCAAAATAAGCCACATCTGAAAAGGAGAATGAGAAAAATAGCATATTTCCAAAACTAACTAAAAAATGTATATTAGACATGCTTTTGTACCAGTGTCATGCATTAGGTATTATTTTGGTCATTGTTATGTATACTATTCAACAAATTATAAATAATTTTTAATTTGAATATATATATATATATATATATATATATATATATATATATAATATTAAAATATTTGTAATTTTTTTAACAATGTGTACTTAAATAATATTCCTTGTAGTAATTATTTTATCTCAAAATCATAATAAATCATACATCAAGTCTATGCTTTCATAAATTTATAAAATTGAAATTGCAATAATAAATATTTTTAATGCATCAAGCCTATGCTTTTATAATTTTTCCTATTTCATCTCTTTAGAAAATATTCATCTCATGTTAGATAAAATAACATATTCAATAAATTAGTTAACACTACTAAAAAAAAGGCCTTCTACATCGGTTCTAATGATCTTTCTACATCGGTTACGATGCGTGATGGTAACACAGTGTCATTGAATACTGACATCGGTTGGAGGACCGTCTTTGAAGGGCGACTTTTCTACATCGGTTGTGTAGCTCAACCGATGTAGAATGTGAACTTTCTACATTGGTTCTAAGGTTGAAGCCGATGTTGAATGGTAGGGTTTTTACATCGGTTATCAGTCAACCGATGTAGAATGGGTAATAATGGCAAGGTTTCTACATCGATTATAAGTCAACCGATGTAGAATTTGAAGGATTTCCATATTAGACATTCATTTGGCAGCTTCATAGCAGTCACATATTAAAATATCAAAGAGTAATGAAAGTAAAGCAAAAATTTAGTAACAGAATTTCCGCAAATTTATTTGACACATAAAGCATGAATTATACTACACAAAGCTTATTTATTTTTAGAATATGGAGAACCATTGGCTCAATGTGCAGAAAATGTTACATAAAAAGGTTACACAAACAATTCATCTGACAGAGATTCAACTTCAGGATAATTTGCTCTGTTCCATTTAAAGTCCTGTTCTGCCAAATGGTAGAAGGAACATTGCCACTCATTGAATTTTTTGCAATTGACCAATCAAAGGGAAAGATAAGTCTTAAAAAATCGTTGGTTTTATTCCATGTAATGAGAGAGCCACAAGCAAAATAAATGAATCCTACACAAGTAAGGGTGGGTCATATTATAATTATTCTATGCCTTTCTCTCTTCATAACAAGACCATAACAAAGATGAGAGGATCCCAATCCATGGATAGATGAATACCTCTTCCTTCATGCAAGCATCCAAACACATTATCCGCATTCCATAATTTGATATAAACTCTGTTATACACAATGCTTTGTTACTCCTCATGGAGCTCTGAAGATCAGATTGTGAAGGGTCAGCCAAACTCCAGAGTTTCAATGTTCCTCTAGGATCAGCTGTGAAGACATACCTACACAATTGTGTCACCAGAGAATGATAATATTTTGTTAATTTGAAACAAAGCAAAATAAAAGAATAGTTTAAGAAATGGAATGGGGCAAACTAGAAAAGAGTGTAATATACTGGAATCTCCTATTTGATAGTGCTATGTGGTATATACGGTAAGATGAAACTAAAGAAGTACATTTTTTTTAATTACATACACTCAATAGCGAGACCAGGACACTCATCAGGGGAAAGTAAAGAAGGGTAGATTCACATCTCATCAACGGGCATTATGTATCCATGCATGGTTTAAGAAATTCATTACCTACATCCCATAGAGAAACTTTCTCAATTTATCTTTTAATTTAAAAATACAGCCTGCACAGTGCACACTTTTTGTAACAACAATAAATTACAGCTTGCATGCACGAGCTCCTTTTTTAGATTAGTAATATTATGTGCTAAAATTTAATTAAGATATAAATTATACATTTCTCATATAAAGGGTTATAGTATAATATTCGTTTTCTTAAATAAAATAAGAAATAAGTAGTTAAAAGGAATTTTATCTCCTAAATGTTGTTGTCCTAAAGGTAAAAATAAAATAAAATTTAAGAAAATATTGTTAATAATTTTATCTCCCAAAAAATTTACTAGGACCTCGGAATCCCTCAAGATAAAAAAATAAAACACTAACCACGTACAGGCCATCAAGTTCAATTTAATTGACTACAACTTCCTAGGCAAATATTAATTGACTACAACTTCCTATACACTAGTACCCATGAGTACTGATTGCATTTTATCATGTTATACATGAACGTACTATTTCCTAAATGCATTAACTAATATTTCCAAATTAAAACTTCCCAAACAAAGGAACTGAATAATATTCAAGTCTTAAGGAAAGGTAAATTTTAGCATGTTTATATAATGATTTTCTTGTTAATTAAATTTACCTCACAAAAGACAAGTTTAGATTTTTTTATTCTTAACTCAACTAATGATCGTAATCCAAACCCGTGCATATGTCTCATAAAAATTAAATTGTTAGGAATATACACACATAAAAGTTGGAATTGATAAAAGACAAAAGTGAAATGAAACTGACCCCATCATTACAGTCAACATGGTATGATTAAGATATCCATTCAATAGAGAGAGAAAAAAAAGAATAATATGACTAGACATAAGAGGGAACAAAAAAAAAGTTGCAAGTTAATTTTTTACAGGGCAGGAATATATGCTGCTACTCCCACAATCAAAGATTCAAAATTAACAGTCATCCTCTCCTGTTATAATAATGGAACTCTGTAACCATTAGCCACAAACACACATTAACGATTCAAGAACCAAATTTCAGAATTGATTAAATTAAATACCTCAACAAACAAATAAAAAGGATAAGCTATATGATATTACTTAAATATTGGGCATGCTCTAAATTATCAGGCAGAACACAGAAAGGCCAAGATAGCAATGAACACTACAATGGTTAAAAAAAAAAAAGGTGACAGAATTAGTATAACACATATAAACTATGTAAAGTGCGTCTACAAGAACATTAAATCACGCAAACATAGACTCAGAGAGTAGCCCAGTTCCCCTTAGTTGTAACTTGCACATACTAACGGTCAGAGTGCTGTAAGGATCAGCAACCAGCAAATACAACAAAAAAAGAGGGACTTAAGCATCCAATTTCAACAGATTAAAGTCTCCTAGAACCAAATGAAAATGAATCAACAATATTCCACCTTCTTAAAAGAGGAATAAAAAATAATCGTGAAAGCCTTTCAATTGCATCCAACCACCCACTATAATTGTTTTATTAACAATTTAATTTTAATGAGACAAAAATTATACTCACAAAAGTTATAATAACACTTAATAAAAGGCCAAATAAATTACTAACACATTGTTATATCTCATTGAGTGCTAATATAGAAATAACAGAAGCTATAGAGAAGTTAGTTGGCATAAAGGTAACCTGTCTAGCCACATGCGCATCGAGAGCACTTAGGGGATCATCAAAGATGTACACATGAGAATTGGAGTAGACAGCTCTAGCCATGGATACTCTATGCTTTTGGCCACCACTGATGTTTACCCCTCTTTCACCAATTTCAGTAAGATCATGACCACCCTAGTCATTAAAAGAAAGAAGGAAGCAAGACCTACCAACTTAAAAATCTAATAATTAAATTGAAAATTCATTGTATGCACTTAAATGCTATAACTCATATACACTCACCGACAGTATATTAGAATCATATAACTTGACTAAGACACACTATATAAATAGCAAAAATGTACTTGCAATTGATGATCAATGTTCCCCACAAATCAGTCCACTCTGCATCCTTGAAGACATGTAGCCTGTATATAACAACCTTAAAGTAGAAATTGCATTCATTCTTACTGCCTGTCCTATCACTTCTAACAATCTAAATTAACTTTATAAGCACCAAAAATACATGTTTTGAATATCTTCTACCATGATCACATCCAGAAGCAAGAGTACAGAATTAATAACATTGTTTTAAATGAGAAAAAGGAGGAATACTAGTAGAGCATGTTCCTGTACGTGGAAATATATATATATATATATATATATATATATATATATATATATATATATATATATATATATATATATATATCAAATATAAAATTCATGAACCAATGTCAACTGTGTACATGCTTACAAAAAATTGTATATTATCATCTGTGTACATCACAAGCAAGGTACTTCATCAGTTTTTTATTCACATGAAATGTATTCTTAAAAGGAAATGTTCCAGGCTAAGTATAGGGAAGGAGATGGATCCCCAAGCAACTTAGGCATGATTTGGTGGTTAGCTGAAGAGAGAGAATGCTAAAATATCAATATATATTTGATAAATTTATATCCATCCTTGCTTCTAAGATGGATTGAGAACATCAACCATAAGAAATATATAATTCAGAAAGCATAAGCAAAATAAATAAGTGCGAAGTACTGAACAAAGATATCTTACATACCTAAAGAAGTGGCCCATAGACCAGCAAGTGCATCAAGATATTTCTTCCCGTTAATGTCATATACATAGCTTCCCTGGATCAATTAATCAGGTAAATAACATAATTGAAAAAGTAGTTATCATTAAATCTTTAAAATGAAAACAAAGGAAACTGTGATTTCCTAAATATATCACATTAAAGTAATATCTAAAAAATCACAAAAACAACAACAAAGTTCACCTCTGACTTTTCTATGACCAGAGAATGCAAATCAGTAGTCTGCCACCCAGCTGTGAAAGGAGCAAGCATGCTATGGCCTTTGAACCTGACAAAATTGAAGCAATTTAGCAATTTTACTGACACTAAACATATAGGGTTTGCAAATTTATAACTTCAAAATGATTTGTCATTGTTTTGTTAAACAAAAAAAAAGAATAGAGTTCATACATGGACTCTCCAAATGAATATCTTTTCAATTTATAGTTATCATAACTGCCAGTGAACTCAAAATAGGAATCTAAAGAGAAAAGAGAGGTGTTAGATAATGCATTCAACATATTTTATTATAGAAAGCAATGATTGTGATATTGAGTTTAAAGGCACTATACCAATTAAGAGACATGCAAGACAGAGCTACTATCAATACACAAAAGCAAACATGATCAGAAAGTGGTAAGAAGTTATCATAGAAGAACCATATACCCTTGACCATTTTTCACATCATTAGAGGAAGTATCCTTTGCCAAGGAAGCCTCCATGCTATTTGATCTAGACAATAAGGGAGCCTGAAGGAGATTTTCTTGACCACTTCTGGAAACCGCAGCATATGCTAAAGATGAAGCAGTTTGTAAATAGAAAACAAAATAAGTATCATAAAACAAATAAGAGTTATGTGTAACAAATAGGACTGTTTTTGGACCATCCATTTACATAAAAAGAAATCAATAAAATTGAATGAACAGCGAGCTTCTTCCAACTTCCGTTGTCCAAGGTAAAACTGCCCAAGGTTGTGAACAGCGACCCCAACCCTGCATGATCAAAGATTCAAATTGAAGCCACCAGGCCAAGGTTGTAGAAATGTGGACATATTAATTTTTACTTAATTAATATTTGCAAATCACATGGCACGTATAAGTGTGATTTGTCCATAGCTTAAATAAGAAAAGGCACGTCTAGTTCAAGGACCAAGCCATGTTTATCGATACCATAACCTAAGGAAAACTGGAAGAGCAACCCACACGTGAGATTGTTTTATAATATGTATGATCAATATGGTTTTCTTATTAGACCATGAAAAGTAAAAGAAAGACTGAGGTTCCCCTTTGAATTGAATGCTCTAGTTTATTCTTCAATCTTACAATTGTGGGGCTCCATATTTTGTTCTTTAATCCTTTTCTTCTTTTATTTTTTTTTCTTCTATAGCATAAATAAATGTAAAGATAAGGTGCCATTCAGCACCAACTACGAGCTTGCTGGAAGTTGTAATAGTCAGAAGAGCTGAATGTCCCTCTCAGAAAAATTAAATTGAATGAACCCCAATTCCTGTGACAATGAAAGTTGTGTTCTAGTTTCCATTTTCTACTGGCAAGTTTTGTATTAAAAATGTTCTTTAGCAGCAAAACCTTAGACAAACTATCTCATAAGCATCAAGAGGAACATCAATCAGTACATCCTATCAACTAAGTCAAGACCCTCGGATATTTAAAGTTTTTTAAAACAGAAAAGAATGGAAGGAAGACAAAAGAAACATATTTGCAAATGATGTAAACTCAAGAAAGAGTCAGGGTACCATTTGATTGGATGATGAATCCACAATCAATGAGATTAGAGCATCTAAGCATGCACCTTGCTCAAGCACTCCACGAGTGGATAATATATTCATTAAAACCTGCAAAGGGGGCAGCAAATTTTACATAAACAACTTAGTAGCTAACAAAGTGTTTTCACATAAATGGAAAAAACGAAAAGATGTAAACAAAAAAATGATGGACACCTGACTTGAATAGCGTTGTGTTGATGGGCGAGAGCAGTACTTTGAGGGTGAAGCAAAAAACACCCTTCCAAGACTCTAAGAGCGAGTTCAACTTCAGCATCATCAGATCTGGTCTGACCCGGTCACTGACCGAGTCGACTCGCCCGACTCACCTACCTCCACCGAGTCCCAATCACTCCTCTCCAAGGACCACATCATCGTCGCCATCTCCGATTTGCACACTCACAGCAACAATCGGTTCAACTCGCTCTTGAAAAGCGCGTGTTTCACAGAAGATTTCAAGGAGAACTGTGATTTTCTCTTCGGAACGGAATGCTTCATGCCGGTGCTGGTTGGAAGCTACGAGAAAGGAATTCACATTCAAGAGAGAGGGCATTGGGTTTGGTTTCGGTGGTGGATGCGTCTTCTCGAGAGCCTAGGGAAGATGAAAGAGACAATGAAAAAAGAAAAACGAGCGGGAAGAGGAGAGAGGAATTGAAGAGTCATGCGTTTTTTTAAAATTACTCTGAGTCAACTATGATTTTTATGAGAAACCGTTTTTGAATGGTACAAAACAAAGGCGGTTTTCATAAAACCGCCTTCGTAACATTTATATCAAATGCGGTTAACGAAAACCGTCGTTAACGCTTTATAAAAGTTTGATTTAATTTCAAAAATGCCACCAAAAGTTTTACTACATCGTTTTTCTCATAACCGACTTAAATTTAACGATGTTGAATCACACTTTTCTAGTAGTGTAAATGCCATATTAGTAATAAGCAAAAAAAAAATCTATTTATGTTAAAAGTACAATAAAAATAAATTAAAAAATAGTTTCACCCTAATAACTTAATTGTTAATGTAGTTATAGGTAAATTGTTCCTTTCCATGAGTTAAGTGTAAATTTCCCTGCATGATTTAATAAAAAATGTTCATCCCAAGAGTTTGACTTAAAAATTTAGTTTTTCGTTAGATTAAAAAAATACAAAATTATAATTGTAATAAAAATGCTTTTTAAAGGCCAATAAAATTTAATATCTTAATTAAAAATCTTCTTGCTTAAATTTGTAAGATAATATAAATTTTTACAATAAATCATGATCAATTATATGCATTCATAAATTTTCATGTTTCATTTCAAAAGAGAATGTTCATCCCATGTTTAGATAAAATAACATATTCAACAAGTTAATTAAGTCACATGTTATTAAGCAAGATAATTTATTTTTATATTAAAAGTATAATAACAATAAAATAAAAAAAACATTAATTAAACTCTAATAATTTAAATTTTAATGCAATTATAGGTAAATTGTTCCTTCCCATGAGTTAAGTATAATTTTGCATTCTTAATTTAATGAAAATATTCATACCAAGAGTTTGATTTTATACATGATATATATGCATGATTTATATTACTAAATTTACTTATATAGTATCAAAATATAAGAGAAAAATTAATTTCTTCTAGGTTTAAGAAATAATTTATAATTTATATTGTACTAATATGATAATGAATTAAATAGAATTAATTTAATCCAAAAAAATTAACTGTTAATAGGATTTTAGGTAATGCCTACTTGATTTTGCGGAAAAATGTTATTTTCATTAAATTTATTTATATATAATTTATATATTAATAAGCTTATATATAAATATCATTGTATAAAAGAAAACTTAAATTTGCATACACAAAATAATTTCTCAATAATTAACATAATTGAAAGATAAGAAATAAAGAATAAATAATAATTTATAACAACAAATTTATATTAACTTGTTCAATAAATTATTTAGGTTTAAATATATTTTTTATTCCTAATAAATACTCAATTTTAGTGTTTTCTCCCTAATAAATTTTTGTTTTGCGTTGAGTCCCTAATAAAATAACACTTTTATTTTTTATCCTTGATATTTTGTTTTAGTCCCTAATAAATTAGAAAATTTTGTGTTTGCTTCCTAATAAATTAACAAATTTTATTTGAGTTTCTATTAAAAAATGGGAAATATTTATCATGGAGCAAACACAAAATTTGCTAATTTATTAGGGGTTAAAAATAAGTGTCGAGGATAAAAAAAATTATTGTTTTATTAGAAATTCATCACAAAATTAGGAAATAAATGCAAAATCAGATATTTATTAGGGATCAAAAACATATTTAAGTCAATTAGTTAAATCAAATGATGGAGTTAAGTCAATAAAATATTTATGTCTTAAAGATGAATCAAGACCCTTAATTATTTTGGTTAAATGAATCAAGACCCTTATGCGATATCAAACCATGTCTCATACATCTGCATTTGTATTATTAGACAATAAAAGAGACATGTCATGATCTAATACAATATTAAATCAATGACATTTAAGAATTCATTTATTACTTTGTGTTTGAGATTTATTGTACAAATATATTCTCCTAGGATATGTCGAATCCTATGAAGAATAAATGAAGTTCAAGATCTGAAAGTTTCAAAACACCATTAAAAGATTTGCACAACTAATGACAAACTTGCTCTAACTTAAAGCAAGTGATTTTCTACTGAAGTGATCGACATGAAAGCTCACAAGAGTGATGTCCCAACATAAAGGAGTACTTGCATTTAAATGAAAGCATTAAATGCTCCAACAACCACAATCTTTAGATGCGAGCTCAAGTGAAGAAATCTAATCGCTTAGAGACTACAGACACTTACTGAAAAAACCTATAAATATCAGAAGTTTTGAAGACATGAACGAGGAACTAACGCGCTCTTATTCGCTTTCTTTCTGTAAAAAAAACTTTCAATATATTTATGTAAAGTTCTTTAAAAGCTCTTAAAACATCTTAAGAGAAAAGATTAAGGGCTGAGATTGTATACTCGTCTGTAAAATGATTGAGAATTAATCATTGTGCAATCAAACAACAATTCTATTTGATTTGTATAAAGCCAGCAACGGTTTGGTAGGACAAAAAATATTGAGTTATATCAAGCTTTAGGTAAAGCTTGAGTTGTAGAGTTAGAAGTGACAATGACTAATACTTGTAACTTATAAAAGTTAGTGAAGCTTGGTGGTTTGTCAAGAACTTGATATGGTCTCAATGATAGAGACGAAAATGTATAAATTTTTATGTCTTATATGTTTTTCTTATTATTCTACTTTAAACTGTCCTAGGTTTGAATTTAATTTCTTTTTGGAAAATCATGTCTATTTTGTAAAATCTATTTTCATCGTTTAAAAGTGTTTTCTGTCAAAAAAATTTATGTCTTATAAAGTTTTTCTTCAAACAATAACTTTGTTTTCTTCAAAAAAGTCTTGAAAATTTTCTAAAATTATAATTCAATCCTTCTTGTGATATTTGCCTTTACAGGTGGTAAGCAACAAAAAACACATTTATATTAAAATTATTATGAATACAAATCTATAATATACTATAGTAATCACAATAAGAAAATCATTTAATTATGAATACAAATGTATACTATATTATAGTAATCACAATAACAAAATCATAATAATTACAAATGTTGCCAAAGAATTGCATACATCAATTTTCAACTCTCTAGATGCAATTAATCTATACAATAACATATCATGCCACAAAAGTTAAAACATAATAGAATGCTAACGAAAAATGAAGTAATTAAGGGATACATAAAAAAAGGAATACATATATAAAATAATGTTGTTATCATATATGATTCTATGTGCATGTAACACTTCCTTTTGAACTATTGAGCCAACCGAAGTCTTATTTGTTTGCCATATAACATATGTAATTTGAACAATCCCTGAGTTCTTCAACTTTTCTGTTCTGTTTACCTCTGTGCAAGTACCCTCGACAATTCTTCTTCTCAGCAAGAAAGAAAAGAAATAAATTAAATAATATATAATTAATAAATAAGTTAACTAACAATAAAAAAAAACTCAAATCTAACTATGTAAAAAAAAGAAACATAACAGTGTTACATACACCTTGTTAGCTATAAGACTCATGAATTCTACCAGTATCATGATATTGTGACTATAGGAACGAATTAGAAGGGAATGAAATGTTAAAAATAAAAATAAATTATTATACTTGATTATAGAATGTCCAAGTCCAAACTTCATGGATAAGGAGCCTTAACCAATATGATGTTTTTCAGAAATTATTCATCAACATAACATGCAAATCAATTTTCAAATTTATAGGGTCAAATTTGTATTGATAAAAAAAATAAAACTTTTAATAACAAAAAAAGGATAAATGTCGATAGATAAAAAAAAAGAAACTAACAGAATCACAATAGGATAATTTTAAATAAAAATTATTTTTTAATAATATAAAAATGGGGTAAAACATGATAATGAACCTAATACAAAGATAAAATTTGAACAATTAGCCTATCAATATAAAGATAAAATTAAATAATAAAAAAACAAGATAAAACAAAAATTTATCAATACAACATACCACTTGACGCTAAATGATATAAACATAAAATTTGAATTGATAAAAAGAGATAAAGTTCAAAAGATAACAAACTAACTAACAGAAGCATAACACAATTTCAAATAAAAAAATGAAATTTTAAATAATATTATAAAAGGATCAAAACGAAAAATGGTGAATGTTTTTATAAGAAAAAAAAAACATAAATGTGAAGGTCAGTTTTAAAACGAACAATTTTAAAATAATTAAGGAATAGTTTTAAAATGGATAATTTTTTATTCATAAATAAAAGGCCGAGTTTAATATCGAAATGAGTTTTAAAATTCACAAAATAACAAATATTCAAATCAAAATGAGTTAAAAATTAAATAAATGGACAATTTTAATTAACAAAATTCAAAATCGTATTACAATCATTCTTTAAAAATGGTTTATTGTTAATTGGTATATTTAAATATTAAAATAGAGATTAACACGGATTGGAAATTAATTAAAAGAAAAGGAGATGAATATGAATAAAAAATGGAAAGGTGGGATAAATAATTGTTGGCATTTAAAGAGCAATTTCAAAATGAGTGGTATTAGGTTTTAAAATTTAAAAAATGTACAGTTTTAACTTTTAGTTAGAAATTTGTAAAACGGAATAAGAAGAAAAAGAAATAACAGAAAAGATGAAGAAAAAAAGTTGCAGAAGAAGAAATAAAAAAAGAAAAAAAATTAATGTGTACTTGGTTCCAAGTAAAAATAGAAAATGTGTGAAATAAAAAAATGAATAGACATGGATGATATGAGATCAGAGAATGAAGTAGGGAAAAAGAAATTGTAATAATGAGTATTGGAAGGGAATCAGCTTATCGTTGTGGGAGAAGAAAAGATTTGAGAGTGAGAGACTTTATAATTGTGGAGAGCTTGTGGTCACTGAGATTGTAACAGGGTCACTCCTGACATTTTAGACAAAATAATAAGCAAGGGCCGGTTAAATATTTAAATGTTTTAAAATATAAATATATATTATAAAAAATAAACATGTAATTTCATTAAAAATAATATATTTTATTACATTGAGTAAATAACATAATTTAGACAATCTTAAAATAATGTATTTTAATCAACTCCATCGTTACCCTTTATCATCAATCTTTTTTTTAATCTTCTTGCCTGTTGAATCTTTAGTAATTAATTCTAACTTGTTATTTTTATTATAGTATTACCCCCACATTTTTGTTATTAATTTTTAAAGTAAGTAGTGAAATATTTCTCTCTCTCTCTCTTTTTTATGAAAATAAGATTTCTAATTTATCTTGTACCAATTTCAACAGCTACTAACTAGGTTAGTTTCTTTTGTATCTGTTTTTGTCTATTAGTGTCAGTATCACTTTTTTTGTTTGGCTTCTATATCATCAAATCTTCATGCTAATAAAAACACATTGCTGCCACAAAGGCATAGACCTAGAAAACAGTGAAATTATTTTAATGTTTTAAAAAATTTGAATCTTCAAATAGTTGAGAAGTTGGAATGAGATTAAGTCATTGGGAGTTGAATAGGATAAGTTGGAGAAACAAAAGGTCACACATGTAAATTTCTCTTTAAAAATATCAAAGCTAGAATTTTTTAATGGGCCTCTTTTTCAACATAGGCCCAGTGTGGGTGTCCTGCCAAACCATGCTCAGGGCATGGCTGGATTATAAGTGGATAGATACAAATGAAACCAAGTTCTAAAAAGTAAAGAGTGCTGCTAGGTGCACCCAGCAATTAAGAGGAAAAGACAAATGTACTCCTGGGCTAATTAATTTAAAAAAAGCGGTTCATTTCCGCCATTTCTTCTTCTTCGCCATTTATGTTGCTTCTTCCTCTTCCTTGCCATTCCTCTTCTTCCTCGCCATTGCTGCTTCGTCGTGACCTTCATTGGTGACCTTCGCATCCTTCTTCGAATCCTTCTTCTTCCTCTCGAAAAAGCTTCTTCTGCGTCTTCTTTGTCACCTTCGCTGGTCTTCTTCGTGACCTTCCAATTGCGTGCTTCGTTCGTCTTCTATGGGTGTTGACGGTGGTGTTGCTGCATCCTCGCGTCGACATTGTCAAGGTAAGTTCCTCTTCGTCTTCATCTCCGCCATGGGTGTTGACAGGGAAGCTTACGGATCAACTTGATCCGTAAGTAGTGCAGAAATAGCTTAAGAATCATGTTGATCCGGAAGTTGTCTGAAACTGCATTTTTAAAATTGCTAACTCTGAATTTTGTGTGTTTTTGATTCTGAAATTTGCAGCTTACTTCATCAAGGCTATTTCTTTAATACAAGGTCTTCGTTTGAACTTTGAACAAGGTGATTACTTGATATATTTGACGAATTTTTTTTTCAACATTTAGCATTACTTTGGTAGAATAGTAAATATTGGTTGTAATTTGGATCATTCTTATTAGATTGTTGTTACAATTTGTTTTGACCTTAGTCACAATTTGGTTGTAAATAATGACATGTTGACATATAGATAGATAAATAGTATTGATTGATTAGTATGAATTATGATTATATATACATATATTGATTATCCAAATAGTATGAATTATGATTATATTGACATGTAAATAGTCAATGTTACATTCAACCATTTAGACACTTTTTTTACCCCAAAGTCTTTCACAAAACTTCTCTTGACACTTCTGTAAGTCTCTTTTTTAATTAGGTACCTTTCCATCAAAACCTCATTAAAGATAAATGACTTACGTTGTAAACCTTCCTAACATAAATTGATTCTCTGCAATCCTCATGTCTTCCTTTATAAAGTTTCGAAGTCAATGATAAAGGGTCCAAAACTAGCCTCCCGGATGTTGAGAGAAAAATTGTCCCTAGAAGCTTGTTTACATTGATGTAGACTACAAGTGTAGCACAATTTAATCTATTAGGAGAGGGTAGTGTAATTTTAAAAAATATAAGAGAAAACAATATTATTTGAGCATCTCTCAAAGGGAGGGGAGTGTAATTTATTCTAATAGATAAAATAAATGGTTTAGTGTTTCTAGGTTACACCACTATATGACCCATGTACTATTTGAATGTGAAAAGTAATTGATCCTTACAACAACAACAGCAACTATAAACACCTTATTCCAACATGCATGTATAGAACCAAATCCCTAAATTTGATCCTTACACCAGTTAAATATATCCAAATGCTATTTTCCAATATTTTAGTTTATTTATATAATGCTTAGCACTTTGGTTAATTTACATTAACACGATTAGCCACACTCATTGTGACTATCTTAAATTCCTCCAAAAATGTCTCTTGAGAAACAGGCTTATCCAAATCAGAGCCATCTTGAGATAGCAGTGCCGGTTCCACAATGTTGCTCAATACCTAAACCAAAAAAAAATGATAAGCCAAGAGAGGAAGGAATTAAATGAAACAAGTTTGAGATTTTTATGTTCCTTGGTTAAAGTATAAAAATAAAGCTTCTTAGCAACAAATGAAAACTTGTTTTAATTTCTCATGACTTTTTTTATAACATAAGTAGCATCTCTAAGTAACATAAGGAATTCCTTGTTCAACAGTGAGCTTGCCAAGAGCTTCAATTATATGGTCATGAAGTGATCTGTCAGGGGACTCAATCTGAGAGAATATGGATACCATTTCAGCTTCATAACCTGAACCATTCTTGCTTCCCATGTGTGAATTCATTCAACACCTATGGAATAAATCATTCTACATGTCAATTCTCTCTTCCTGATTGGCTCAACATCAAAGTCTTGATACACAAATATAATTAATCTTATAGACAAAAAGGAAAATTTAATGAAGAGATAAACAATCCATTTAATCCTCGTAATGTCAAGTTATTTTAGAACTAATTGTTGCTACTTTTTTTTTGGCTTCTTGTGACATTTATAAAACCATGCATGGAGACATTTATAAAACAATCCATTTAATCCTCATAAGGAAAATTTTACCCTTAATTCTCGCAACAAAGTCCTAAATTCTTTGATCCATTGAATTTTGTGCCTTCTCTGGCCTGAATTAAATTGTCCATACTCTACTGATGTTAGTATCAATGAGACGAACACAACCAAAACCATGCATGGAGTTAGGGTATACTATACTGATGTTAACAGGAATGATCTGTTTCTCAGATTCCTGAATCAAGGTCAATACCACTAAGCATTTGAGATGCTGTTGACCATTATTTCTCAGATTCATAAAGCTGAGCAAGTTTCTCTCTAATAACTAAAACATATGATAAAACAACAAGTTGACATTTAGAGTAATTGAATTGAGTCAACCAAATGCTTGAACAACTATTGGGTGATGGTGCTTTGTTGTCCCAAATCAATTTCCTATATGCGTTAGACGCATGAAATTTGAGAAAATGAAATGAGTGATGGATTTTGCAGTACTCATTTGCAGATCATGGTTAGGACCAAAGGATTAGGTCGTGCCTTAGGTCAGGTAACTGGCAGAGGTGTGGGCAGAGGAGATCATGATGATTCCGATAATGCTCCACAACATCAACGACCTACTGCATCCGCACGGAGGCAGCGAGGCGCTGTGACTATGGATCACGTCGATGAGCCAGTCATCCTTGACCCAGATATTCAGGATGACCCGATGGAGGCACCAGCTGCTGTGGAGGACATTCCTGCGGACGTAGGCGCAGAGGCAGCTGAGGATCAGCATCAGGGATTTCCGGGTGGTCCAAGCGACCCATCCGTGTTGACAGCGTATGCGGATCACGTTGCTTGTAGCGTATGGATGGGAGAGGTATTTATACTATTTATTTTTAGTTACTTGTAAATTATACTTTATGATTGAAATTAGTTTTCCTTTAAATGATAATTTTAACGAATTTTGCGTTCCTTTATACTTCAATTCAGGAGCGTCCTGAATTGAAGCTATCCTCTCATGGGAGGAAGGTCCACAGTTTAGGCAGGCCTGTCCCTGTCATTGAGGGACTTATTGTTGGTACAGGACTAAGTCCTCTGATCGCGTGTTCGGTAGACACCGGCGATCGGGGACTTTTGTCCGTGTTTGTGGAGCGGTGGCACCGGGAGACGTCTAGTTTCCATCTCCCAGTGGGAGAGCTCACCATCACATTGGACGAAGTCTCCTCTCTTCTCCATCTTCTCGTTATTGGTGACTTACATGCATTTCAGCCCTTGCACGTGGACAATGCGGTTCAGATGCTGGTGGACTTGTTGATGGTCTCTCCAGAGTCTGCTAGGGCTGAGACAGTCCAGTGTCGTGAACCGTACGTACGCCTACAATGGGTACGTGATATATATCAGCGCCGATGCCAGGCAGGTCATTGGACAGTTGCGGCTTGCACATATCTTCTTCACCTACTGGGTTGCACTCTGTTTGCTAACAAGAGTGCAACCAATGTCCATGTTGTCTACTTGGAGGCCCTTCGTGACCTCAATATGACAGAGAGGTACGCCTGGGGAGATGGCTGCTTTGGTTCATATGTACGACCAGCTGAACGATGCATCTATGAGCCACAGTCGATAGCTTGGCGGTTACATCACTCTGTTGCAGGTAACAAATATGTTTTTCATTCATTCAGGCTAAACAATGTTCAACTTTAAATTTTTTTACACTTTCATTATTAATGTTTATAATTTGAATGTTACATCTGTAGTGCTGGATTTACGAGCACTTTCCCTCGGTTGTGGAGTCCACCGCTAATCAGGACTACGGTGAGGCTTCTCCGCGTGCGTGCAGGTGAATTGCGACGAAGAAGACCGTGAAGAGCATTCGTACACCGTCGTACAGGGAGCGCCTGGACTGACTCAGGATTCTGGATGTCTGTTGGATCCCTTTTGGGGAGCATCGGGAGGTCCGGGACTTCCACGTCAGATCATGCTATTCTGGTCTCTTGCGCTGGGGGCCTGTTGCTGTTTATTATCGTCCGGAGAGGGTCGTGCGGCAGTTTGGCTACACGCAGACCATTCCTGCTCCTCCTGTCAATTCATGGGTCTCGTATGATGATATACACGACAGGTGGATGCACTACAAGGATCATATCGTACCAGCAGGTGAGGCGTGCATTGTGCCAGGGGTGTGTTCCAGTGACTACATCGACTGGTTCTTCCGCATCTCCTATCCTTTCATGACACCAGGTCACGCATTAGATCCTCTGCCTCATGGTCATGCCCCGCAGCCCCGAGTTGTCCCTGAGGCCCCGCAGACGGATATCCCTCACGTGCCGGAGCCAGGAGCATTGTCGACATCTGCGGAGGATCCCAAACATGCAGTGGTAAGTAATACTAATAATTTACATCATTTACCTCAATATTTGCATAATAATTTGTGTAATCAGTTTGTTTTGTATGTAACAAGAAGTTTGTGATGACATTGCTGAGAGGTTGGAGCGTCATCTGAATCTAGGGGTGGTCACGCCTGGCTCATCGACACATGAGGTGATCGAAGAATGCCTCAGATTGGCCAGGAGTGTGACACAGGACCATCTAGTATACGTTAGGTGTAGACACAGGCGGCGCACTGATCAGGCGTAGTTTATGTACATATTTTATATTGATATTCCTTGTATATACAGATATTGTACATGAACTCATTTCATGAGTATTGTTGGTTTTATTTATTTTCATTACTAATGTTAGTTTTATTTATTTTCATTGATTGTGTATTCCATTTGTGTCTATATACACGCGTGTTATTAAAATGGTCTAGTTAACTTAGTTATAGTATATGTAAATTATTATAAATGGTCTAATTTAAAATATAACTTTAAATATAATTGAAATAAAGAAGTTGAAAAGGGTGTAAAAAAAAATTAAACAAAAAATGGACATCATTCGTTATCTAAGATCCTTATTTTATATAACGTACTAATATTTTTAAATTCTCTTATAATTACTATTTTCCCACTTATACTAATAATCATGTAAAAAAATGTATTATAAAGTAGTTAGTATTTTAATTTTTAATATAATAGTAATTATTTTTTTATATTCTTTATAATATTAATAATGATATGATTAATTATAAAAATAAAAAATAAATTAATGATGATAATATTAATTTTATAAAATTATTATTATCTTTTATGTATTTATTGATTTTTATTAATATGTATAAAATAACCTTAAACAATATCTTTAAATATGTAGTTAAAAAATTATTATTTTTCTTCTTACGGATCAACTTGATCCGTAAGAAACCAAAATGCTTAACTTTCCTTTCTATTGAAAAACTAATTACCCGATTCTTGTGAATCTAATTCACAGAAATTCCGTCGAGTAAAATGGACGAATTATAAATCTCCAAAATAATAGATAGAAATATCGCAAATAGAGCCATTGCAACACCCATCAAAGGAGTAGTTCCCCACCCCGGAGCTACTTTACCATATTCTGAATTTAATGATTTCAATAAATCCAAGTTACGGATCAACTTGATCCGTAAGAAGAAAACCAAACAAGGATAATTTCGCCATTTTTATAGAATGCTGGGTGCACCAGCAATAATGCTAGGTGCACCTAGCAACACTCAAAAGTAAAAGGATGAGTACAAAGGAAGAAATTACACTAGAAGAAAAAATCACATGTCTAAAGGAGAATGAGATAAATGCCATTTTTTCAAGATTAACTCACAAATGTATATTTATTGATAATGAATTGATATTGATATTGATATTAATATTGATGATATTAAATATTAATATTGATTAATTATAGATATAGATTATAGATAGATTGTATATTTTTTTAAAGTAAATAAATAATAAATCATATCAGTGAAAATAAATTAAATAAAATGTTGTCATGTGACACTTGGCTAATATTCAACAGTCAAACTTTATATTTTTAGAATTTTATTTAAGCATTTAATATAGGAAGAAATTGTGAAAATAAACTAATAAATTTGAGACTCACATTGATATGTATGTCAAATGTTAAAAAATGCACATTCAAATTAAAATTAATATTATAATGAATTAATGATATCAAAATTAAATTTAGCAAAGAAATTAGGATTAAGAAAAATTTTATTAATTGTTTTTAACACAAGAACACGAATGAAGTATGTATGACACTTTAATGTGAAACGAGAGTGAAAATCTAGTGAAATTCCTCCTACAACATTTCCTAACATCAGTTACATCTTTACAATTTTGTTTTGTTTTTAAAATCACATAAAAACAATTACTTTTCTCGCTTTGACACTTGATCTGTTGTCACTTCACAAAACCCACTCAAAGTTCATGTTTTTATTGCTCTCTTGTTCTTTAAGCCTAAGTTAATATTCACACTACATTACTTGTATTGTACAACTCACTTGAAGAAATGATATATAGACTTATTCATTGTGCTACTTGTACAATTTGTGCACATACCAAAATAATCCCAACAATATAGTATGTCAAATATTAAAAATTCACATTCAAATTAAAATTAAAATTAAAATTCACATTCAAATTAAAATTAAAATTCAATTTATTAAAAAAGGAAAAATATATTTAATTTGATATAGCATAGCAAGATTTAAAATTTAAGCCAAACTAAAAATTAAATTTTTAATATTACAACAACGTACCCATAACTCTTTAGAATATTTTAGTTAGAGAATAAAAATTAAATTAAAAATATTACAATAAATTAAAAAAAAATAGTAGGAATCGGGGTCCCAAATTCCCAATGATTGGATAAATGAGACAGTTACGTAGGGCCTAGACGGTGGTGGGCCACAGTGAAAGGTGCTGTGTGTAATGTGTATCGAGTTACAAAGTCGCCTTTCTTCGGCCTCATCGAGGGACACTTCCTCTCATACGACACTATCAACCAAAGCAAACAACAATTCCATGACATAACAACTTCAACAACAACACATCATCATCATTCACTATCATCCTAACCCCCAACAAATCCTAACCCCCTTTATCTTCCAATTCCTCTCTCTCTATATATTCATTCACCATTTTCTCTTCTCTCCCATATTCTCTCGTGCCAACACCTTTTACGTGCACACAATTCATTTAGGTATGCCTTATTCTTATAATTATAATTTTCATCTTCATTGTTATTATTATTATTAAAATTAAAATAATTGGTATGTTTTGTTAATTATGGTAATGGTGGTACAGGAATCTTGCACTGATCATTCAATCAACGAAAAGTAGTACCTTGGTTGTTGCTGC
This sequence comes from Glycine soja, assembly GCF_004193775.1. Taxonomy (NCBI): domain Eukaryota; kingdom Viridiplantae; phylum Streptophyta; class Magnoliopsida; order Fabales; family Fabaceae; genus Glycine; species Glycine soja. Next base: position 10,012,670 of record NC_041020.1, read on the forward strand.
CTCTCCTTTCCCCATTTGTGTATGTTTTTCTTCGGTCCTTTTAATTGAAGCCACGTATTTGGTTGTGTAGTACCATGTTTCATGTTTTTGTTTGTTGGTACTTGATAAAAAAAAAAGTGTTCAATCATGCACATTTACTTGTAATCAAAGAAAATTTCTTGCAATGGAAATTTAACCTAATGCCAGCTGAGCCAAATCCTTTGGCATAGCATACTTGAGGTGCGGCAAGTGGAGATTCTAAGTCGCAAGATGACAAGACTTTTTTGTCCAACTAATTTAGTGCAGGCTTAGTAGAGTCAGGTGAGTGCTTAATGGTGCTAGTTGCAATCCCATAAGTTTCATCCTGGCTTGTGAGGGTAATGACCACATCCTGGCTTGTCACAGTTGCGATTGTGATTTTGTCACATTTCACGATATTGTGAGAAATTGCGTTCAAATGTGGTTCATGTGTCCACAGTTACAGTCACAGACATTTAAAAAATCTTGATGTTGCAGCCAAAATTGTGGCTGCAAACTGTTTTTTACAACCTTGGTCATATGTTGGAATTAGTTGAGCTATACAGCTGATTAAATTTTGCCACTTGGCATATAAAGTTTTAAGAATTTATGATGGTGCTATTATATGGTTATAGATGTCACAAGTGATATTTAACTTGGTTACTCTGCTTTTGACATGTATTACTTTTTCAGGGGTGAACATTTGGCGATTCATTGTCACAGGAAAGACATTCTGCATACTCATGAGCACAAACCTCAAAATATAATTGAGTGCTATGGGGATTCCCATACGAAGGTGTGACTTGGATACATTTTTATGGCATGAATTGCTCTCCCTACAAGAGAAACAGCAAAGAATTTTGCTTTATACCTGATTCCTATAATTATTTTTTTTCAATTCCGGCATGCAGTGGAAATATAAAAAGACAAAATGAAGCAATGAGGCTCACCCTAGCAACCTTTGTTGGAGTTGTTTTTGGCTTCTCTCTAGGAGTATCATTTCCAACACTGGCATTGACTAGGGTCAGTAGGGTGTATAATTTTTCCTTCATATTCTTAAATTGCTCTTTCATAGCTTGTCAAGTGAGAAGTGACCTAGCTAACACATGAATTTTGTCCCATGTTATTAATTGTTAGATGAACCTTCCATCCAGCCTTTTACCATCTATTGATCTAACTTATGTTGATGACAATTACTCGAAAATTTCAACCAAGTCTTTGTGGGATGCTTGGGCTTCATTTAGGAGGGATAGAAGCATGTACAAGAAGGTTCACAAATTAAATGACACAAAGGTATGGTTTTATAGTGTTTTAGTATTTCATCATATCTCATTAATTTTTCACTTCACCTTTTGTGGGAGAGATATGACTGGACTGGTGAAGTGATATTTTATTATAAGGTCTATCAGACAATTCTCTTTGTCTTTCATAATTAGAAGGTATCTGAACTCCTGAATCATGGTTAAAAAAACTAAATAAAAACTTGAGATGGTTCTCTAGAAATTCATAGACCATATTTTCTTGTCTTTCATGGAAGGCACAGGGGTTAGCTGCTTTAATCCCCTACTTACAACTATTGATTGAGGGCAACTTGTGGACTGATGGCTATATGTCTACTTTGTTCCGTTTTTTTTTTTTTTTTAAAAAATGCTTTAAGAAAAAGTTACTCTCAAGATGAAAAGTATACCATCATTAGCCTATTTTATACTTTGCTGGTTTTAACCATCGATTGTAAAGGAATTAATAATAGTTGGATCCATTTCAGTTTTGTTTCTCAGTTTACCAAGATATGGTATTTTTTTTTATCACCAAACAAAAGATGTTTTAATGAATAAACCAGTATGGCACAAGTTGTACCAATATTAGTTATAATGGAAGTACATTTTGCTACATATAAAAGTTCCCCTCCCTTCATTATAACACATGACACTTCTACTCTTTCCCATAGTATGCTGTATCTATTAATGCACAATGCTCCAGTTACAATGACCGAAACATCATACTCCTATACAATTCGGTCAGCTATGTAGGAAGCTGTAACTAGGATCCCTTTCCCTCACACTAGCACCTGAATAGACTTATGCATAGTACTCACACCTGCTACACGTGAATTTTTGAACAAATTTAGGCCAGCAGACTTTTGGCGCTGACAGACGCAGAACCGTGTTGCTCATGACTATCTTCATGACTTTGCTCTTCACCTCCTTTGAGTTTCAAATATTTGCTTCACCCTGCACACTTCAATGAATACAACATCACTAATATTAACTCATCCTCCCACAAATGCCACATATTGCCATCAGGATCTAAGATACTGTTAGTAACCAAGAATTGAAATGAGAAAGAAAATAATGGATTTTATTGACTAGTAAGAAAAGAACAGAAAATAGGAGAGGAAACTCTCCTCCAAGGGTTTCCCCTTCTCAAATGATTTTTCCTTTCACAAAGAACTAATGCTCGATCTACAAGTGATAAGATCTCCCTCTCTCCCATCCTTCCCCTGTTTATATCTAATAAACTCCTTTATCTAACTAACTAACCACTTAACTAACTAATCAATATCCTAGCTGTAATAACTAATTTATTAATAGTCTAACTATGTTAACTAACTTTCCCATCTCCTTATATCCTAAAATTAAACCTTTCCTAAAATCATGTCCTCAAGGTTGGAATTTGAAAATTGAAGTGACACACTTCCTCAAGTTTTTTCCTTTGCTCTTCAGCCTTTCACCAGGCTTCCTCAGCCAATGCAACTTGACTAACAAGTTCTTGTCTCTGTCATACTAGCTGCTCTTCATGCTCGGATGCTTCAAGATTAACTTTAGCAGCCGAAAGCAAGTGGTTGCAGTATCCAGCATGAGTGTCAATTCAAACCCATGAATATGTTGGTTGGAAGCAGAAGACAACCGACTAAATACACGAACAACATTTTGCAGCTCAGCAACAGTTGCTCTCGCCTCGTCAGTAGTCCTCTTTGCTTTTTGTAGTGTTGATGTTGAAAACTTTTGCATTGCAACCCCTGCATCAAACCTTAAAGTATAGTTCGAGGGTGCCAAATGGATGGCTCTCAATGGAGTTTTTATACAGTCTTGCCACCGTTCAGGCTCATAATGTGTACAAGCTAAATAAGAAGTATTTGAGAGTCTGTGTTATAATAAAATTCCGCAAGTAGTTTTGATATATTTTCACAACCAAAGTAAAATTCCCTTGAGCTAAATAAACATGTGCCAGATTTATCCTCACATCAGGCATCTGGACAAAAACACTACTACTGACAGCTTCTTGAACCAGTGTAAAGATATCCTTTGACACATCAAAATGGCTCTTTTCCGCTAAGACTACTTCAGCACCATTGGCAGAATATAAATTAGAAGAATGCTGAATCAGAACTTTGGTATAAAGTTCTTTGGCATTTTCCAAATGAGTAGCTTCTAGCTTTGGATTTCGCTTCTCATTGTAAACTGCTGCAAAGTAGTTCTAGTTTCCCTGTAGTGACTCTATTGCCCTTAGCATCTTAGAGGATGATTTACTAGTTGTTGCAAGTGGGTTGGTGTCTAGCGGTTTGGCTTACATGCCGAAATTCCTTAGCTTTGTCAACAAAGAAGACCCATCCCTCTTCTTGAGAAGTTGTAGCTCTGTTAATGATAACCCATTAAGGGTCGTATGTGAGCTTGCATCCAATGTTTCTGGTGGTGGTGTAGGCGCAATCAGTCTCCATATAATCGCAATTTTCATGGTTATGGTTTTCATAAAGAAACCATTATCACCCTCAACTTCTATGAGATTTACTACTCAAGAATGAGATTCTTTGATGAAATTGAGAAATCCCCTTCTTGTTCCTGCATTTCTGCTGCAAATTCTCAGTCTCTTCCACCCTGATCTGCTCTACCACCCGACATCAACGGTTTTCGAGTCTTTTTCTTCAACACCAAGCTCCTCCCCACGGTGGCACCAATTATCTCATTGGAAGAACCCTCAAGGGTTTTTACTGAATCACTGTCTTGCTGTGACTTTGTTACCCACACATCCAAATGTAAAGTCGAGACTGTCTGCATGGGTTGTTTATCCTCTTTTTCAAACTCGAGACTAACGCCCTTTTTCTTGATCAACAATTGTAGCATCTGTTTGATTTCTTTAATTCCCTCAATGGTTATCTTGATCTTGATTTCAGAGGGCTCCTCCTCCTCCATGCTTTCCTCCCTTTTAACCTCAAGAACGTTTTCTGAACTTTTTAGTCATCCGTGCTTCAACTCTAAAATGCTGATTTTGCAAGAATGATGGTGAAACCCCCAAGAATTGGGTTCCTCTTCCTCACTGTCACTGTTTTCCTCTTCCGGTTTATCTCTGTTGATCGAGTTTTTCCAACCATCTGAAGGCCTTTCTTGAATTCAAGAAGTAATTCCTTGTCTCATGTCCAGCAATCTTTCTTTGATGAAATCCATGTTTGTTTTTAGGTTTGTAATCACTTTTCCATGCTCACTAGCCAATTTCTCCAAAGCGCTCACTCTACTCTCCATCGTGCAACTTGAATCCGGCAAGTCAGACCAATTGCTAGGAACCAAGAATTGAAATGAGAAAAAAAAAGAAATGATTTTATTGACTAGTAAGCAAAGAACATAAAATAGGAGAGAAAACTCTCCTCCAAAGGTTCCCCCTTCACAAAGGATTTTTCCTTTCCCATTAACTAACTAATCAATATCTTAACTGTAGTAGCTAACTTATTAATAGTCTAACTATGTTAACTAACTTTCCCTTCTCCTTATATCCTAACAGATTTATGTTGACAGACGTGCGTTTTGACATTCCAGTCTTCAAATTGTGATTGACCCCACTGTACTTACCCTTCCTAAATCACAAGCCTCTCAGACAAATTCCTGGATTGGTTATCCACTGGATGGTTAGTTTATAAAAAGGGATGATTAATGGTATTGCTCCCTGACAGATAGAAATTGAGAAAACAGATGTTCTTTTTTTCTGGAAAATCATATGTTCTCTTTTGGTTTAATTTTTCTATTAGAATGAAATTGATGGTGATTTCTAATGCATTAACCAGTTAAAATATGCATTGGATATTTCTTACCTTTGAGCAACCTGACTTTTAGTTTTTTTTAATACTCAACAATATTTTTTACTTTTTTTTTCATTTGATTTTTTTATATTGAATGTTTAACAATCAATGTGGTCTAGGTAATTCCAAATAATTCATCCTTTCTTTTTCTTTTTTTTCCCTTCTCGTCTTTCTCTTGTTCGTTTTTTGTCCTCCTGTAGTTCATTCACAAGATGATTATCACTGTTTTAAAAGTTGCAAAAAATAACTAGTTTCGGATAGGCATTGTTGATCACAGATTCCAAAACTAATGACATTTTTATGTTTGACTGGTTATTGGGTAATCTTTATAAGCCCGGTTTCCTAGATTTTCTTAAATTCCATTTGGTTGAGTGATACATTCTTACCTTATATTTACATTATCTGTTGCCTTTAGCCTACTTTTTTAACATGCTTACCTTATATTTGCATAATATTTGGTGTGATATATACATGTCTGTAATGCCATGCTTTTTGTCAATGGCAACCATTGTATACCCTTTACAATCTTGTAGAATCTTGCACTGAATAGATACATTTGATTATGATGCAGATTTGGGTTCCTACAAATCCTCGAGGGGCTGAAAGGCTTCCCCCAAAAATTGTCAAATCTGAATCAGATTTCTATCTTCATCGGTTATGGGGCATGCCCTATCAGGTGCGCATTTTCACTGCACCTTAATGTAAAACATGCATTTGAATAAAACATTATTTTTCACCGTAAAGGAAACTTAGTTAACTAAGTGTTCACTAGTGTCAAAGAATCTAACCCTTTACTTAGAAAGTAAATTACATCCGTTTTGGTGGTGAAAAAATGCATTGCAAAATATAACATGTATTTTTGTAGTGCAACAAGCATTAGCTAATGAAACTTCTTCTAGTTGCTCTAGTAAGATTGAGGTTCACATGTGAATTTGAAGAAGCAATTAAGTGATATTAATGAATTCATACAAAAATAAGCTGCATATGCTAGCTTGTGACCATGCTTCTGATATGGACAACAGGAATTTCAAAGATTTTTGTTATGACTGTTGAGGTACAATTTTGTCCTCTAATCTGACTCTTTTCTTGATGGAGGTGGCACTTGCAGGACCTAAGTATCAAACCGAAGTATCTTGTAACATTTACTGTTGGGTCAGATCAAAAAGACAACATTGATGCTGCAGTAAAAAAGGTCATTTCTGTTTCTGCCCTGCATCAATCTGTTCTCTGACTAGTCTTCACTCATTGACAGCATTCTGCTCATTCTGCCTATTAGTTAATTTCAATTTGCTTAGCTCTTTATGTGACCCTTGGGTTTAACATTACAGTTCTCTGAAAACTTCACCATAGTGTTGTTTCACTATGATGGACGGGCTAGTGATTGGGAAAAGTTTGAGTGGTCAAAGCGAGCAATTCATATCAGTGCTAGGAAGCAAACTAAATGGTTTGTAGTGGATCTTGTATTGAATTTTTTGTTTCATTTTACAAATTTTGATCAGGCTTCCTATTTATCAAGTTTTGACATGAAATCCATAAAATTCTGTTTAAGGTGGTATGCTAAACGCTTTCTGCATCCTGACATTGTGGCTCCTTATGACTACATCTTTATTTGGGATGAGGATCTTGGTGTGGAGCATTTTGATGCAGAAGAGTGAGTATCTAAAAGTCAAAACCGTTCCTTATAGTGTGGGAATCAAAGTGTTAGTGAAATTTTTTTAATCAAATATCTCTGTCCCAGGTACTTAAAAATGGTAAGGAAACATGGTTTGGAGATCTCACAGCCTGGTATAGACCCAAGTAGTAGTTTTACATGGCAGATGACAAGGAAAAGGGATAGTGGTGAAGTCCATAAGTAAGTGAATTATGTTCTTATATGTTTTAGTTTTGTGTATTATATATGTATTATAAAAAACTGGTTGGAATTTTGTCACAAGAGATGTCAAAAACTCCAACCCAGAGAACAGTACATAAATTCAATTACACAGTACAGCTATAACAGAATTACAACATAAGCACCCTATTAATTTCCTTCTGTATTCCAACTAGATAAAATCATACCCGAGGCCACAACAACCTGCATGTAACTGTGTCCAGTTGCTGCTATAACCTGGTGTAAGCTCTCCTGCACAAGTTTTCCACAACCACTGTCATTTCTGCTACATCACAACAGCTCTTATATCATACCAGCACATGTTACGATCTTCAAGCATTGAAGAGGTTCCATACACCGTACATACAAAGGCACATCAAACCTCGTCATATTTGTTCTAAGCCAATTCCATGATCTATAATTGAAATCACCAACCACAACAGTAACATTAATAAAGCCTATTCATGTTATAAGGGACCGTTACATGTATCAAACAATGCCATTGTGCATTTGAACTCAAAAATCAATTTTCTGAAAGGCCATTTAGATTAAGGTCTTCTTTATTGAGTTGTTTCTGAATTTTCCTCAGTTTTCTACATCTGATTAGCAGGATATCCTCCATTAAACAATTATTGCTGCTTAATCTTTTCTTTTATAGTTGTTCCATGTTCTAGCTTAAACTATATTTGTCAATCTCTTGCAGGAAAGCTGAGGAAAGAAGTGGTTGGTGTTCTGATCCACATTTGCCACCATGTGCTGCGTAAGCAAATATTGACTCCTAAGAGATTTAGCGCATGTTTAGTTTAGCTTATTTTGATGATAAAATTATTGCCAAGTTCATGAGGGAATTTTGAAAAGAAAAAAACTATTCCCCCTAAAAATAAGTCCCCAAATATGCACTTAGTACTTAATAACATGCACCTTTCTTTCTTTCTGTCTTGTGAGCTTCTAAAGGGATCATATCAAATGTATCTAACATAGCTTTGACACTTGAAATTTTCTCAGATTTGTTGAGATCATGGCTCCTGTATTTTCCAGAGATGCATGGCGTTGTGTGTGGCACATGATACAGGTTTATATGAGGACTCATTTTGTGTCTTCTATTTTTTTTATTTTCACCACACAATTCGATTCATATATATCTAACTTGTTCTTCACGTGCCACTTTGCAGAACGACCTAGTTCATGGATGGGGCCTTGATTTCGTTCTCAGAAAATGTGTGGAGGTTAGTAGTTTTTAACTTTCTTTTGATAAGAACCCACTTTGGCACGATTGGATTTGTACCAAATGATATTTATTGATTTGATTGGATGCAGCCTCCTCACGAGAAAATAGGAGTGGTTGACACTCAATGGGTTGTCCACCAAAGTGTTCCATCACTTGGGAACCAGGTAATTGAAGATTTAATTTTTTTATACAAGGCATATTTGAAAGAACTTCTATGAAAGTTATTTAAACTTTATCCCATCATATGAGCAATCAAGTAAAAAATTAAAGGTGTTAGGTTAAGCTTGTAAAGGTAACTTGTAGATCCTGTAAAGTGCGAACATGTACTTTAAATAATAAAGAGCATTCACAATTATTATTGAAAAAATCAATAATTAAAAATTGTGTAAAATCAAATACATATATAATAAAATGTACAATGACGTGTTTAATCGTTGATTTTCTAATGTATTGTCCACGTTAGTCAAATCTTAACTTGTAACTTTTTAGTTTTATAAGTCATTATTTTCTTGGTCCTGGGTCAAAGATCACTAGTGTTTCTCAATTCATTAAGTCATAGACTAATGCCGCTTGTAATGTGTGATTATCGTTGATTTAAGAGAATTTTACAGACAAGGGAAACTGAACACGAATTCTTTCGATAAATAGATTGTTCTCCCCTCCCACATGTAAATACAAGAGTGTCTTCCACCACTACACCAACCCCGTGAGTTTTTTATAAGAGATTATTAACTTATTTAATTAAGTTTCGTTGGTCATCAAAATAAGCTTGTTGAAAAATTAAAATACTTACGACATAATCACTCATACAATACGCCCTGAATAAGCCTTGATTGACCACTCAAATGTCTTTTACATCTTTTGACTGGTGTTTCTTTCAACAGGGCCAAGCAGAGAGGGGAAGGGCACCGTGGGAAGGGGTATGTGTGATTTTTTCCTACCACAACAATGGTTTAATGATGTGCTTTGTATTATTTTAACAAATATTGACCTTAGAAGTTTTTTGGGCATTAATGCTGAATTTACATCCATATATTAATTCGAGACTTTGCTTTCGCATCAGGTGAGAGAGAGGTGTAATAAAGAATGGACAATATTCCAAGAGCGTATGGCTGAAGCTGAGAGGGACTATTTTCAAACAAGGGAAGCTATTCCCCTTAACTCCACAGGGCAGTGATTATGCGAAAAAAAAAAAAGCGTTTACAATAACCCCGTAAATGTAGCTTGAGCAGTAATAGTTAGATTCTTGTTTCAACATTGGATGTCCTTTGGATTGATCATATTTTAGTATTAGATACATCGGATTTTTTTCCCTTTTTTTTTTTTTTTCTGAATCCCTGTTTTTATATATGGGTTATTATAATGGTATGCTTACTTTCTCTGGCATTTTATTTTCTTTCTATTTTTATATTTTTTCTAATACATAGGAATGGTTCCCAGGATTTTAAGAAATTTTTGAAGTTGAATTGTGGGGATAGAAATTACAAATTAAATAGTTTATAAGATACACTCCCTTAAAAGTAGGAAGTAACTGCCAATCATATGAAACTCAAAACGCAAAACTGAAGGCATTTAGAAGATGGAGATCGTGCCTAAATTTTAGGCCAGTAATTACTAACAGTTACTAGAAGATTAGTCCAAGAGTAGCTGACTTTGCATAAACTAATCGAATGTACATAACTTAAAAAAAATACTTTTTACAATGATTCTGAGGAAATTTTAAGACAATTTTTGAAAAAAATATTTTAAAATCATTTCTAAAACGGTTTTAATACAAACCATCTAAAAATATAAATTTTTTAAGATAATTTTTTAAACAATGGTCTTAGAATATTTTTGTTTTAATTTTTTTTTAAAAAAAAGTCACTCTTCACACAATATAAATTAGATATAGCACAATTTAGAGCATATATAGAAAGAAACCAAAAAACTATACACAACGCATTTGAACTTTTATTAAAAGAAAGGAAATAGATATCACAACCATGAACCCAGATACACAATGTCAAACTATGTCTAAGTTCAACAAATCCACACAATGTACTCTTACCCATCGATGGGAATATTGGTTGTGGTCAACTTCACCAGAAACAAAAGGTGTGCCACTGAAATATAAAACCTGTAACATAAAGAAGAGAAAAATATACAAATTTGAGTGATGGGTTAAAGAAAATGGTAAACAATAAATGCATAAGAAGTTTCTTTCAATTACAAGAGAATATAACTGATTAAAAGAGGAAGAAATCGTCCAAGACAACACACATAGCATTCATGAGAGAATTATAATCATGTCTTCGAAATGAATGTCCTACCAAAATTAAAAGCCTCATGATGATAATTAGAATCTCTGGCATGCTCGTCCAACCCATCTGTTAGAGTTTGTGGTCTTAGTTCCTTTGTCCCACATCGCTTAGTCTGTAAAACTTGTGTGGTCTTAGTCCCACATCGCTTGTTTTGTAAAAACTTGTGTCTCATTAGTGTTATATATAGAGACACCTTGTAAGCTTTTATGTGCAAGTAATAAAAAGTTCTCCTAGTGTAGCCGTGGACGTAGGCACATACATTGTGTGTTGAACCACGTTAAACTTTGTGTCTTTTTCTTTCTTCCCTTTATTTCTTTCTCTTCTTTTATTGCTCTATACTAACAACTGGTATCAAGAGCTTTTGGTTACTCCACGAGATTTCCTTAGTTTAAAGGAATTAGTGGGAGTCTTCTCAGTTTAGAGGAGGCAGTGGGAGCAATGGCATTAGAAAAGGGGAAGGTGAAGATTGAGAAGTTCGATGGCAGAGATTTTAGCTTTTGGAAGATGCAGATAGAGGATTATCTATATCAGAAGAAGCTGTATCAGCCCTTATAAGGGGTTAAGCCAGAAGACATGAAGCAAGAAGAATGGAACTTGCTAGATCGATAAGCTCTTGGCGTGATCAGATTGACATTAGCCAAGAACGTTGCGTTCAACATCGTGAACGAGAAGACTACTGCAGGCTTAATGAAGGCGTTATCAGATATGTACGAGAAGCCGTCGGCAGCCAACAAAGTATACTTGATGCGCTGGTTGTTCAACCTCAAGATGGGAGAAGGTATCTCTGTAACTGATCATATTAATGAATTTAATACTATTCTTGCCCAGTTGGAATCTGTGCAGATTAAATTTGAGGATGAGGTGAAGGCATTGATTCTATTGTCATCACTACCAGATAGTTGGGCTGCAACTGTTACTGCAGTTAGTAGTTCTACAAGGGAGAACACATTAAAGCTTAGTGACATCCGTGACTTGATCTTAAGCGAAGATGTTCGCAAGAGAGATTAAGGAGAATCTTCCAGTCATGTTTCCAATTCAACATTGAATACTGAAGGTAGGGGAAGGACTACCCAGAAGGGTCAGAATGGTCGAGGCAAATCAAAGTCAAGAGGGAAAGGTCAGAGAAAATTTCAAAGTGACATTACTTGCTGGAATTGTGACAAGAGAGGTCACTTTAGCAATCAGTGCAAGGCACCAAAAAAGAACAAGTCGCACAAAAACAAGAAGCGCGATGATGAATCCGCAAATGCAGCAACTGATGAACTTGATGATGCATTAATTTGCAGTTTGGATAGTCCTGTTGATTCATGGATCATGAACTCAGGTGCGTCGTTCCACACTACTCCCTCTAAAGATTTATTGTCTAACTATGTTTCTAGAAGATTTGGAAAAGTTTACCTTGCAGATGGAAAATCTCTTGACATTATCGGAAGAGGTGATATCAACATCAAGACCTCCAGTGGATCCCTATGGACATCGCACAATGTCAGACATATTCCTGCCTTAAAGAGAAATTTAATATCTATAGGGAAGTTGGATGATGAGGGACATCACACCACTTTTGGAGATGGAGCTTGGAAGGTAACAAAAGGCAATCTCATTGTGGCTCGTGGAAAGAAGCGAGGATCTCTTTACATGATTGCAGATGAGGATATGGTAGCAGTTACTGAGGCTGTCAATAATTCAACCATGTGGCATCAAAGACTTGGACACATGAGTGAAAAAGGAATGAAGCTTATGGCGGCAAAGGGTAAGCTATCAAGCCTCAAGCATGTTGATGTTGGTGCTTGTGAACATTGTATCCTTGGAAAGCAGAAAAAGGTTAGTTTCTCAAGGGCAGGGAAGACTCTTAAAGCTAAAAAGCTAGAATTGGTGCACACAAATGTTTGGGGGCCAACCCCAGTGAAATCTATTGGAAACTCATGCTATTATGTCACCTTTATCGACGACTCTACCAGAAAGGTATGGGTTTATTTTCTTAAAAATAAATCTGATGTGTTTTCTGTGTTTAAAAGGTGGAAAATAGAAGTTGAAAATCAGACAGGTCTAAAGGTTAAAAGTTTGAAATCTGACAATGGCGGGGAGTATGATAGTTAGGAGTTTAAAGACTTCTGTTCAGAACATGGGATCAGAATGATCAAGACAATACCAGGAACACCTGAGCAAAACGGTGTTGCAGAAAGGATGAATAGAACCTTGAACGAGAGAGCAAGGTGTATGCGGATCCAATCTGGCTTGCCTAAAGCATTCTGGGCAGAAGCAATAAACACAACAGCATATCTCATCAATAGAGGACCATCAATTCCTTTGAATTATCAGTTGCCCGAAGAAGTATGGTCTGGAAAGGAGGTAAAACTTTCACATTTGAGAATTTTTGGTTGTGTTTCATATATACTGACAGACTCTAATAGTAGAGATAAATTGGATCCGAAGGCGAGGAAGTGTTATTTTATTGGTTATGGATCTGACATGTATGGCTATAGGTTTTGGGATGACCAAACCAAGAAAGTTATCAGAAGCATAAATGTTACTTTTAATGAGAACTTATTTTATAAGGACAAATTTTCTGCAGAATCTACATGTGCAGGTAAACTGTCCGAAATTTCTGAGAAAGCAATACTTGAAGAAATTTCAGAAAGTGATGTAGCCAATAGAAACCAGAGTACAGGCGTAGAGGTTGAGTCAGAACCAGAACCATAAACTCCTCCAAGAAAATCTAGCAGAATTTCAGTACCACCAGATAGGTATTCCCCTTCATTGCATTATTTGTTGTTAACTGATGCTGGTAAGCCAGAATGTTTCAGTGAGGCTACACAGGGGAATGACACTATTGAGTGGGAGCTAGCGATGAAAGATGAGATGACATCCCTTCAAAAGAATAAGACGTGGTCTTTAACTAAATTGCCAGAAGGAAATAAAGCGTTACAGAATAGGTGGGTCTATAGGCTAAAGGAAGAATCTGACGGTAGAAGAAGATACAAGGCGAGACTTGTGGTGAAAGAGTTTTAGCAGAAACAAGGAATTGATTTCACAGAGATCTTCTCTCCAGTTGTAAAGATGACTAACATCAGAGTTATTTTGAGAATAGTAGCTGCAGAGAATCTTCACTTGGAGCAGTTAGATGTTAAAACTGCATTCTTGCATGGGGATTTAGAGGAAGACATCTATATCAAGAGTACCATATGCATCAGCAGTTGGGAGTTTGATGTATACTATGGTGTGTACCAGACCTAACATAGCACATGCAGTGGGAGTTGTCAGTAGGTTCCTATCAAATCCAGCAAAGGAGCATTGGGAAGGCGTAAAGTGGATACTCAGATATCTGAAGGGTACTTCAGAGATGTGTTTGTGCTTCAGAAAAGGAAATCTCACTTTATAGGGATTTTCAGATGCAGACTTGGGAGGAGATTTTGATACCAAGAAAAGCACCACAGGCTACATTTTTACTTTGGGAGGTACTGTTGTGAGTTGGAAGTCTAAACTTCAAGATAGAGTTGCTGTCTCAACCATGGAAGTCGAGTACGTAGCTATCTCAGAAGCAGCTAAGGAGATGATTTGGCTAAAAATTTTTCTCAATGAATTAGGGAAAGAACAAGATGATGCTCCAATGTTTAGTGACAGTCAAAGTGCTATAAGTCTTGCTAAGAATCCAGTCTTCCATTCTGGATGCAAGCATATTCAATTAAGATACCATTTTATCAGGGAGTTGATAAATGATGGAGACTTATCTTTATTGAAGATCTTAGGATCAGAGAATCCAACAGATATGTTGACTAAAGTTGTTACAACTGACAAAATGAGGCTTTGCATTGCCTCAGTTGGCCTTCAAGGATAATTGAAGATGAAGGCGCTACACTAGGTAAAGAGTCGATGAACTCATTGCTTACAAGGAGCTGCTAGAGTTTGGAACTTAGACCCCAAGTGGGAGAATTGTTAGATCGCTTAGTCTGTAAAACTTGTGTGGTCTTAGTCCCACATCGCTTGTTTTGTAAAAAATTGTGTCTCATTAGTGTTATATATGGAGACACCTTGTAAGCTTTTATGTGCAAGTAATAAAAAGTTCTCCTAGTGTAGCCGTGGACGTAGGCACATACATTGTGTGCTGAACCACGTTAAACTTTGTGTCTTTTTCTTTCTTCCCTTTATTTCTTTCTCTTCTTTTATTGCTCTATACTAACACCATCCTGGGATACCACAGCGACCGCTGCACCTCCCGCTTCGCCACTGGCTCCCTCGCTGTCGTCTTCATTATCGGCTACACCATTGACCTCCATGTTCGGTGACTCCTTAGCCAAAAAAACCCACCCCCGTGCCATCGCCATCTTCGTTGTCATCTTCTGGATCCTTGACATCACCAACAACAGGCTACAAGGACCCTATCGCACTGCATCGGTGACCACCACAAAACGCGAAACGCCAACGTGGTGGATGACGGCGGCGCACGGTGGCCGAAAATTGCCTCACTGTGGCAGAGACTAAAATCAAAGGAGTTTTGTTGCAGACATGGAGAGGAGGCCACGATGGTGGTTTCTTGATTCACGACTGGAGTTAGCCGGAAAAAGGAAGGGGAAAAAATGTTAGGATAAGAGGAAGAGGAAAAAAACAAGAGTCGGAGAGTGAAAGAGAGAGTGAGAAACTAGAGAGGAGAGAGAGAGAGGGAGAGTGGGAAATGAGAGAGTTGGAGAGTGAAAAACCAGGAGGAAGAATTTTAAGTGTCTCATATTGTCCTAACATTTTAAGTGTCTCATAGAAAAACAATTTTTTTAATAGTAGTAACGGTTAGAATTAGCTGAATAAGGTTGAATCCATATAGTTATTAAGTAGAAAAACATGACAAATCTAAGTAACTGAGTTCCTAACCTTATATTGTTCCTGGTTCGTGTGTTTTTTATTTTTATTTTTGAGTTGAGCATGATCGTACCTAACACCAATACCGATGTCTTAACATCCTCTCTTTTATTAGTTTTACTAATGTAAAAGTATAATACTTTTAATGAATATAAATATTATATTTGTAACTGTTTTGGAAATTACCTTTTGATAGAAACTATTTTGAAAGAATTCGTATTTATTTCAATTCAAAGAAAATCTGGTTAACTTAAATAAATTAAAAATTTTGATAAGTCAAAATTGAATAATAGTGGTATCTCCTGTTTCTTAATTTTTATAATGATGAAAACAAATGAAATAGTATTTTATTTGTTTGTTTCTAATTTAATTGATAACTTTAATAAGTGTGTTATAATTTTTTTAAAATTCAGAAAATAAATTAAAATAAAAAGATTATATTAAGTATTGTTGGGAAAATATATGAATGAAAATAATTTAAAAACGGTGTGTAAGTTAAAATATTAAAAATATTGGATAATGAAAATTTAAGAAATTATTAGGTGTCTTTAAAAAATGAATTAATGAAGATTTAAATTAAATTAATTAAGTGAAATAACTAGTATTACATTAAATTAGGTTAGGTGTTATAATCTTTCTCATTTACTTAGTCAAAAAACGTGGGCAGGAGTGTAGAGTGTGTAGCAAATTCTTCCACTCTTTCCCTTGTTTTTGTTGCTCTGGCCAGGTGTTGTGTAAATAAACCCACAAGGGGAACTACTATTCCCACTACTAATCTTTGTTGTGGGCACTACCATACCAACCTTGGGAATTCTTCTTTTGCCCACTCACCACATCCCCACACCCTATTCCTTCCCTTCCCCTTAGATCTAAAACCCTTTCCCCCACCTAGCCAAGATTAGAACATGCACCACCACCCTCCCCTGCGCTACCACCCTCCCCAGGTAACCCTTACCCAGCCCAAATTCAAACACAAATTTGAGTGTCTATGATGTTTTGTTGTTGTGTTGTTTGTTAGAACTGAACTATCCCTCACTGAACCATCAACTTATCTCTTAGTTTTGATGAAAATAAAGATATAAATTTATAATAATTAATAATTTTTTTGTAAGTGGATGATCGAGGCCGTACCCGAATCAAATAAACATTAAAATGTAGTAACTAGGAAGTGATCCTAGGTCGTTTCCCAACGAGCAGTGACAAGCCAAATGTTCATAATATACTTGCAGTAACAGTAACAGTAACGATGGGGGGGGGGGGTTGTTTGCTTTTGTAAATTAAACAGCGAATATATGTGAATTAGAAAATATCAGAATTAAAACACGTTGCTTCCCCTTGATTCACAAGCAAGTCTCTTATCCTAGGTTACGAGAGTTTATCCTTTATCAGTTTAACCACTTAATCCAACCCTAAATTAAATTACTAAGCGAAATTCAACATAAGGCATTCATTATGTGATTAAGCATCACATACACCAATTACTCATAAACGATCATTAAGCATGAACGTAAATTAAGCGCAGAGACAATTAATCAAGCACTAAGCATGCGTGAATTAAAAGCAACAAATTCAAAGTAATTAGTGAAGAGGAAAAACTAAACAGAATTTAACAGTAATAATAGAACCTCAAAGAGAACTGTGCTTGATCCTCAAGGGAAAACAACGCTGCGGACTTAGCCTTCCATTAATCAAATAGAGAATGAAATTTTATTGATAAAACTAAAAGTCTGAATTGGAATTGTAAAAAAACGAAAATAAAAGAGAAAGAGAAGAGACTAAAACTAAAAACGAAAATAGGAGAGAGAAGAAGAGAGAGAGAGAGAGAGTCTCCCGCGAGGGAGAGAGGGCGCCCCCTAAACTAGAACCTTGGTGCTGTTATATAGTTTTTTTCAGCCCCAAAGCTTACAAATATGTTTTAAATCCAAGCCCATAAGTAAAATCAAATCAAATCTAGATAAGATAAGATAAGATAAGATCTAGATGAAATAATATCTAGATGAGATCAAATCTAAATAATATCTAGATAAGATAAGATCTAATTTTATAGAATAAATTAGTCTGCCCTCTTCAAGTCCAAGCCCAATTCTAGATTCAAGCCCAATGCTTCATTAATTCCTGAAATTAGATTAAAAACATCAAATTAGCTGAATGGGCCCAAATAATAAAACTGCCTAATTAATTGACAATTAAGACCAATCAATAATTAAAATGGTGCAAAAAGGGTTTAGAAAATAGAAGAAAATGATGGCACATCAAAAACCCCCCATACTCCTGGGAAAAATGAAACAAAGAACAAAATCCAAGGATATCAGAGGGAGACAAACAAAAACATTCACATATTTCTCAATGAACATCAAGGAATAAAAGGAATGGGTAACATCTAACATAAGGAGATCCAAAAAGTCAAGACATTCATGAAAATCATCCAAGCAACCCAATCATGGCAAAATAGTTAATCAGCTCAAGAATGAAAAGTGATAAAGCCTCACAAGATATACACTCTATCTCTCAAGTGTCTAGGCTACTATTTACCCTCAAAGCACCCATGAAAGCAAACACCACATAAACTTGGCAAGATTCTAAAATTGACAATCAACCCATAAACACAAGCACATGAGGATCAAAAGGTCTTTTAAGGTTGTAATGGGGCCAAGGACAAGGTATGGAGAAATATGGAATAAGTGGCTAAATCCCAAAGGAATAGAGGAGCAAAGGGGAATAAGTGCATATTAAGAAAAAAAAATAAGAAAATAAAAAGAAGTAAAGATAAAAATTAAACATGAAGAGTAGAACCAAGAGTTTCATCATTCTTGTGCCATTTAAGATCTTATTCACTCAACTTTATTGCTTTTTTTTTTTTTTTTTTCAAATTTTTTTTTTTTTTTGCCTTTGAGAAACAACATTTCATTCAGCATGTCCAACATTTAACCAATATACAATGTACATCAAGTATGGCCCAAAATACATCATGAAACATAGTCAACAAAACAAGTTGTCCAATGAAACAAAAACCCCCCACACTTATTCCCAAAACAATTCCAAAGCTCCAAAATTCCTTAAGGATATGGTAATATCATGGTTTTTCACTTAAGGCTTGTAGTGAGCTTCAAAACAAGGAAAGGGAAACAAGGCTCAAAAGGGCTATCAAAGGAATTAATTCAAGGTAAGTCCATTTGGCTAGAAGCTTATAAGAACAAAATTGCCTTAATCATTTCCAAATATGCATGTGAATTAGGACGCATCAACAAGAATCAAGCCAAGGCTATTGTGCAAGCAATCAATGGGGCAAAACACACCAAATGATTATAATGATGGATGGCTCAAATTCTCACAAAGGTAAAATCATCACTTTCAAATTGAGCTTTCCAAACTATCATGACATGTAGAGAAGAATCAAGGATTTCAAGTCACAAAATGTCAAGAACTTTTATATTCAAAACAATTACCCATTTCTTGAACATATCCTATAATTCAAAGAAAAACATGCAAAGTCGTACGTGCACACAAAATTGACCCAAAATATTAAACTGAAAATCCGACGAAACTAACAACATTAACAAATTAACACAACTAACAAATTAACAAAACCAACAAAACTAGCAAAACCAAAGAACACTCCCCCCCCCCCCCCCCATACTTAAACAACACATTGTCCTCAATGTAGCACAATTAAAAGATTAAAAACAATTAAATCATCAAAGAGAATCGGACAAGTGTAATAAAAGCAAAGAAGGAGATAGGAAAAGAAAAACTCCCTAAGTCATGGTGGAGGAAGAGTAGGGTGGAGTAAGGAAGTCTCTTCCACCACTACGTCCACTAAAGAAGGGTTCGTGAGGAATGGCTTAAGTCGATGTCCGTTGACCTTGAAGCTCTTGTTTGTGGAGTCGCTTTTGATCTCAACTGTACCATAAGGAAAAACATTAGTAACAACAAAAGGACCAATCCACTTAGACCTCAACTTACCACTCATGAGTCCAAGCCTAGAATTATACAATAACACTTTTTGCCCAACCACAAAGTCTTTTTTAACTATCATGCTATCATGGAACTTCTTGGTCTTTTCTTTGTAGAACTTGGCATTCTCGTAGGCGTCTAGGCGGATTTCATCTAACTCACTCAGTTGCAACTTCCTTTCCTCGCCAGCTTGATCCATAGAGAAGTTGCAAGTCTTCACTGCCCAGTATGCTTTGTGCTCAATTTCCACTAGAAGATGACATGCCTTTCCAAAGACAACCCGATAAGGAGACATTCCTATGGGTGCTTTGTAGGCAGTCCGATGTGCCCAGAGAGCATCATCAAGCCTGGTACTCCAATCTTTCCTGCTTGGCTGCACAATCTTCACAGCAAAACACCCAAGACTGAAACAGGGACTTTGTTTGTATTTAGATTAATGCAAACCCAATTTAAAAGCAAGAGATAAGAATTTAAAATAGAAGATAGAAGATAAGGTAAAGAAAAGATAAGATATTTAAAGATAAAATTAGAAGATAAAAGATTGAAAGATCAAAATAGAAGATAAAGATAATAGATAAGATAAGATAAAAAATTTAAAGATAAGATATGATAAAATATTTAAATTGCGATAAAGATAACTACTTCTAAGAAATTCAAATAAATAAGATCTAAATCTACTAAATCTAAATACTTACTCCTAAAACCCAACAGTAAAAAAAATAAGGAATAACTACTTCTAAGGAAGACCGACAATGAAAATAAGGACTAAAATCTATATATTAAAATCGCTAAAACCTGACAAGTCTAATTAGCCTAGATATATGGATTCTGGATTTGTCTGTTATCAATACCAGTGAACTAATCAACACTAACACACATACTAACACAATACTAACAATTAAACATAAAACACGAAAGGATTAAACACACAACAATAGCTAGCTATTATGAACCTTTGGACACTGCTCCCCGGCAACGGCGCCAAATTTGATCGAGGCCGTACCCGAATCAAATAAACATTAAAATGTAGTAACTAGGAAGTGATCCTAGGTCGTTTCCCAACGAGCAGTGACAAGCCAAATGTTCATAATATACTTGCAGTAACAGTAACAGTAACGATGGGGGGGGGGGGGGTTGTTTGCTTTTGTAAATTAAACAGCGAATATATGTGAATTAGAAAATATCAGAATTAAAACACGTTGCTTCCCCTTGATTCACAAGCAAGTCTCTTATCCTAGGTTACGAGAGTTTATCCTTTATCAGTTTAACCACTTAATCCAACCCTAAATTAAATTACTAAGCGAAATTCAACATAAGGCATTCATTATGTGATTAAGCATCACATACACCAATTACTCATAAACGATCATTAAGCATGAACGTAAATTAAGCGCAGAGACAATTAATCAAGCACTAAGCATGCGTGAATTAAAAGCAACAAATTCAAAGTAATTAGTGAAGAGGAAAAACTAAACAGAATTTAACAGTAATAATAGAACCTCAAAGAGAACTGTGCTTGATCCTCAAGGGAAAACAACACTGCGGACTTAGCCTTCCATTAATCAAATAGAGAATGAAATTTTATTGATAAAACTAAAAGTCTGAACTGGAATTGTAAAAAAACGAAAATAAAAGAGAAAGAGAAGAGAGACTAAAACTAAAAACGAAAATAGGAGAGAGAAGAAGAGAGAGAGAGAGAGAGAGTCTCCCGCGAGGGAGAGAGGGCGCCCCCTAAACTAGAACCTTGGTGCTGTTATATAGTTTTTTTTCAGCCCCAAAGCTTACAAATATGTTTTAAATCCAAGCCCATAAGTAAAATCAAATCAAATCTAGATAATATCTAGATAAGATAAGATCTAATTTTATAGAATAAATTAGTCTGCCCTCTTCAAGTCCAAGCCCAATTCTAGATTCAAGCCCAATGCTTCATTAATTCCTGAAATTAGATTAAAAACATCAAATTAGCTGAATGGGCCCAAATAATAAAACTGCCTAATTAATTGACAATTAAGACCAATCAATAATTAAAATGGTGCAAAAAGGGTTTAGAAAATAGAAGAAAATGATGGCACATCAGTGGACAAGATGTATTATTGAACCAAATATGGTAAGGCTTCTATAGCCCTAAATGGTTGTTGTCATAATCCATTATCCTTTAATGGAATATGCTCTATATCATTTGTTCTCTATTCTTATAAATGAATCCAATATATTACTTGAGTATGATCCATTTATTACATTTTGTATAAATATCCATCTATACAAAGAATATTATGTGTCATCATATTATCTTTCCTTTTATAAGTCACTGGCATTTGAAATCAAAATGTGAAGGACAAATTTAGAAACAATTAATCTGCAATCATTCTCACTAAGGAGAACATTCCACACTTGCTATAAATTATGCCAACTCCATCTGTTCCCAGCTGGCACCAGAAGAATCAAATCAACAATGATAAAAAAATTAAATGAACAAGATTCCGCACTGATTTAATCATAGAATCTATACTTTGCTTAGCAAAGTTCTTATACTCAGTCTTACTTTATTGTCAATGCACTCTTCGTGTGTTAGAATTTGGGATTCTTCAAATTGTTTGTTTGTGAAACCCAGGAGTAGCTTATTGACAAAACAATACTTGATATTCTTAGATTCAGGGGGAGTCTAATGCTTATACTAGTAGTGGCCTAGAGAATACTTGTAAAGCCAAGAGTGACAGGTTAGAATGTTTGTTGTAATCAATCATTAATTAGTGGAACCCTTTATTATTTTGTAAAAGACAACTGGATGTAGCTCAAGTTGAGTGAACTAGTATAAATAAAGTATTTTTAATACTCTCTTTAAGCTTGTCTAAGTATTCTTTAAAGCCTAACATTGACACTGCGTTGACACAAGTTTTATATATATTAAATTGTTCTCAAATCATTCGTTTATTAATCACTAGACAATAGCTCTTGTTACTCGACGACAAAACTAAAACTCTTTATATATATATATATATATATATATATATATATATATATATATATATATATATATATATTATCCTTTTCAATTCCAAAAGTATCATAAATTTATCTAACACACTACTCAACCTCCTTTGAGTGTGATTTACTGCATTTTCATTATTGTGAGTGGTTTGTGTTGTCTATAGGGGTAGAGGAAAGGGAAGGAAGGGGAAATGGTGTGGGAATTTTTTGCCAAAACGGAAATACATTTCTGTTTTGGATGGGGGTGGGGATTTTGCGAAATGGAATTACATTTATGTTTTGTTAAAAAAAGAAAAAAAAGGAATAACAAAAACACAATTTTGTTTCGTAAATTTTCAAGAGTGCAATGGAAACATGTTTTTGTTACGTAAATGAGGGTGAAAAATCAAAACACAACAGAAATAATATTACATTGCACACTTGGACAACAAAATCATGTTTCCATTGTGTTTTGATTTTTTCACCCCCATTTACGTATCGGAAACACATTTCCATTGTGTTTCCATCCTAGGGACAATTTGGGAATACAACTAAAAGACACCCACACGGGTAGTGCTAATAGAAAAAGTGATTGTGCCAATAGCAATACCTATCCTCAAGTTGTTGTACAGCTCTTGCTAGGCTGGAAGCCCATTCATTAAACACCTAAAATTGGGCAACTGCTATTTACACTCTTCTTTTTGCTAATGCACTCCCCTATCAAATTTGTTTATCCAAAATACCCTCTCACCAGAAAATAGATTATGGAATTTATTTACACTCCCATTTTCCCAGAATTTAATTTTCGGAAGGAAATTCTATATTCAAATTACTCCCATCAAAAGCAAACACAAATAGCTTATGTTACGGAGCATGAAAAGGAAGACGCTTGCCGCATGTGCGGGTCATATGCTCTAAAGAATGATAAGTTCACATGCTTGCTTGGATTGGACTTCACTCAATCTGTTTTTCATTTCTCATTCATATACTCGTGGTGGCAATATCTTATGCTCATTTTTTTATATTGAAAGAATTCACTGATGAAAAAACTCAAGCACAAGGCGTGCAAGAGCCGAAATTACAAATACCATATCAATTTGTAGCATCAACCCCCAACAACAAACAATACATACATGTTCCTAATACTCATCTAGTGTGATTCACAAAACCCAACTCATCAGACCACCTAGCCTTATATTCTCCATCATACAGATTAGAAATCGCACCTCCTGCCTTTAAATCCCCAATATACAAATTAGAAAACGCACAACCTGAAAGCATAATTCTATGCCTCATTTTTAATCATTTTCCTTCTATATAATGCAATAACATTGTTATTGCCACATTAGTCCATTTTCCCTTCATTCCTACAACTTACAACTTAATGCATCTGACTCCAAGATTCCATATAATCTTCAATTTGGTGAGTCAACTTGAAATTGCAATTGCCGAAGTTAGAGGTGTTAAAGTGTGTCCAATTTGGTGAGTCAACTTGGCCCATCATGTCCCTCAGACAAAGCTGGTAATGGATATTAAGGAAAGATTTATGTTCATGATGAAGACACTATTATTGTTACTTCTGTTGTAAAACATGGCGTCCATATGCATACATCGACCTAGAATAGGTGCGTCCAATGCATTCAAAGCTAGCAAAAAAGGACCCAAAAAGATTTGGGTACCAAAGAAAAGAATAATTCTTGTTGTAGATGTCTTTAACAGCAAGAAGCAAATGCCAATCATGGTACCTGGACAGTAGCTGCTCGCAACACATGACAAAAGAAAGGTGTATGCTCCAATGTCTGACTTCCTACCATGGTGGAACCTTCACTTCTGGAGGAATAAAAAAGAAGAAGAATAGGAATGGATAAGATAGGTATTCATCCTTATCCTTCTATTGATAATGTTGTGTTTGTTGAAGGACTCGAACACAATCTGTTGAGCATAAGTCAATTATGTGATTATGTTGTTTCCTTTAATAAGGATGAGTGCATCATCTAGTACAGAGATGGGTCACCCTTCTTCTCTGCCAAGAGAAAAGATAACCTCTATAAGATTAGGATGAAAAAGTTATTAGATCAAAAGGTAGCTTGCTTACAATATGCAAAAGAAAATCATTAGTTGTGGCATAAAAAACTTAGTCATGCAAGTAGGAGGTTAATATCTAATTTGCAGAAAAATAACCTTGTAAAAGGATTACTAAGTATGTCATATAAAGATGATTTATTTTGTGAGGCATAATAGGGGAGAAAAATTAAAAACACTTTTTCCAGTAAAACCATTGTTTCCACCTCAAGACATTTAGAGTTGTTTGATCTAGCCAGAACAACATCCACCAGTGGAAAAAGGTATAGACTTGTCATAGTGGACGACTACTCTAGAGGGATATGGGTTACCCTCCTAGCTCACAAGGATGAGTCTTTTAGTGTCTTCTTTGAATTCTGCAAATGAGTTCAAAATGAAAAATTATGCATTACTTCAATCAAAAGTGATCATGAGGGAGAATTTGAGAATAAAAATTCTCAGCAATTCTGTGAAGAAATTGGTCTTCTTCATAATTTTTTAACACCTAGAACACCTCAACAGAATGGGGTAGTTGAAAGAAAGAACAAATCTCTACAATAGATGGTAAGGACCATGCTCAATGATAATTTTATCTGTAAGCACTTTTGGGTTGAAGCAGTGAATATTGCGTGTTATCTTTAAAACAAAATTTACATAAGACCAATTCTCAAAAAGACTTCTTATGAACTATGGAAGGGATGAAAACTCAACATATCACACTTCCATCCATTTGGATGCAAATGTTTCATTCTTAACACTAAGGACAACTTAGGAAAGTTTGACTCAAAGAGTGATGATGGAACATTTCTTGGATACTTTGAAACATCTAAGGCATTTAGAGTTTACAACTCAAGAACCTTAGCAGTTGAGAGATCTATTTGTAACACCTTGAAATTTTTGCTAACTATAAATTGATGTTTAAATGTATTTATCAAGTTATTTGATTATATAATTGACTTGGATGATTTGAGGTATGGTGTGAATTAGCCAAGTGTGATTTGCTTGATGTGGATGTTGAGTTATGTGGAGTTTTATTGACCTAAGTTAAAATTACGAAATTTCAAATTTTACCTAAACTTGTTCGGGTAAAACCGTGATCCTCAATTTGTTAACTGTTGGATCGTCTTCAAATTTGGACCGCGTGTTTATAAACCATGTCTCCATGGTTTGACCATTGGGATTTGCAAAATAACAATATTGGGCTTCTCCCTTAGCGCGATAAGAAATTCCAACCCGGGAGGGAATTACGCTGAGTGCGAATTGTCGCGCTTAGTGCAAGTGGAATTGCGCTCAGTGCAAATTGTCATGCTTAGCACAAAAAGTGGACTCCCACTTAGCTAGTTCACTAAGTAAGATCTGCAGATTATAAATACGTTCTTCAACATGAAAAACACAATTTTTCACTCTCTTCCTCTCCAAACACCAACCTAAACCCTTAGACCTTCTTCTCCACCACCCAGGACCAGCGATGGCCACCACGAGCCATCGTTGCCTTTTGCTGAACCACCACACGGAGATGAACGTTTTAATCTGAGTAGAATCCTCAAAATCCACCTCAAGGATTTGGTAGAGAACAAGCCCTCAATCCTTTCTTTCGTAGCTTTTCTGAGGTAATCTTGACTTCTAACCCTTTTTCCTTGTTAGTTTGAGCTTCTCTTAGTGTCTCTTGTGTTTTGGGTACTGCAATAGGGTGTTTTTACACTTCCTTTGAAAAAACCTTGAAAATGAGACGTCGTAAAAGTTATTTTTTTATAAAATTGATGTTATTTTCGTGACCTTCTCTGAGCCCTGGTCACATTGGCGTGATCGGAATTTCAAAATGACATCCCCTTGTAGTAGAATCCAAAACACCCTGAATGTTGATATTAACCTTGTTTTTGAAATCTATACTAAATTTCCTTCAATTTGGTATATAGAACCGTGTGTTTGGACTGACAAATGTGAACAAGAGAGGTCTTTGAGCGACGCAAAAAGGAACTAATGGAGAGCTCACGATAGGTGAGGGGAGTTTATTATAATTTTATGGCTTTGATACCATAATTGGGGTTAGGGAACCCAATTATGGGAACGTATGTCTGTCCATGTGTATGCTTGTTTCCAAGAAAAATAATGTTTTCGACTAATGGGATGCGATACATCTGTTATTGATAAATGACATTATTGTTTTTATTATACTTGTGTTGTCTGAAGACCTGGAAAGTGTGAATCTTAGGCATGAACTATATATGTATGTATGTGTGGAATGTAATTTACTGATGATATTGTGATTGATGATATTAATTGATATGAGGTGACGTTGGCGTTTACGATAATGTTGATAGAGAATGATGTTGTTATTGAAGATGATATTGATAATAATTGATACGTTGGTGTTTATGATAATATTGATATAAGATGATGATGTTATTGATGATTATGTTGATATGAGATAATGTTGTTGTTGTTGATAATGTCATTGAGATGGGATGATGTTGATGTTGAGAAAGACATTAAGATGAGATGATGTTGATGTTGAGAAAGATATTGAGATGAGATGATGTTGATGTTGATAATGGCATTGAGACGAGATGTTGTTGATGTTGAAAATGTCATTGTGATGATGTATGCTGTGTATGTACACAGGGGGTGCAGTGACCATGATGGATATCCCTAGTTGGGGAAAGAAAATGGTTAAAGAGTTTTAAGCATCTATGGAGGTGGATGACTCAGAATCTTTAATTATCCATGGTTAGTGCATTGATGGTGCCAATGTTTCATGCTTCATATTGCATGGAAATAGTATAAACTTTATCAGTAAGCACTTGTAATTTCTCATGAGGGGAAATACTTGTACTTGGGGGCATGTTACTCCATTTGGAACTCCCTTAAGACTCAAGTTGATCAACATGGGGGGGAGTCGCCTATCCACGACAGGGTCACCTCGACACTTATTGCTTAGTTTTCCTAAGTGAGAGTGTTGTGTGGACACACTTAGGCCATTTCCTGATGAATGGTATCACATTGCATTTGAGAGTTGAGGTCAGGTGCATGCATCATACTGAGCATGATTGATTGGAATTATGAAAGGCTGATGACTACTTGTTCAGTGTATGTTGGACTAATGGATGTTTATGTATAATTATGGTATTTGTTAATGTTTTTTTTGTACTAATCATGATCATTTTATTTTTGTGTTAATGTCTTTTATAATAAACCCACCTGTCGCAACCTACCCTATGGCGGGAGGGCGAGGCGAAAAGCCAAAGGTGATTCTTTCGAGGGAGAAAACGAGCGGGAGTCGCCACCAATGTTTATTCGAGGAAAATGTTAGAAAAGCCAAAAAGAGGTCTACGGATTTTGAAAATAAGGGTTTGGGAGTTGTTTACGCACGGGGAAGGTATTAACACCCCATGCGCCCGTCACAAGGGAGGACAGCCTTTCATTGAGTGTGCAAAAATATGACTTCAATATTATTTAGTTTCCTTTTTATATTTTTTTTAGGGGTCGACAAGGGTGTTGCCCTTGCTCCTACGTATCCTCAGGTGCGATGAGGAATTCAAACCTACGTAGTTCTTTAAAGTGAAAAGGTTGTGTCTTGAATTGGTTTTGAGGCTTTTGAAAGATTCATTTTTATTGACAAAAACAAAAAAGGAGTCGTAAAGGCGTTGGCCTTAAACGATCTCAAGTGGCTTAAATGGAGAGAAATTCAGTTATATGTTGATTTTATCTCGGTTTTGTTTATTAACTTTCAATCTCTTTAAAAGATGACTTACGACACTAATGATCGGTTAAAATTTACTTTACAAAAGAAAAGAGATTACTGATGATAGAAGAAGGAGATGAATATGCACAAAAACAACAAAGAAGACCTCCTAAGGGTGCATAGATCATGTTCAAATCTCTAAGAACAAACACTAACCGGATGATGAACAAAGAACACCGAATGAAGAACGATGAAGAGGTTGATTACAGTCGCGATTCGGCAATGCCTCAGCCTCGTTTTCTCTTTTTTCTTCTTCGCCTCCCTTATTTCTCTCAAAATCTCTCAATGCTGAATGCTAGAACCCTTTACTCAGCCTCCCTCATGCCAATTTATAGCAAAAAATGGCCCTTGGAACCATGGCAGCTCGCCCAGGCGAGCTGATGCTTCATCCTAAAGTAAGCTGGCTTGCCCAGGTGAGCTGGTTCCTTCAGCCCTATGAAATTTGGGGGCCCAGGCGAGCCAGAGGCTAGACTGGGTGAGCTAGGGTCCAAAAAACTTAGCAAAAAGGCCCTTTTGCCCCTCCTTTTCGGTATCTTTCGCGTTCATCGAACGATCTCTCGCTTCGTGCGGTAACCGGTGTCGAATAGTGCAGTTCAACTAGTGAGAATTAAAACATCGGTGAATGATAGTCCCCAGATGAAATAAGGACACTAATTTTGTTCGAATGGGCAACTGGCGGAAACCAAGGAAGAAAAACCTGTAAACAAAAGGACATTGAAGTCTTATAAAATGTAAAAAGGGAGGACATGGAAGTCCTATAGAGCAGAAGACATTTGAAGTTTTTCTTTTTTGAAAGCATAGAAACAAAGGACGTTGAGTCCTAAGAAGCACAAAGATAAGGACATTGAGTCTTATAAAAGACAGAAGAGGTTGAAGTCTTATAAAGTGTAAAAGACAGAAGACATTGAAGTCTTGTAAAATGTAAAAGACAGAAGACATTGAAGTCTTGTAATGTAAATAAAGACATTGTAGTCTTTGAAAGCGTAAATGACTAAAGACATTGAAGTCTTTGAAATGTAAATAAAGACATTGTAGTCTTTTGAAAGCGTAAATGACTGAAGACATTGTAGTCTTTTAAAAGCGTAAATGAATGTAGACATTGAAGTCTTTGAAATGTAAATTTAGATATTGTAGTCTTTTGAAAGCGTAAATGACTGAAGACATTGAAGTCTTTGAAATGTAAATGACTGAAGACATTGAAGTCTTGGAAATGTAAAAGACAGAGGACTTTGAGTCCTATGAAAGCATAAAGATAGAGGACTTTGAGTCCTATGAAAGATAAGGCGAGGACTTTAAGTCCTATGAAAGATAAGGCGAGGACTTTAAGTCCTATGAAAGATAAAAGTGAGGATTTTGAGTCCCATGAAAGATAAAAAACGAGGACTTTGAGTCTTGCGAAAGATAAAGGCGAGGACTTTGAGTCCTATGAAAGATAAAGGCGAGGCTGTTGAGTCCTATGAAACAATCTAAAAGGCACTAGTACCAAAGGGCTCAAACTTATGAGAAAGTGATGGAAGCTTGCTTGTGGGGCTTCTACGGAGGCTGGATCTTTGAGCTTCAATGAGGTCCTTTAATGGTGATTTTCCATCATGGAGATGCAGCGGAAGACAAAGGAAAAGAGGTGAGAGGAGGCGCCATCCACTAGGGAATAAGCCATGAAAGAAGGAGCTTTCACCACCAAGATGAGCCTTGGATAAGAAGCTTGGAGAGGATGATTCAATGGAGGAAAAGAAAGAGGGAGAGAAAGAGAGAGGGGGTAGCACAAAGTTGAAGGAAGAAAAAGGGAGAGAAGTTGAACTTTGAGTTGTGTCTCACAAGACTCTCATTCATCAAAGTTACAACAAGTGTTACACATGCTTCCATTTATAGACTAGGTAGCTTCCTTGAGAAGCTTTCTTGAGAAAACTTCCTTGAGAAGATTCTTTGAGAAAACTTCCTTGAGAAGCTAGAGCTTAGCTACACACACCCCTCTCATAACTAAGCTCACCTCCTTGAGAAGCTTCCTTAGGAAGATTCTTAAAGAAGCTAGAGCTTAGCTACACATACCTCTCCAATAGCTAAGCTCACCTCCTTGAGATGAGAAGCTAGAGCTTAGCTACACACCCCCTATAATAGCTAAGCTCACCCCCATGACAAAATACATGAAAATACAAAAAAAATCCCTACTACAAAGACTACTCAAAATGCCTCGAAATACAAGGCTAAAACCCTATACTACTAGAATGGCCAAAATACAAGTCCCAAACGAAGGAAAAACCTATTCTAATATTTACAAAGATAAGCGGGCTCTTACGTAGCCCATGGGCTCGAAATCTGCCCTAAGGCTCATGAGAACCCTAGGGCCTTCCCTTGGATCTCTGGCGCAATCTACTTGGAGTCTTCTATCCAATGCCCTTGTGGGGTAGGATTGCATTATTCCCTCCACCTTGGAAAGGATTTGACCTCAAATCTTGAGGTTCTTCATACTCTGGGCTCCTTCCCTCAACACCTGTAAAAAGAACAAAAACATATGTATTAGTGGTGTTTGGTATGTTGAAGTAAGGTAAGGTCTGAAAACCCATTTCCTGGGCATCTTCCCATGAAGGAACATGGTTTCTCACCAACTCAATGAGTGGTGCTACAAGTATAGAAAAATATGGGACAAACCTTTTGTAAAAGTTTGTTAAGTCATGGAAGCCCCAAATTTTTCTTATACTTGGTGGAATGGGCCACTCAGGAATGACCTTTATTCTCTTAGGGTTCATGGGAACCCTTTGATCACTATTTGAAAAATTAAGAAAAGTAACGCAATAAAACATACCTTTTTCTGTATTTTCATATTAATTATTCCTACCAAAAAGTATGAAAAACCTAAGGTGTCCCATATGAGTACCTAAGTTTGTATTGGAACTAAAAATAAGAACAAACCTACCTAATGGTCCCTATGTACACACACCATGAAGATGTTAGGTGCACGAATGATTTTACAAAAGAGGGTTGCACCACTCAAAACATTCATCATACCACCTATTTTAGGGACTTGGTGCCTAATAATACCTATTTTGGGCACCAACAAAGCTCAAGGATTTAAGCTCTTGCGAACCAAACCCTCATCCAACAACTTCTTTACTTGAGGAATAAACTTAAGCCTAAGAGGTGTGGCAATGCTACTAAGTGTCTTTTTACAAAATAGAAAATGTGGAGGTTGTCTAAGAGGGAAAGTTTCTTTAATATTTGTCTTTATTGTAAAATGAGTTTCTTTCTTAGCTAAACTCTTGGAGGAGACACTTACCTCCTTACACTTCTCTTTAACCACTAATGGTTGTCCTTCTTCTTGGGGGTAGATTTCTTCACTAGATTCTTCCCCTTTTGCTTCTTCACTTTCACTAGAGGAAGGTGAAGTAGTAGCCTCATCTTGGCTACTATAAATGTCTTGGCCCCTCATAATCATGGTTTTTGTGGTGGGGCATTGAGAAGTAATGTGTCCTCTTCCAAGACATTTAAAGCACTTTATAGAGCTAGTTTTCTCTTGCATACTAGCCTTAGGGGCTTGCTTTTCTATTGTCTTCCCCTTACCATCTTCGGGCTTAGAAGGTGTCAGCCCTAAGATTCCTTGACCTTGGTCTTTCTTTGGATAAGAGTGAGAGCCATAAGATTTTGAAGTAGACTTCCTTTTAAGTTGTTTCTCTACCCTTATTTCCCAATCTAAGTTAGCCTCTACATTGTCCTTCCCATGGAAGTATGAGAGGTTAATGTTAGCCTCTTGAGGCTTTCTTTCCTTTTCTCTTCTATGGGAGTGAGGTCTAAGATGTGACCTATGCCTTCCTTCGTAATAGTCACGAAGTTCTTCACTTAGGCTCTTGCAAGAGTTATGACTACTATATGAGGCATGTTTTTCTCTTTTCATTTCTTTCATTATTTTTCTTCTTTCTTCCTCTCTTATTTTCTTTCTTTCATCTTGACTTATTTCTTCCACTTTTTTTTTCCTTTTTCTTTTCTCTCCTGTTTTTCTTTCCATAACTTGAGGGAACTCAACTCATCTAAGATTCTAGATAATAAACATGAAAATCCTAATGATTCATTGGAGAAATCTAACAACAACCTTCAAATTTCCCCAAGCATCATACATAGTATCGCTTGACAACATCAGAATTCATAAGCAATTCTCCTCCTGAAATCTCAGCCAGCCTGCATCAATCAGACTTTGCACCTTATATTTCAGGGTCATACAATGCTCAATGGAATGCCTTGGAACTCCTCCATGATAAGCATATGTTGCATTCGAGTTATATTCTCGGGAAAATGGAGGTTGAGGAATCTTTGCTGGGATTATGGCTACCATTGCATTATTGAGTTGATATGGGAGTAAGTTAGCATATGACACTGGAATTGGGGTGAATTCTACAGGCTTCTTTTCTGGAAAATTCCTTCCCTGGTTGGTGTTTTGGATCGTGTTAAGGGTGGTGGTTGGTATCGGATATGCGGTAGGCGGGTGTTCTTGGCTGATAGGGTGGTGGGTAATGAGAAGGGCTGATATTGGCTGAGTATTGATATTGTTGAGCTAGTGGGAAATTTGGCCATGTAGGAACGACAGTCACAACATGGGTTCCTCCCTCCTTCTTATTCTCTCCATTTGCCCCAGGCTTCCTATTCATCAAAGCAGGATAATCAAATTTGCATCTTCTCAGACCCACTTCGATCTTTTTGTCGGTGAAAACTAAATCAGCAAAGCTTGAAGGCGTGTAACCCACCATCTTCTCATAGTAGAACACCGATAACATGTCTACTATCATTGTTATCATCTCCCTCTCCATCATTGGGGGCACTACATGAGCTGTCAGTTCCCTCCACCTTTGGGCGTATTCTTTGGAAGATTCATGCTCCTTCTTACACTTGTTCTGTAACTGCATTCTATCTAGAGCCATATCAGAATTGTACTGATACTGCCTAATGAAGGCAACCATTAGGTCCTTCCAAGAATGGACTCGGGAAGGTTCCAGATTAGTATACTAGGTGACGGTTGCCCCAGTAAGACTTTCCTGGAAGAAGTGCATCAATAATTTTTCATCTTTCACGTATGCCCCCATTTTCTTGCAGTACATCTTCAGGTGATTCTTAGGGCAATTAGTCCCCTTGTACTTATAGAAGTCTGATACCTTGAACTTCAGAGGAATGATCACGTCGGGCACTAGGCACAACTCTGCCATGTCAGCAAAGGCATAATTTCCGCCTCCTTTGATGACCCTCAACCTTTCTTCTATATGATCAAAATTTTCCCTTTCTACCATGGTAGGAGGCAGTTTTTCCACCACAAAATGTAAGGGTTGTGGTTGTGGGCGATACTGAGGGCCCCCCAAAGTGTTTGGCAGGGGTATGCCACCAAACGCCTGCCCCTCAGTGGCATATCCGAGGCAAGGCTCAGAGTCAGCTAAAGTATGGTCTCAGGGTACTTCATGTGTCTCCCCCATGGGTTAAGAGACCTGTGCATGACCAGATTAGGGTTGTTGGCTCTCAATGGGTATGGGTGTGGAGTTGTTGACATTCTCATCGAGAGTGTGTACAACATTGAGTGGCGTATAGTTGGAAGGCAAGCCATATGGTGGGAAATGATGCTTGCTCTGGACCTGCACAAAATGGGGGCCACCCGTACTTCCCAATGCTTCGCCTCCCTGGCCTACCATATCCGAGACTGGACGACTTACTTGATTGAGGGTAGATGGGTGAGTTGGGTCCACCTTAGTGGCGGTACTTGCGGCAACGACTATAGCTGCATTGACCTCCATCATCCTTCTCATACTCATCATGGCTTCCATCATTGTGGTCATTTGCTCTTTCATGGCCTCCATGCTAGCCTTCATTTGCTCTTGCACTTCCTCTATTTCACTCATTACTCTAGCTCTGGCACACGATCGGTAAGGGCACCATAAAGCGTGTTCTTTCCTTTTGATAACAATGA
The DNA here is from genome assembly GCF_004193775.1 of Glycine soja. NCBI lineage: Eukaryota > Viridiplantae > Streptophyta > Magnoliopsida > Fabales > Fabaceae > Glycine > Glycine soja. The sequence continues at coordinate 10,046,643 of NC_041020.1, forward strand.
TTATAGTTCTAATTTCAAGGAAAGAATGCAATGAGCAATGCAACCAAAGTGAAAAGAAAAATAAGCATGGATGTATGTGAATGATGTATTGTTGAAGTATTGCAAATTTTACACAGGACATTTAGTAGAACATAGGGTTGAATCAATTTAGATTTTCAATAAAACAACATTGTTCATTACATCTTGTCGAAGTCAAAGTGCAACTAGAAATAAAACATGGATATCAACAGTCCCTAGTTTTTTTGTAAATTATTTTAGCTCAACCATGTGTTGGCAGTAGCCAAAGAAGCTATGTAAACTCAATCCATCTTCTGCCCCAACTTTTGTAAGCTTGTTACCTCCATACTTGACCTTGACTTGATGAAAACCTTTTCTTAAAAGCATGTGCTTGGTTCGACCCCATAATCCAAGGAATAGAAATTTTGATTGTCAATACTTCGACAACATATCATAGAGATGAATGACTAGGGCATACTTATGCTATGCATGACAAATGTAATTATGAGATTGACATGAGATGCCCGAAGAACCATTATTTCCTAGCTAACAATTCATTAGGTACCATGTTCACATGCTAATCAATCATTTTTTAAGAGAAATGAGTGTATAATCCCAACATGGTTTGTTTATAGTTATCATCATGGTACCCAACACATGTAACTAAGAATGTGGTGTAAACTTCATTCTTCATTGTGACTTCTTTTTGTTCTTTTTTTTGTTTTTTTGTTTGTGTTTTTTTTTTTGTTTTTTTTCAGAGGAAAATGCAAGGATCATGAATGAATGAACATAACACGCGAATAATGAAAATATAATGTATGCAGTTGGCAGAACAAAAGTATGCTAAATGAAATGTATGACAATGCAATGACTTATGCAAATGCAATGCATGAATATGATAAATGATAAATACATGAATGATATGTGCATTACGATGCCATAAAGGGATGCATGATGCGATCAAGGAACAAGCTAGAGTGAGTTTGCTATGTGCCCCCTAATTCAGGAATCTAATGGAAAAGATCCAAAAGTCCACTTCTAGTGATAACTCCCAAAGGTACTTTCGTGTAACCTTACCGGTCTCTAGAGATATCATCCTCTTAGATAATACATTATGGAGATAGGGACTATTAGCGACAATGGATCACCAAAAGAGGAAAACTCAAGATGAGGCTTCACTGTTATCAAGCGAGTCAGAGACCCAACATGACCACAGATCGACCTCCACTCCTTATGGCTCACATAGACCTGGGTATAGGGCCTAATATCTCAATGTGTGCACGAGGTGTAGGTGCCATGTGTGCATAGAACAAAAATATTTCTAGCTATGAATGTAATAGATAGACAGACACACACCAAACATAACAACATAGCAAAGAATATATACAAACATGGGCAAAACAAACGATAAAAGGGAACATAAATAAAGAAGAAGTCACGATAACATTGCACACTGATCGAATGGCTTAACTCTTTAACATCCCCAGTGGAGTCGCCATCTTTTGCAACCTACCCTATGACGGGAGGGCGAGGCGAAAAGCCAAAGGTGCGTCTTTCGAGGGAGAAAACGAGCAGGAGTCGCCACCAATGTTTATTCGAGGAAAACGTTAGAAAAACCAAAAAGAGGTTTGTAGATTTTGAAAATAAGGGTTCGAGAGTTGTTTACGCACGGGGAAGGTATTAGCACCCCACGCGCCTGTCACAAGGGACGACAGTCTTTCATCGAGTGTGCAAAAGCGTGACTTCAATATTATTTAGTTTCTTTTTTATATTTTTTTTATTTTTTTGGGGTCAACAAGGGTGTTGCCCTTGCTCCTACGTATCCCCAGGTGCGATGAGCAATTTAGACCTACGTAGTTCTTTAAAGTGAAAAAGTTGTGTGTTGAATTGGTTTTAGGCTTTTGAAAGATTAATTTTTATTAACAAAAACAAAAGAAAAGTCGATAAGGCGTTGGACCTTAAACAATCTCAAGTGGCTAAAATGGAGAGAAATTCAATTATATGTTGATTTTATCTCGGTTTTGTTTATTAACTTTCAATCTCTTTAAAAGATGACTTAGGACACTAATGATTGGTTAAAATTTACTTTACAAAAGAAAAGAGATTACCGATGATAGAAGAAGGAGATGAATGTGCACAAGAACAACAAAGAGGACCCCCTAAGGGTGCATAGATCATGTTCAAATATCTAAGAACAAACACTAACTGGATGGCGAACGAAGAACACCGAACGAAGAATGATGTAGAGGTTGATTACAGTCACGATTCGGCAGCACCTCAGCCTCGTTTTCTCTTCTTTCTTCTTCTCCTTCCTTATTTCTCTCAAAATCTCTCAATGCTGAATGCTGGAACTCTTTACTCAGCCTCCCTCACGCCTATTTATAGCAAAAAATGGCCCTTGGAACCATGGTAGCTCGCCAAGGTGAGCTGATGCTTCATCCTGAAGTAAGCTGGCTCATCCAAACGAGCTGGTTCCTTTAGCCCTAAGCAATTTGGGGGCCCAGGCAAGCCAGAGAATAGCCCAGGTGAGCTAGGGTCCAGAAAACTTAGCAAAAAGACCCTTTCGCCCCTCCTTTTCGGTATCTTTCGTGTTCCTGATGTCAAACGATCTCTTGCTTCGTGCGGTAACCGGTGTCGAACAACACAGTTCGGCTAGCGAGAATCAAAACATCGATGAATGATAGTCCCCGGATGAAATTAGGGTCTGACACCACCCTTGCAAATTTTGCACCATGTGGTTGGTACCTGTGATGATCGCGAACCTTTGTTCGTAGCAGTAAAGTATGTGAAGTGAGATTCTTTTATGGAGCCACCAAGCTGATGTGATGACGTTGGGATTATTTTGGAAGAAAGTTGAGTTTTGTTAATCAACTCCTCCATAGCTGGTTCTGTAATTCTTTTTGAATTGAGGATGTAAATAAGAAATTTAATTATATGTATGAAATTTACTTTCATTTTTCATAAGCAAATGAATAGTTTTCATTTAAAAATTGAAATTTACGTGGTTTAGAGTGGTGATATCATAGCGATGAGGAGTGTCATTATACTATTCATGAGAAGTTTAATGAAAAAAAGTCTGATAAATATTTATTAGAAATAGGTGAGTCATTTGTAGATCTTAGGTTGGATGAAGGTAGAAAAGAAAAAGGTTCATCTAGTCAAAGCTCAGAGGTTGAAGCGTCCACTCAACATGAACCTCAAGAAGAAGCAATGGAACGCATTGGATGCATTGTGAGAAGAAATCATTCGAAAAGCCAAATCATAAGTGACCCAATAGATTATGTACAAATAAGATCATCACTTAAATCACAATGACACACAAGATTGATTTCAGAGGTAGAACCCAAACATATTGATTATGTGATACGGGATGGCAACTAGGTAAAAGCTATGCAAGAGGAACTTGATCAAATTCAAAAGAATAATGTTTGGAAGCTAGTTGAGTTACTAAAAGGGAAGAAAATCACTAGAACAAAATGGTTCTTCCGTAACAAACTAGATGAAAATGGTAATGTTGTGAGAAACAAGGCAATATTAGTTGCCAAAGGGTACTCATGGAAAAAAGGTATAGATTACAAAAAAAAACCTATGCACCTAAGGCTTGTTTAGAGGCAATACATATTTTACTTTCATTTGAAGTTTATTGCAATATGAAGTTATATCAAATGGATGTAAAAAGTGCATTCCTAAACGGATTAATCCAAGAGGAAGTTTATGTTGAACAACCTCTAGGATTTGAGAGTGACACTCTTCATCATCATGTTTTTAAACTTAACAAAGCCTTATATGGACTAAAGCAAGCTCCTAGAGATTGGTATGAAAAACTAATTTCTTTTCTTCTAAAAAATGGCTTTGAATGAGGAAAAGTTGACATAACTTTATTTCGTAAAAATAACAACTCACAATTTCTATTGGTACAAGTATATGTGGATGATATTATTTTTTGTGCTACTAACGAAATGCTTTGTGATGATTTTTCCAAGCTAATGCAAACATAATTTGAAATGAGCATGATGGGAGAGTTGAAATTCTTCCTTTGATTGCAAATAAAGCAAACAAGCAATGGTATCTACCTCCATCAAACCAAGTATGTAAAAGAACTATTGAAGAAGTTCAACATGAATAATGTAGAAGAAATGAAGACACCCATGCATCCAATAACATATCTTGGACTAGACGAAGAGTCAACGAAGGTGGACAGGACTCAATATAGAGCAATGATTGGATCACTGCTATATCTCATAGCGTCCAAACGCAATATCATGTTCAATATTTGCCTATGTGCGAGATTTCAATAAGAACCAAGGGAAATTCATCTAACTGCAGTTAAATGCATTTTTAGAAATCTAATTCGAACTTCTAACTTTAGTCTGTTGTTCAAAAGAAGGGAAGATTTCATACTCATAAGCTTCTGTGATGCTAATTATGCTAGAGGCAAAGTCAAAAGGAAAAACACAAGTGGAAGTTGCCATTTCATTGGTAGAAACCTGGTTAGAAGGATATGCAAGAAGCAAGGTTCAACTACATTGTCCATATCTAAAGAAAAATTCATATCAATCGTAAGCTTTTGTGCTTAACTTGTTTGGATAAAGAACCAACTTGAGGACTATAACATCTCTGAGAGTTAAATTCCTATTTATTGTGATAACAAAGCTACCATTAGTCTTTCTAAAAATCCAACATTACGTTCAAGGGCAAAATATATAGAAATTAAGCATCATTTTATAAGAGACCATCTTTAGAATAAGACAATGGATTTGTAGTTTCTACCCATTGATGATTAGCTTGTTGACATTTTCACAAAAGCCATCACTGGAGAAAGATTGATTTTGCTAAATTAGCTTGGAATGGTTTCAATAAATGAGTAACTTAATTTCTATATGTCGTGCATCATTGCATCAGAGGGCATATTGTCTGATGACTCTTAGAACACTCAACATCGTTCAACATATGGACGCTCATATAAGCATTTGCATTTATTAAGTTAAACACAATGTTTCCATAAAAGAATGCCGTAACGCTTTATGCTGAGTCAACTCTTGGATGGCAGGCCTAATGATTACTTTTCAAAAGCCCATAATAAACCCTTAAACATAAGAGACTCTTGGTATCACTCTCACTCTCTATCAGAAAAACACTTCATCTTCTTCCTTGAAATCAAACCTTACCTTGATCTTCTTTCATGGTAGCTTCAAACTCACCCTCTGTTGAGATCATCTCAATCCATGTTGAACACTTCTTTGATATCAATGAGCTTGAAAAAGTAGGTCTCAAACTCAACAAGACACTGCTTTTTTATGGAGCAAGGCTCTTCTTCAAAGAGTCTTAATCTATCTACCCATAACTCATCAGGATGTTCTAGAGGAATGCATAGTTCATGAACAATAAGGAGATTGTATCCAAAGTTCTGGGAAAAAAAGTCATGCTATCTAGTGACTCTATAGCCAAGGCCACTGGGTGCCTTCATGAAGGAAGCACTTATCATGAGGGATGGGAGAAGAACTATGAGTCCCATGTTGCAAGGGAAATCTACAAGGAAAATGCTGACAAGGTTACTGATCGAAAGACCATCATCTACAATCTAATGTGAGAAAGGGCAAAGATATAGGCCAACATTCTTAACAAGAATGTTCTTTATAAGGCAGGGTCAAAGATAACTCTATCTGATCTTCACAAGTCTGTGCTTATCCACTTGATGGAAAACCTCCCATTTGATCCACCTCACACCATTTACATGAACATCCTAAGAAATCTGAAAGGCCTAAGTGGACTAGACGACATCTACTACGCTGCCTCCATAAATAAGGTGCTTTGGGATCAAAGAGTTTATCACACTTTTAACAAGATTGATGAAGATTCCAAACATAGCATTGTAGCCAAAGGTTTGGTTGTTGCTATGCAGCCCAAGTTTAGCAAAACCAACCTAAAAGCTATAAAGGTGGTGATGGAACAAACCTTGAAGGAAGCCCCGCAGGTGGACTTGGACGCCATCAACAAAAGGAAGCAGAAAATGCAAGCCAAAGCTATAACTTATGAAGATAAGGTCTCAATAGATTTAGGATTGCCAAAAAGATTCAAAGGATCACAAGCGAACAACAAAAGAGGAAATGGACAAGGAAATAGTCACAAAGGGAAGAGAAAGAAAATGGATTAATAGCAAGAAAGCACTAAACAAAGAAAATGCATGAGTAGACTGGTGCATCCATGCTAGTTTGTCCAATTGAAGAAAATTTAGTTCCACGAAGGTTGAAAGATCTTAGTGAGACTGATGATGATGAAGAGGGAAAACATAAGTCAATTATATGATAGTGGATATTGATGTAAGCTCCATTGGAGCTTGTATACCTAGGATCTTCTTCATCAATGGATTCCTTTGCTTCTTGGAAGATGAATGGCAACGGAAGGGAGAACGAAGAGAGAGAGGAGACGCCACTTCAAGGAGAAGATGAGTCTAGAAGAAGCTTACCACCATAGGAGGCCATGGATAAGAGCTTGGAGGAAGAAGGAGATGAATGAAGGGAGAGGAAGAGAAGAGCACGAAATTTTGTGCTCTAAATGAGCTTTGAAATCTGAAGTTTAATATTCAAATGATCAAAGTTGAAAAAATGCACACACATGACCTCTATTTATAGCCTAAGTGTCACACAAAATTGGAGGGAAATTCAAATTTCACTTGAATTTGAAATTGAATTTGTGGAGCCAAACTTTGGAGCCAAAATTTCACTAATTATGATTAGTGAATTTTAGTTATGGTTCAGCTCACTAATCCAAGATCAATTCCAAGATTCTCCACTAATTGTGCTTAGGTGTCATGAGGCATGAAAAGCATGAAGGACATGCACAAAGTGTGACTATATGATGTGGCAATGAGGTGTAGTAAGCAAATGCTCACCTCCCCCTCTAAAATTTAATTGGATTCGGCTTCTACCAATTCAATTAAATTTATTTCCAACCACACACATCAAATATCCACTTAGTGCATGTGAAATTACAAAACTACCCCTAATACAAAAACTAGTCTAGGTGCCCTAAAATACAAGGGCTGAAAAATCCTATAATTCTAGGTACCCTACCTACATTATGGAGCCCTAAATACAAGGCCCAAAAATAATGAAACCTTAATCTAATATTTACAAAGATAAGTGGGCTCGTATTTAGCCCATGGGCCTGAAATCTACCCTAAGGCTCATAAGAACCCGAGGGCCTTCTCTTGCATCTCTGGCCCAATCTACTTGGAGTTTTCTATCCAATGCCCTTGCGGGGTAGGATTGCATCATTCCCTCCCCCTTGAAAAGGATTTGACCTCAAATCCCGAGGTTCTTGAAACTCTGGGCTTTTTTCCTCAACACCTGTAAAAAGAACAAAAACATATGTATTAGTGGTGTTTAGTTTGTTGAAGTAAGGTAAGGTCTGAAAACTCATTTCCTGGGCATCTTCCCATGAAGGAACATGGTTTCTCAACAACTCAATGAGTGGTGCTACAAGTATAGAAAATATGGGGCAAACCTTTTGTAAAAGTTTGTTAAGTCTTGGAAGCCCCAAATTTTTCTTACACTTGGTGGAGCGGGCCACTCAGGAATGACCTTTATTCTCTTAGGGTTCATGGGAACCCCTTGATCACAATTTAAAAAATCAAGAAAAGTAAAGCAATAGAACATACCTTTTTCTGTATTTTCATGTTGATTATTCCTACCAAAAAGTATGACAAACCTAAGGTGTCCCATATGAGTACCTAAGTTTGTATTGAAACTAAAAATAAGAACAAACCTACCTAATGAGTCCCTATGTACACAAATCATGAAGATGTTGGGTGCACGAGTGATTTTACAAAAGAGTGTTGCACCACCCAAAGCATTCATCACACCACCTATTTTAGGGATTTGGTGCCTAATAATACCTATTTTGGGCACCAACAAAGCACAAGGATTTAATCTCTTGCGAACCAAACCATCATACAACAACTCCTTTACTTGAGGAATAAACTCAAGCCTAAGAGATGTGGCAATGCTAACAAGTGTCTTTTTACAAAGGAGAAAATGTAGAGGTTGTCTAAGAAGGGAAATTTCTTTAATATTTGTCTTTATTTCAAAATGTCTTTCCTTCTTAGCTAACCTCTTGGAGGAGACACTTACCTCCTTACACTCCTCCTTAACCATTAAAGGTTGTCCTTCTTCTTGGGGGTAGATCTCTTCACTAGATTCTTCCACTTTTGCTTCTTCACTTTTACTAGAGGAAGGTGAAGTAGTAGCCTCATCTTGGCTACTATAAATGTCTTGGCCCCTCATAATCATTGTTTTCTTGGTGGGGCATTGAGAAGTAATGTGTCCTCTTCCAAGACATTTAAAGCACTTCATGGAGCTAGTCTTCTCTTGCATACTAGCCTTAAGGGGTTGCTTTTCTATTGTCTTCCCCTTATCATCTTTGGGCTTATAAGGTCTCACCCCTAAGATTCCTTGACCTTGGTCATTCTTTGGATAAGAGTGAGAGCCATAAGATTTTGAAGTAGACTTCCTTTTAAGTTGTTGCTCTACCCTTATTTCCCAATCAAAATTAGCCTCTACATTGTCCTTCCCATGGAAGTATGGGAGTTTAATGTTAACCTCTTGAGGCTTTCTTTCATTTTCTCTCCTATGGTAGTGAGGTCTAAGATGTGACCTATGCCTTCCTTCATAATAGTCACGAAGTTCTTCACTTAGGCTCTTGCAAGATTTATGACTACTATAGGAGACATGTTTTTCTCTTTTCATTTCTTTCCTTATTTTTCTTCTTTCTTCCTCTCTTATTTTCTCTCTTTCATCTTGACTGATTTCTTCCACTCTTTTTTTACCTTTTTCTTTTCTCTCTTGTTTTTCTTTCCACAACTTAAGGGATCTCAACTCATCTAATATCTTATACAAGGGGTCCTTAGGAGTAGAACCCTCACCATTAACACTAGATGAAGAATGAAGACTCATGTTGGTTCCTAAGTTATGGTTCTTTCTTGTTGGGGGTTTGAAAACAAAAGGTAAAATAAACTTATGGTTGAAACTAGCCAAAATAAACACTAAAAGAGGTGTGAAAGATAAGGTAAAAACTAATTGGTAAAAGGCAAGCTATCTAGGCGGTTTGACAATGGAGGGTAAAGGAAATAAGCTATGAAAATAAGCAAGAAATTAAAGTGCAAGAAATGCAAACTAGGCGGATCCTAAGAGTGTTTGGATGACCTCATTTAAGGTTCCCAACAAAACACTCACTATCCTAAGGGGAAATTGCCTAAAATTATTACACACAAATGGAAGTAGGGTGACCTAGCGGAGGCTCCCAACTTACTTCCAATGAAAGGCCTTTTTGTTACAAAATTTGAAAGCAAAGCAAATTGCCAATTACAAAATTACAAAGAAAAAAAGTCCTCAATTGTGGTGGCTATTCTCTCTTTAGTGTTTCACTCAATTTGGAGTGCTTCTTAGTCCAATAGCTCTTAAGGTGGTTGGCCCCTTGCTTCTTGACTCAAATTCTTCAAGATATGGCACCAGTCCTCCTTTCCAATTCCCTATATGGCATCTCACAAGCAAGGAAACAAAGAGACAAGCAATAACCAAAGACCAAAAAAAATGAAATGAAAGCTAAACAATTAGAGTTTTAACAAGACAAATTTCCAAGGATTATTCAACAATTAAAGCAATGAAAAGCACAAAAAAGCAAGCTAGGACTCAAAGAGAAACCTAGAATGGCTCTAGAGTAGAGTAGAAAAACTCTAAAAAAAAAAGACTCAAGAAACCTCTAGTTTTGGCACTTGTTTTCACAATAATTTTCAATTGAAATTTCAGAACTAGGATTGGTATAAAATAGGCACTAATTATAGAACAAATTTTGAGCCAAAACAACAAGCACACTTTCCTTTCACTTTTCCTTTTTTTTCCTGGACACTGATTTTTCTGCCAACTTGTGAGATTTTTCTTATTTTTTCCTTTAATCCAAATCGCTTGGTTATTTTTTTTTTTAATTTTGGTCCAGATTTCTAGAAAATTAAGTAAAAATTTCAGCTCAAAAAACGTAGTGACCAATTCCCAGTAATTTATACAAGTTCGTATGTTCAAGCTGCCAGCACCAGCGATTTCAACCTAGAAATCAAGAGTAGTGTTTATGTTGTTTAAGGCTTGGATAGTTACAATTTGTGTTTGCTTATGCTCAATTATCTTGAATAACACAATTAAAGAGAGCTTAAGACTTATTTTGATTCACAAATCCAGCCACAACTCAGCACCACAACTCAACTTCATAATAGGCATCATGTAGGAAACTTAGAAAGCAAAAAAAAGTTCAAGAACAAGACTACTTCTAGGAATTGATTTAGAACATATTATGAACTAAATAACATGCATGAGTTAGACTCAAAATTCAAAAGATAGGCTAAGAATGACAAGAATACATGAAAAAATGTATCTAGAATTCAATCAACAAAATAAAATTCAACACAAACTTAGAACATAATGTGACAATTACTATGACTAAACATGACTCTAAGACAACATGGATTAAGTGATTTACACTTAGATTTTTGTGTTTTTTTTTTCTAATCAATATTTTGGAACAAAATTTAGATCTAAAGGTTCAGCACAAGAATATTATGAATGAAAATTGATAGAACCTAAAATCAACACAAAAACAAGATTCAAGAGTAGATCTACAAAATTTGAACCATAGAAATGCAAGAACAAGTGTAGATCTAAGATTTAATCGGTTTATTTTTTTTTTAATCTACTCTAAAAAGCACCAAACCACAAGACAATGGAGGATATACATGGAGAATAAGATGAAGAACAAGGAATTAAAGATAATTCACCGAACAAAAAGATAGAGGAAGCAAAAGAACATCACCTAGATGAAGATGCTTTGATACCACATGATGTAAGCTCCATTGGAGCTTCTAGGCCTACAAGCTCCAATGGAGCTTACATCATGTGGTATCAGAGATCCATTGGAGCTTGTAGGCCTAGGATCTTCTTCATCAATAGATTCCTTTGCTTCTTGGAAGATGAATGGCAGCGGAAGGGAGAAGGAAGAGAGAGAGGAGACGCCACTTCAAGGAGAAGATGAGTCTAGAAGAAGCTCACCACCATAGGAGGCCATGGATAAGAGCTTGGAGGAAGAAGGAGATGAATGAAGGGAGAGGAAGAGAAGAGCACGAAATTTTGTGCTCTAAATGAGCTTTGAAATCTGAAGTTTAATATTCAAATGATCAAAGTTGAAAAAAATGCACACACATGACTTCTATTTATAGCCTAAGTGTCACACAAAATTGGAGGGAAATTCAAATTTCACTTGAATTTGAAATTGAATTTGTGGAGCCAAAATTTCACTAATTATGATTAGTGAATTTTATTTATGGTTCAGCCCACTAATCCAAGATCAATTCCAAGATTCTCCACTAAGTGTGCTTAGGTGTCATGAGGCATGAAAAGCATGAAGGACATGCACAAAGTGTGATTATATGATGTGGCAATGGGGTGTAGTAAGCAAATGACCACCTCCCCCTCTAAAATTTAATTGGATTGGGCTTCTACCAATTCAATTAAATTTATTTCCAACCACACACATCAAATATCCACTTAGTGCATGTGAAATTACAAAACTACCCCTAATACAAAAACTAGTCTAGGTGCCCTAAAATACAAGGGCTGAAAAATCCTATATTTCTAGGGTACCCTACCTACATTATGGAGCCCTAAATACAAGGCCCAAAAATAATGAAACCTTAATCTAATATTTACAAAGATAAGTGGGCTCGTATTTAGCCCATGGGCCTGAAATCTACCCTAAGGCTCATAAGAACCCTAGGGCCTTCTCTTGCATCTCTGGCCCAATCTACTTGGAGTTTTCTATCCAATGCCCTTGCGGGGTAGGATTGCATCAGATATGGTGTCTTCTTTAACAAAGACGAGTGTGCCATCCTATATCATGATGTGTCCCCCTTGTTCTCTACCAAGAGAAAAGGAAATCTTCACAAAATAAGACTGGGAGAACTCTCAGATCAAAAGGTGTCATGCTTACTATCTATCAAGGAAAATGACTGGTTATGACATAGAAAACTTGGTCATGCAAGTTGGAGATTAATCTCCAAACTGTAGAAAAATTACCTTGTAAGATGTCTAACAAATATGTCATATAAAGATGATTTACTTTGTGAGGCATGTCAAAAGGGGAAACAAATTGAAAACTCTTTTACTAGTAAAAATATGGTTTCCACCGCTAGACCTCTACAACTACTACACCTTGATCTATTCGGTCCAACCAAAACTGCGTCCACTAGTGGAAAGAGGTATGTGTAACGACCCGCCTCATCGCTACGGTATCCACACTCTAATATTCGATAATTTCAATTTTTATAAAAAGAACTCCCTTAATTTTTGCTTATGAAGATAGAAGTGATTTTGTCACAACATAAATTCATCCAACAACACGCCATTACTTAAGTGAATATGCATGATTACATAGAAACAATAATTCGGTACATGTCATACACATAATGAAAATTAAATTTGTTCATAGATATAATTAAAATCCCAGTTTTACATCTTTAACTCAACAAAATAAAACTTAAAAACCAACTACGAAGGAGTTGATTACAAAACACAACTCTCTCCCAAAATAACGCCAACGTCATCACGTCGGCTCGGCGGCTCTTCACCAGAATCTTACTCCCTGCACCTTGCCACTGTCATTCTGCTCCCACGAACAAGGTTCGTGATCATCACAGGTATCAACCACACGATACAAAATTGCAAGGGTGAGTTCATTATAAAAACAACCAATACCAATTCCAAATAACCACAATTAGCAAGGAACATAGGCAAACATGATGAGCATACACAACAATCATTATTCAACACTCATATCCAACAAATATTCATCATCCACATCCAACAATTACTCATCATCCATCCATGGACCCAATCAAGACTGCACAGAATGATGCATGCACCTGACTCAACACTCAGATGCAATGTGGTACGTACCAACAACAACCAAACCTCAGGAAATAGCCTAAGCGTGTCCACAAGACACTCTCACTTAGGGAACTGTGATGAGTTTGTCGAGACCACCTAGTTGTGCACATAACAGCCCCCATCCCATAGGTAATCAGCCTGGGAGCCCAAAGCTGTTCCCTACCAGGTGACAGCCCCCTAGTACAAAGTACACTTGGCCACAGTTACTCTATTTCCTGTGTCGTATGAGCTATGATCACGGCCAAAAGTAAGTGCCAAAGACCATGGACCAATTAAAGCGCCTAAGCATCCCCTCAGAAATGCTTAAATTCTCTAACCATGCTAGTTACCCACGTCTGGGCCATCCGACAAGGTCAGTGCACTCTACCCCCCATGACATACACTCCATACGACGTATGATCATGGCCAAAAGCTAGTGCCAAAGACCCTGGAAGGTCAGTGCACAGTGCCCCCCATGAACATACACAACATCCAACGTATGAACGTGGCCAAAAGCTAGTGCCAAAGACCCTGGAAGGTCAGTGCACAATGCCCCCCACGAACATACACAACATGAACATGCCAATGCATTTCCAACATCAATCAACATTCCATTTCCATGTCATTCTCAACATAAATATCATCTCGTCTCAATGATGTTATCAACAACAACAACAACCTCATTTCACATATTCATCAATAATAACAATCAAGTTGACATGGTCTTTATTAACAATGTCATCTCAAATCAATATCATCATAACTATCATTATCATCACATATCAATTAAAATCCTTCATAGCGATATCAACAACAAATTGCATTTCGCACACACACACACACACACACACACACACACACACACACACACACACACACACACACACACATATATATATATATATGTATGTATGTATGTATTGTAATGAATGATATTGTTGTGTTTGTCTGAATTGTGTTTGAAGACCGTTAGTGTAAATCTTAGGCATGAAATATATCGCATCCCATTCGTCAAAACATAATTTCACCTGAAAGAAAAATCAACATGCAACAGGGACAGGCAGATATCCTCATAGCTAGGTTCCCTGACCCTAACTATGGTGTTAAAACGGTAAATTTTATAATAAACTCCCCTCACCTATTGTGAGCTACCTGCAGTTTCCTCGTCACGTCACTTGGAGATGTCTTTTTCTTTTCCGCTCGTCGATTTCGCACAATCCTCTACCATACCAAAACGAAGGAGACTTAATATGGATTTCAGAAAACAAAGCTAATAACAGTGCTCTGGGTCAAACACCCACATCACTACATGAAAGAGCTAAGAGCATTTCGGGTTTTACAAAGGAACATCATTTTGAAATTCCGACCATGCCAATGTGACCGAGGTTCAGTGTAGGTTACGAAAATAACATGAATTTCATGAAAAGATAACGTTTACAAAGTCTTTTTCTCTAGGGTTTTTCAGAGGAAACATAAAACATGCAATGGTGGTTCCAAAGTAAAAAAAGATGCAAAGACAAGCTGAAACTAACAAGAAACAAGCGTAGAACCATGGTTACCTCGAAAGAAAATGAAAGGTCAGATTAGGGTTTCGTTCTCTACCGAAACCGCAAGCCAAGTTGGAAGATTTCGCTTCGATTGAAGGGTTCCTCTCGGTGTGGGTCTCAACGGAGAACAATGGCGGTTTGTGGTGGCTAATTGTGGCTGTGGGTGATGGAGAAAGTGCTTGGGACGTTAGAAATGAATTTGGAATAAAGAAAAGAGAAGAAATGGCGTTTTTCCTAAGCTACACGAAAGCATAGGCTGAAATGCTTAAATGAGAAATGCTCTCAGGAACGGAAGCTTCGTGCACACTCCAGACATGTTCTCGAAGATCCCAACGGTCAGATCGTGGACAAGTGTCTTATGAAGCTGCAGACCAAATTTTGAGAAGATCCAACGGTTAACCAAGGCTGTGAAGCGTTTTTACCGAGGCAGCTCATGTAGCTTCCTCAAGAAGCTTCATTAAGAGGCTTCCTCAAGAAGCTTCCTCGTGGCTTCTTTGAGAAACTAGATCCTTATCTACCCACACCCCTCTATTAACTAAATTAACCTCCTTGAAAATAATTACGGATAAAAATAACGCAACAAATAATCAAACATCAAACATAATTACTAATAATATATATATATATATATATATATATATATATATATATATATATATATATATATATATATATATATATATATATATATATATATATCAGGGTGTTACACTTGTTATGATGAATGAAGATGACTTTGGGTGATTGTTTTATTTATAATCCAAGAAAGAATTTTAGCTCTCCCATCATGCTCATTTCGAATTCTGTCTACATTAACTTAGAAAAATCTTCAAAAAGCATTTCATTAGTAGCACCAAAAATGATATCATCCATATATATGTGCCTAATAAAAGTTGAGAATCATAGTATTTGTGAAAGAGTGTTGTGTCAACCTTTCCTCGCTCAAAGCCATTTTTCAAGAGAAAAGAACTTAGTTTTTCATACCAAGCTCTAGGTGCTTGCTTAAGTCCATATAAGGCTTTGTTGAGTTTCAAAACATGTTGAGGAAAGGTTTAACTTTCAAACCCTGAAGTTTGTTCAACATAAACTTCCTCTTGGATTAAACCATTTAGAAATGCATTTTTTACATCTATTTGATACAGCTTCATATTGCTATAAGCTACAAATGAAAGCAAGATGTGTATTGCCTCTAAACATGATATAGGTGCATAAGTTTACCTTCTTGATGTGAGTATCCTTTAGCAACTAACCTTGCTTTGATGTGTCCAATGGGTTCTCTTACCTCTTCTTGAACTTCTTATTGAGTGGAAACTTCTATTTCTGGATTCTTTCTAGACGAGCTAGTTGTTATAGAGCTGTCATAAATATGCAAAAGACTCGTTTAGCTTTAATAAATTTTTATCATGCTTATTTTCATCAAATGTTTTATGAATAGCTTCTCCAACTACTAAGGTTCTTGAGTTATACACTCTGAATGCCTTTGAAGTTTGAAAGTATCCAAGAAATATCCCATTATCACTTTTCAAATTAAATTTTCCGAAGGTACCCTTTTTGTTGAGAATAAAGCATTTGCATCCAAATGGATGAAAATATGATATGTTGGATTTTCTTCCCTTCCATAATTCATAAGGAGTATTTTTAAGGATAGGACTTATGTAAATTATATTTTGAAGATAACACCGCATTCATCGCTTCAGCCCTGAAGTGCTTAGGGTTGAATTATCATTGAGCATGGTTCTAGCCATCTCTTGTAGAGATTTGTTCTTTCTTTCAACTACCCCATTTTGTTGATGTGTTCTTGGTGTTGAAATATTGTGAAGGATTCCATTTTTTTTCACATAACAGTTGTAACCTATCATTTTCAAATTCTCTCCCATGATCACTTCTGATTGAAGTAATGCATACTCCTTTTTCATTTTGAACACATTTACAGAACTTAAAGAAGATATCAAAAGACCCATATTTGTGGTTTAAGAACATAACCCATGTCCATTTAGAGTAGTCATCCACTATGACAAGTCCATACTGTAACACCCCGATATATATATCTATATATTATTAGTAATTATGTTTGATGTTTGATTATTTGTTGTGTTATTTTTATCCGTAATTATTTTCAAGGAGGTTAATTTAGTTAATAGAGGGGTGTGGGTAGATAAGGATCTAGCTTCTCAAAGAAGCCTCTTGAGAAAGCTTCTCAAAGAAGCCACGAGGAAGCCTCTTAATGAAGCTTCTTGAGGAAGCTACATGAGCTGACTCGGTAAAAACGCTTTCCAGCCTTCGTTAACCGTTGGATCTTCTCAACATTTGGTCTGCAGCTTCACAAGACACTTTTACACGATCTGACCGTTGAGATCTTCGAAAAAAGGTTTGGAGTGTGCATGAAGCTTCCGTTCCTGAGAGCATTTCTCATTTAAGCATTTCAGCCTATGCTTTCGTGTAGCTTAGGAAAAACGCCATTTCTTCTCCTTTCTTTATTCCAAAGTCATTTCTAACATCCCAAGCACTTTCTCCATCACCCACAGCCACCATTAGCCACCACAAACCGCCATTGTTCTTTGTTGAGACCCACACCGAGAGGAACCTTTCAATTGAAGCGAAATCTTCCAAATTGGCTTGCGGTTTCGGTAGAGAACGAAACCCTAATCTGACATTTCATTTTCTTTCGAGGTAACCATGGTTCTACGCTTGTTTCTTGTTAGTTTCAGCTTGTCTTTGCATCTTTTCTGACTTTGGAACCACCATTGCATGTTTTACGTTTCCTCTGAAAAACCCTAGAGAAAAAGACTTTGTAAACGTTATCTTTTCATGAAATTTATGTTATTTTCGTAACCTACACTGAACCCCGGTCACATTGGCTTGGTCGGAATTTCAAAATGATGTTTCTTTGTAAAACCCGAAATGCTCTCAGCTCTTTCATGTAGTGATTTGGGTGTTTGACCCAGAGCACTGTTATTAGCTTTGTTTTCTGAAATCCATATTAAGTCTCCTTCGTTTTGGTATGGTAGAGGATTGTGTGGAACCGACGAGCGAAAAAGAAAAAGACATCTCCAAGTGACATGACGAGGAAACTGCGGATAGCTCATAATAGGTGAGGGGAGTTTATTATAAAATTTACCGTTTTAACACCATAGCTAGGGTCAGGGAACCTAGCTATGAGGATATCTGCCTGTCCCTGTTGCATGCTGATTTTTCTTCAAAGAAAATTACGTTTTAACGAATGGGATGCGATATATATATATATATATATATATATATATATATATATATATATATATATATATATATATATATATATATATATATATATATATATATCTGTGTGTGTGTGTATGTTATTATTGATGAATATGTGAATATGAAATGAGGTTGCTGTTGTTGTTGATAACGTCATTGAGATGAGATGATATTTATGTTGTGAATGACATGGAAATGGAATGTTGATTGATGTTGGAAATGCATTGGCATGTGCATGTTGTGTATGTTCGTGGGGGGCACTGTGCACTGACCTTCTAGGGTCTTTGGCACTAGCTTTTGGCCACGTTCATACGTTGGATGTTGTGTATGTTCATGGAGGGCACTGTGCACTGACCTTCCAGGGTCTTTGGCACTAACTTTTGGCCATGATCATACGTCGTATGGAGTGTATGTCATGGGGGGTAGAGTGCACTGACCTTGTCGGATGACCCAGACGTGGGTAACTAGCATGGTTAGAGAATCTAAGCATTTCTAAGGGGATGCTTAGGCGCTTTAATTGGTCCATGGTCTTTGGCACTTACTTTTGGCCGTGATCATAGCTCATACGACATAGGAAATAGAGTAACTGGGGCCAAGTGTACTTTGTACTAGGGGGCTGTCACCTGGTAGGGAACACCTTTGGGCTCCTAGGCTGATTACCTATGGGAGGGGGGCTGTTACGTGCACAACTAGGTGGTCTCAACAAACTCATCACAGTTCCCTAAGTGAGAGTGTCGTGTGGACACACTTAGGCTATTTCCTGAGGTTTGGTTGTTGTTGGTACGTACCACATTGCATCTGAGTGTTGAGTCAGGTGCATGCATCATTCTGTGCAGTCTTGATTGGGTCCATGGATGAATGATGAGTAATTGTTGGATGTGGATGATGAATATTTGTTGGATATGAGTGTTGAATAATGATTTTTGTGTATGCTCATCATGTTTGCCTATGTTCCTTGCTAATTGTGGTTATTTGGAATTGGTATTGGTTGTTTTTATAATGAACTCACCCTTGCAATTTTGTATCGTGTGGTTGATACCTGTGATGATCACGAACCTTGTTCGTGGGTGCAGAATGACAGTGGCAGGGTGCAGGGAGTAAGATTCTGGTGAGGAGCTCCCGAGCCGACGTGATGACGTTGGCGTTATTTTGGGAGAGAGTTGTGTTTTGTAATCAACTCCTCCGTAGTTGGTTTTTAAGTTTTATTTTGTTAAGTTAAAGATGTAAAACTGAGGTTTTAATTATATCTATGAACAAATTTAATTTTCGTTATGTGTATGACATGTACCGAATTATTGTTTCTATGTAATTATGCATATTCACTTAAGTAATGGCGTGTTGTTGGATGAATTTATGTTGTGACAAAATCACTTCTATTTTCATAAGCAAAAATTAAGGGAGTTCTTTTTATAAAAATTGAAATTATCGAATATTAGAGTGTGGATACCGTAGCGACGAGGCGGGTCGTTACACCAAGTATGTGAAAGAACTACTAAAGAAATTTAACATGGGTGATGCAAAAAAGGTGAAGACTCCAATGCACCCCACCATATACCTTGGACTAGATAAGGAATCAACGAAGGTGGACGAGACTCAATACAAAGAAATGATTGGTTCACAACTCTATCTCACTACATCTAGGCCTGATATAATGTTTAGTATTTGTCTATGTGAAAGATTTTAAAAAGAACCAAGGGAATTTCACCTAACTACATTCAAAACATATATTTAGATATCTAATTGGAACTTCTAATTTTGGTCTTATGTTCAAAAGAAGAGAAAGTTTCAGACTTGAAAGCTATTGTGATGCTGACTATGTTGGTGACAAAGTTGAAAGAAAAAGCACAAGTGCAAGCTGTCACTTTATAGGTGGCAACTTAATAACATGGATATGCAAGAAGCAAGGCTCAACTGCATTGTCCACTGCTAAAGCAGAATATACGTTAGCAGTAAGTTATTGCGCTCAACTTCTCTGGATAAAGAATTAACTTGAAGACTACAACATCTATGAGAGTAAAATTCCTATCTTTTGTGACAGTAAAGCTGCTATCAATCTTTTGAAAGATCCAATAATTGGTATCAGAGCCAAGGTCACAAGTTTGATTCCTAGTGGGGAAATTGCTGAGGGGGAGATTGTTTGCCAGGTTGTGGCATCAATTGTCCCATGGCAGAGGCCCAGGTGGGTCAAGTCACAATCGACTCATGGCGCTTGGGCTGTTATGCTCTTAAGTAGAAAAAGTTGTGCCCTAACTATAAGTTATAACTTTTCGCCTAGTAGTCAGTGTTTGATCCCATAGACAATGTGCAGGTTGTCCTCCAAAAATGGAAGGCTATGGCCCAAGTTATTCTTTCCTAAAAAAGAGCAAAGATCGCCAAACCAACACCTGTACTTGCACCCAAAGAAGCTGCCATTCAGTCTATCATCCCCAAATGCGTCAAAACCAAAGCCACTAAAGCCAATCCCAAGATTGGTGACAAAGAGTGGTCAATTTCCTTTAGTAGTAACAAGGAAAGTGTGACTACATCTTCATTAGGAAGTGAGACCACTGAAGATGCTCTTATTTCTCCACTTTGCAAGCATCCATACTTTGCACCAAAATAGCATCCACTACCATCCCCTATTCACTTGGATAAGTTCAAGAGATTTGTTCAGCAAAAGGTATCCTTAATGAGTGAACAAAGGTTTCCTTTGGCATTCATGAAAGGTAATCCTCAATCTACATCTCCTTTCACTGAAGACATCCAAGGCATGACTATGTGCATACATCTTCTGAAGCCTTCAAGGCTCTTTCATAAGATGTCATAGTTCATTTGTAGCCTCCTCAGTGGACACATCTAGTGCAGTCACAAGGCATCAAGATGCAACCGCATTGGCTAGCACCTGGAACCTAACAACATGTTCATCCATTCACTGAGGTTACACTAGCAGTAGCATGGAGAAACCTTTAGAAGTCCAAGGATAAGAAGAGCACTTAGAACATTATTCCTACGGATCTGTTTGAGAAACACTAGAGGGATCCTTCATAGGAAGTAGAACCACCAAAGAATGAGTTTCAGAAAAAGGTAAACCTTTGGACGCCTCTTTCATAGCTCCTCCCAGTTAACTTGGCTGATTTGGAGCTCACCTTCATGGACTACTTCATGCTTGATAGACTACATTCACAAATGTATGTGAGGAACTAGGAAATTACCTATCCATTAGGGTTGCACATCTCAAAGGCCAACAAAATCAAAATTGTTACAAACAAGGTGTGCTCCTGTTTACTTATTTGGAATGCTGCTAAGAAGAAGGGCTTCAAGCTGGACTTTTATGAAGAAATTCCCTCAAGACAAATAAAGGTGGAAGTGGTGAACTATTCTAGGAATTGAAGTTCCTTGTTCCATGATAAAAAAAAAACTCGTTCAAGATCTAGACGCATATGATGCTAAGACCTTCTAGAATCAGATTGTATGGGCTGACACTTCAAATGCCTCCTCATCTAGTTATGATGGTAGTGACAATGTTGATCACCATGACTTTATTCAAGTGTTGTGTCCAACTTGGACGTATCATTTCAATGATGCTTGTGCGTGTTTCACTAAGGATGCTGACATCTATTCCTTTATCAAACGACCAATAAGCCTTCTCACTATTCTTGAAGAGACCACCTATGATCTCAACAAAATGGAGGAAAATGAGTTCAAAGATCATGTGACTAAGCTCCATGATGCTCAGAAAGAAAGAAAATCCAAGATGGAAGAAGAACTGGCTTCTGGTGCTACTACGAAGGAGAAAGTTATGGACGACAACATTGTTCATGAGATCATTATTGATCTCACAAACATTAGTGTTATGAATGAAGTTTTAATGTATAGAAAATGTATAGAAAATGAAAAATTTAGTGCAAGAGATGATAGGTCAAGCAATGTATAGAAAATGAAAAATTTAGGCTTTCAATGCAAAATGCCATTACCACAAAGTTCTCTAAACTCAGTGCTATTCTACTCCAAAACCTCTAATAGGCTCTGATGACTATGTTAAGAGTTGTTGCTACCCCTACACTTGTTGCTGCTCCTGCACCCCCAATTCTTATCCATCAACCATCACCTCCTGAACCAACACCACCATTCATTGATCAAACACCACCACACTATCTTCACCACTACCTACGCAACCTCCACCACCACCTCAAATCCAAGATTTGCTATGATGGTTTATCACTATTTCTTTCTTTGAACCCATGGTCTTTTTGTTTATGAAAAAAGGGGTAGAAAATTTTTTTGATTGTAAGCGTAACTTGATAAATGAAAAATGTGGTTTGGAGCATTTTTATTGCATTATTTATTCCATTATTGCAATTTTCTTTCTTATTTTTCATGCTTTAAAAGCTGTTGAACTCAAAGGGAGTTTATAAATGCTTTACATATGTATATGATCACCTACATATCTCACAATCATGTTTTACCACATCACATTAGAAGGGGCAAGGTACCTCCTCTCCATCATCGATGATTACTCCAAGATGACATGGGTATTCATGATGAAGCAGAAATCTAAAGCTTTTAAGTGTATCATGCATTGGGCAATTCTTATGAAGAATCAAACAGGAAAGACAAAAAAGTGTTTTAGGACTGACAATGACTTGGAATTCTATTCTATGGAATTCAATGAATTCTTTAAGGATGAAGGCATTGCAAGACAACACATTGTATGCTATACTCCACGACCAAATGGAGTAATTGAAAGAATGAAAAAAAAACCTTGTTGGAAAGGGCCATATGCATAATATTTGATTCAAGGTTGAATATGAGTTTATAGGTTGAGCCAGTCAATGCATCATGCTATCTCGTGAATCACTCACTATCCACTACTATAGATATCAGGACCCCTATTGAGGTATGGTCTAACAAACCTGCTAAATGAAGGTGTTGGGAAGATTCAAAAAATTATATCCAGATAGGGAAGTTCAGATGATAGAAGAAGAAGAGAGATATCATGAAAAATTGTTATGTTTATTGCAAATAACAAAATTTATAATGAAAAGGTGCAAAGCATTCTTAAGCTCACTGAACCTAAAATACAAAGCTCTTTATAAAGGAGACAACAACTAACTGTCTAACAAAAAATGGTTACAATAGAAAAATAGAAAATAGTTACAGTTACAACACAACCTATGTTAATGAAACCACTAGACCGGATGCTCCCTTCAATGCAACTGGATGCTCCACTAGATTATAGGAGATTGGACAACTAATACAGAAGACAAGAGTACTAGACTAGATGACCAACATTGTCATCCACCGTCTTTCTATCGTCCAACAACCAACAATCTCCACCTTGGTTCAATATTTTTTTTATTACAAGTAACTTAGTTCATTTCCAATAATCTATGTTAAGTAGATCTAGACAGTGTATGAGCTTGCTTCTTGGAATAGGCTTCATGAACATATCATCTAGATTCTCTCTTGTATCAACTTTCTTAGAACAGATAAAGTGGTATTTGATGTCCATATGCTTTTTCCTCTCATGATGGACTTGATCCTTGGCTAAACAGATTGCTCTCAGACTGTCATAGAAAATAATAACATTTTCCTGTGGTAACATAAGATTGCTAATCAGACCCTTCAACCCAATTCCTTCCTTTGTTGCTTCTGCATAGCCATGTACTCTACCTCTGTAGTGGATAACGCCACTGTAGGCTGAAGTGTTTCCTTCCAATTGACAAGAGAGTGGCCAATGGTGAATGCATACCCAGCCATAGATCTCTTTGCATCCAAATCTGTAGCATAGTCAGAATCTGAGTAACCAGCAAGAGCACAGGACGTGTCTCCATAGTAGACGACTCCAATATCAGTTGTACCCTTAAGGTACCTGAATATACGTTTCATAACTTGCCAATGTTTCTTCCCAAGATAGGGAAGTTCATAAGGAACATGAGACATGTACTCATTTTTTTATTCTAACTGAGTAGTATTGAGTTTAGATAGGCGAATGGACATTGTTAAAGGAGTACATAGTGGTTTTGTTTTTTCCATCCCAAAGTGATTCAGCATTTTCTAAATGTATTCCTTTTGACATAGAAAGAGCTTTTTCTAGATTCGATACCTCTTGATCTCCATGCCCAGAATCTTCTAACTAGCTCCCATGTCCTTCATCTCAAATTCACTACCGAGTAATGACTTTAGCTTTTGAATTGCCAACAAATTTTGAGATGCTATGAGTATGTTGTCCACATAGAGTAGTAGATAGATGTAGGAACCATCCTCCACCTTGTTATGATAAACACATGAGTCATTAGGACTTTTGATGTACCCATGAGAGATAATGAATTCATTAAATCTCTTGTACCACTATCTTGGTGATTGCTTTAGCCCATAAATAGACCTCTTCAATCTACAGACATAATTTTCCTTTCCTTCCACTAAAAACCTTTAGGTTGTTGCATCATAATAACTTGCTCTAGTCTTCCATGGAAAAGTTAGTTTTGGCATTGAGTTGCTCTTAGACATGGCAATGGGGCGGGGCGGGGACGGGTATTGTTTCCCCGATCCCCGACCCCGACTCCCCGACTTGTCCCCATACCCGTACCCGATACCCGACGGGTTTAAAAATTTCATCCCATCCCCGTACCCGTCGGGTATCGGGTATCCCCGACCCCAACCCGTACCCGATTCCAATTAAAAAAAAATTTAAAAATATTAAAAATTTGATTTTAAAAAAAATAAATTGATTGTTAAACATTTATTTTCAACTACTTATATATCATTAAATTTATTATAACATATGTGACTACAAAATTCGTTAAGAAATGAATATTAAATTATGTAAAAATTCTAAAATAAAATTAACTACTAATAAATAAAATAAAGACTAACACATTTGCCTAGCATGATTCCATAATTTTTTAAGGTAAATAAAATACGTCAAATATAAAACAACATAATTCAAATGTTCATTAGTTCAAATTATACCAAATTAGAAATAAATAGAAAATGAAAACAATGTCCATCATCAAAATAACCACCAACTTCACCAAAGATGTCATGAACATTTCTTCTTCAGCGCTCAACCTGATATTTATAAAATCAAACATCATATTTTAGATGTTTCAAATCTTAAAATCACACATCACATTAGTAAATAAGTATAGTTATTACTTTACCGATCAACAATAATGTCTACTAATCTTGCAAACATTGAGTAATGTTACTGACCAAAGATCCACCTATATTTTAAAAAATTTGAAAAATTAGATATGTATAATGATATTAAAAAAAAATTAGAACAACTAAAAGTGAATATACATTCATCATCGGATTCAATCTCATCTGTAAAAGTTGATTCTTCAATTGATCTAGAACCTATAAATAATAATTATAAAATAATAAATAACAAGTTATAAGTTTTAAAAATATAAGCAATTCATAAAGTATCACATAAGCATTCAGAATTTTACCTGCATTCTCTGAATTCCATAACCAACTTTTAGAACACATCAAAGCTTCTAAAGTAGTATAATGAAGTCGGCTACGATGAGGAGTTAATATCTGACCTCCAATACTAAATGCCGATTCAAAAGCTACAGTGGAGATCGGAATAGCCAACACATCCCTTGCAATTGCTTGTAATGTTGGATACTTTAACTCATTCAATTTCCACCACATTAAGATATCAAAATCTGAACTTCTTGGTAAAACTTCCTCCTCTAAGTAATGATCTAACTCCGTTTTCATAGTTGAGGTTCTTGCCCTTTTCTTTCTTTCAATGTATCTATCATAATCACACAATTTACTCTTTCCATCACTAACCACATCTTGTGATTCAAAAGAACTAGTAGAATCTTGATGCTTTTTGGCTTGATATTCCGAAACCAAATCATAACACAAGTTTCGGATCCTATTAACTTGTGAAAAAAAATCAATGGGATAAATTGATTCAAAGTAAAACTCAAGCAACTCCATTTTGTATCTTGGATCTAAAACAGTAGCAACTCCTATGATCACATGAATAACACTCCAATAAGAATCAAATTTTTGTAACATCTTTTCTGCCATATTTTGAATCACTTCATTAGGGGAATTGACCCATTCAGATAAAGTCATCTTGATCTCACAAATTTGAGGAAAATAAATGTTGGCAGTTGGATATTTTGTACCAGAAATCATTTCTGTAAATCATTAAATATGGCCAACCTCTTACACACTTCCTTTGCAAATTCCCATTGTGAATCACTTGGAAAACAAGAGTATTGAGTTTCACGCTGCTTTAATCGGGAAAACACATCCTTATATGATATTGCAACATCAAACATCTTGTAAGTTGAACTCCATCTAGTTGGACAATCTAAACTCAACTTTTTGGTGCAAGGGATTCGCAATTGTTTAGCAGTATCTTGAAATTTTTCCAGCCTTTTAGGTGTTGCAATCCAATATGCTACACTATCTCGAATTTTTTCCACTCCATCCTTCACAACTCCTAAACCATCTTTTACTATCAAATTTAAGATATGTGCACAACAACGCATGTGAAGAAACGCTCCTTCCTTAATTAAAGTGCCTAATTGCAACTTATTCTTAATTTTTTCAATCATGCAATCATTTGTACTACAATTATCCAAAGTGATAGTGGACAATTTTGTATCAATGTTCCAATCCAGCAAACATTCAACTAGTGCATTGCAAAGTCTTTCACTTGTGTGAGGTGAAGGAACATAAATGAACCTAGTATATTAGCACAAAAATAGCTTAATCACACTATCACAAAAAAAGATCTAACACAATATATCAACACAAAAATATCTAACACAAAAAATTATAAAAAAATATCCAACACAATATATTGGGAAGCTATAAAATTAAGGATGTTGCTAGTACCTCAAAATGCGACTTTGCAAAGTCCATGAGCTATCAATGTAATGAGCTGTGACAGCCATATACCCTTTCTTTTGGTTGCTTGCAGTCCACATATCTAATGTAATTGCCACCCTTCCTTCATTTGTATCCAACAGCTTCATAACAATTGATTTTTCAAAGTCATAAACATTAAATATCTCTTTCTTTATAGTGTTTCGTGAAGGACATTGAAATTGTGGTTGGAGTGTAGCTAAAAATCTTCTAAACCCAACATGATTCACTATTGAAAGTGGATATTCATGCATGATAATAGCACATGCAAGATCCTTCCTTGCATTTTCTTCATTATAACCTCCAGCAGTCAATTCTTGTCTACCTTGTGTAACCTTAGGAATAAGAAATGTTTGTCCCTTCCCTTTGTCATGTAACCTTTTCTGAATGCATTTCTCCATATGGGCATGCAAATGCTTTGTTCCATTCTTTGATGCTCCCCCGAGAAGCTTTTCGCAGTATTTACATTGGGCCTTGTCTTGTCCATCAACAATTTTAATCTTATCAAAATGGTTCCACACAATACTTTTGAGCCTCCCTCCTCCAGTTTTTATTGATGATACACCATGGTCATCCACCTCCATGCTAGGTGGTTGTTGCATAGGTTCATTATTAGGACCTTCAGCTGTACCGGTAGAACTTTCTACTGGAGTTGGTTGGTGTGAAGATAGCGGAGTAGGATGGTCTGAAGATTGTGAAGTTGGTTGGTGTGAACTAGGTTCTTCAATTTGCATATTTTCAACCATGGACTTCAACAACAAGCTATTATTTTAAAAACCAAAGCAATTAATACAATACAGATTAAAAAACATGAATAAAATAGTAATCCATGGCAACTAGTGTAGAGAATAATACTTCAAAACCCTATATAGAAGTAAAAATGTGACAAGAAATAAATCTGATTGAGCTGTCATGTATGTTGTCATGTATTTCTGTTGATCTGAATGAGCTACTATTAGTAATTATTACAATGGTTAATGAATTGGACTATTACATGTTGTAATTAGATTAAACCAGAAATACCAGATAAAAAAGGAAAAAAAAAAGCATTTGACATCTACTACTCCTTTTCCTTCTCTATTTCAAATTCCAAAATTCAAGAACACATTACCCAAGGAATTTCAACTTAAAAGTAACTTTTAAGCTTTAAAAATTATAAAATTACCAAACAACTTTAACTTGAAATTTAAAGCTCCATTCCACATTTTGTTCTTACACCCTTCAGCTGCTATTTCTCTAAGGAATTCCTTGTTTTGCCTTCTTATAAATTTTGGACGTGTCCTAAGTCCCTGGACCAATATTTGAGGATTAGCTTTCATGATTTTGGTAGATGTAAGGAGAAAAGTCTAAATGTTTTTCGCTAATATGAAATCTGTGCTACTATTTGGTGCACAACTCTCTAAATTTTGGTGCACAACTCCCTGTGAAAGCTATCAATAAGGTTAGAGAGTTTTATTCTTAACGTGTCTCTAGAGGAAGCATTTGTCCAACCTCGTGAAAGCTATCACAGTTTTATACCTAAAAAGGCTCAAATCCAACCTTTTTTGTTGAGGGTAACGGGTAACCTTTTATTTCTTTAGAGTTACATTTTTAGACACTTTTGCTTTGGTTAAAAAAAGTATTGTAATCATAAGGTAGGAGAAAAAAAATTAAAAAATCCATCTGATTTATAACATATGATTTAAAAAATCCATCTGATTTAAAAAAGAAAATATAGTGTTAGTTTAGATCTCAAAAGAAAATATAGTGTTAGCTTAGATCTCAAAAGAAAATCCATCTGATTTTTAGACACTTTTTCTTTATAATGTTAGTTTAGATCTCAAAAGAAAATATAGTGTATGTACTGATAATTATAATAATCTTTAAGCCATCATCTAATCATAAATGGATTTATATTATAAGTTCGATGATTTTTATTATAAGTATTTTAAAAATCATATCTGCCATGACAGATCATAGAGATGAATTTTATTATCATCAATGTTTTTATATTTTTAATTCAATTAATTTTTTTTATAAATAAGAGTTTTTATTAATAAATTATTTAACTCACAAATATTCTCTTAGAATCCATCCCAATATTTAAATTATTATGACTCAAATTAATTAAATTATTATGGCAATATTAGGTATAATCCATCCTTTGTAAAGTCAGTATCAGTCCCTACAAATAAACCTTCAGCAGTTTTTCTTGTTGCTTAATTACATCACCAATGGCCAACATAAAACATCACCAATTTCCTAATGGAATCTGTTCAATCCAAAATATAAGATACAAATTTCTGGTACTTTTTTTAGGGCTGCAATGGATTTCCTAGCTGCATATAAAATTCTACTATACCCCTCCCCTCAAAATCCTCTTCTTGAAGGGGAACAAATACTTCAGGAAAAGAGGTATGGGCATCCTCCTTCCCAATACAAACAGTATTTTCAGCAAGATTAGCACTCAAGCTTTCAAATGCTAAGTCTTCTGGATCCCATAAACTTTCAGAGATAAAATAACACATCTATGTTTACCTTCTACACATCAGCAAGCAATGATAATTAAAAAAAAAAACTGAGCTACGAAAAAGTCCACCTTCTTTCAATGTTTGTCTTAGCAAATTTCCCCTTTTATTTTTTTTTAAAAAAAAAGCAATCTCCTTCAAACTTGAGAGCTCCTGGACGTCCCCTAGCCTAGGCAATTTCCCATGATTAATCTACTCAACATACAAGAAGCAAAATTAAAATAATCCAGCAGTCCATCCATCACTCTTTGGCAACAAATAAATGTAATTTGTTTAATCCATCCTTTGTAAAGCCAGCATCACTAGTGTCATACCCTAATTTCGTCCGGGGACCTTTGCTTGATGACATGCGACCTTTCTTTGGTCCTTGTGAGGTGCTTGGCATCCATCATTAGGCAATTTGTGAAATTCCAGGACATGCCGAAAAACCAAAAAAATATTGATGCACAATCCGTAAGTTTCCGTGACACACCGGAAATCAAATGGAAGCATCGTTGCATAATTAAGTGAGGTTCCGTAACATTCCGTAAGTCAAAAGGGGGATGATTATGTAATCCGCAAGGTTCCGTAACATTACGGAAAGAAAACAAGTATCGTTACGAAATTCGTAAGTTTCCGTCACTTTACGAAAAAAGAATCACCAAAAAAAGCAGAGGGGGTGTACTTAGTAAAAATGGGGGTGCAAATAGCACCCAGGCCCACTTGGGCCCTCCAGAATATTCCTCCAGAAGGCTGTTGCTTCTGGAGGAAGCAACCTGGCTCGCCTGGGCGAGCTGGGCGGCAACCAACTCCCCTATTTTGCTATAAATAGGGGAGGAAGTGAAGAAGAAAAGGGTTCAGCCCCTTAGGCACTTCTCTCTCTTTCGAATTTGCTTGGAAAAATTGTTTCCGTGAAGAAAATCTAAGCCGAGGCGCTTCCGAAATGTTTCCGTAACGTTTTCCGTGAGGAATTTCGCAAAGGTTTCGACCGTTCTTCAACGTTCTTCATTCGTTCTTCATCGTTCTTCGATCTTCAATGGGTAAGTACCTCGAACCAAGCTTTTCGATTCATTCTATGCACCCATGGTGGTCCACATTGTGTTTCGTGCATTTTTATTCTCGTTTTGTTTACTTTTTATACCCCCTGTTGACGTGCTTAAGCCATTTTACTTAAGTCATTTCTCGCTTAACTTAAAAATGAAATCAATTTCCACCGAACGTTTGAATTGTATTATCCGTTAACTTCGGTTAAAATGAATTCCGACCGTTCGGTCGTGCCGTAACCACGTTGGAAATCAAAAAGAGGTAAAAAATAATATAATAATCAAAAAAACATCTTTTAGTAAAATAAAGCGGAAAATCAATCGGACGTTTTCTCTTTGGGATTTCTCATTCTTAATCGAATTGACTAATAACTAAAGTGAAACTAAGGCTAAAATCAACTCGCCTAGTCAAGCTCGTCCACAAAAATAGGTTTTTGAAGTTTGTCATTTCAAATTCTCATTAAGTAAAATGGATCATTTTCAAGGTCCAACGCCTTAAAATGATCACCTCTTAAGTAAAAAGAATCACTTGTTCCGAAAGAACTACGTAGGTCTGATTTTCTCATCCCAATTGACGAATACGTAGGAGCAAAGGGAAACACCCTTGTCGACCACAAAAAAGGAAAAAATATAAAAAGGATATAAGGACATAAAAGGGAACGTAAAAATCAAAGTCACGTTTGCACATTCGATTAAAGGCTGCCGTCCCTTGGGACGGACGTGTGGGGTGCTAATACCTTCCCCGTGCGTAAATACAACTCCCGAACCTTTCAACTTAAAAGTTCGTAGATCGCGTCTTTTCCGGTTTTTCCGACGTTTTCCTCAAATAAACGTTGGTGGCGACTCCGCGCGTATTCCTTTTGTGGAACACGCATCCCGCGAGTCACGCGTCGCCCTCCCGCCGAAGGGTAGGTTGCGACAGTTGGCGACTCCGCTGGGGACTTTTTTTAGAGAGTTAGGCCATTTAATCTTGTGCAAATTTTGCCATGACTTACTCCTTTGTTGGCTTCCCCTTATTATGTTCTTGTATATATAACTCTTTGATGCTTTTAGTGCATTTTTTTTGTATGCATGAGGTAAATATTTATTCATTTGATGCACACAAACACTAACACTATTTGCACACACGGTGAGTTGAAAAAGGGCCCTATACCCGGGTTCGTGGGAACATAAGGAGTGGAGGTGAATCCGTGATCATGCTAGGTCTCCGACTTGCTTGATTACAGTGAACCCTCATCTAGAGTTTTTCTCTTTGAAAACATATTGTTGCTAGTAGTCCCTACTGCTGCAGTATGTTCTTCGAAGGGGATGATACCTCTAGAAACCATCAAGAGAGATATGACTACCTTGGGGGTTATCACTAAAAGCCTAGTTAGCTCTCTCCCTTATAGGTCCCTTAAATAGGGGCACGGAGCAAACACGCTGCGTGCCATTTTTCACACTGCCATGCATAAGTATCATATACCCTTTTGCTTATATTTGTTTGTGAATATTGTCGTACTATGTACATCCCCGTGTTGTGCCTTTCGCATATGCATCATGCGTGGGTTTCGCCTTTGATCCCCTCACTTTAGCAAACCAACGGAGGGTCCATGTCGCCTTCTTAAAAAACATACGTTGGGTGCCATGCTGCCCAAACGTTGTATCCAAGAAGGAAACAATTTCTCGGGCTCCCGTATTCGTAAATTGCATCTGTGTCATATGCATTTCTTCATGCATTCATCCATTCCACCCATGATAGATGTAGGAGTTTTGTTTCGCACTAGATTTTATTTCACTTTAGTAAAACATGGGATCAAGTCAAAAGCCTTCACTTAAAAAGAGGTTCTATCAAGTCAAAATCAAGAGCTTAGAGGTCACCAGTTTACGAAAGTTGGGGCAATTAATGGGTCAACTTCAACGGCAAGCCTTCCGCAAAGCCTATGGTAAGATTTGGGACCTAGCTAGGGTAGAAGTCTCCATGGAACCGATTGCATCCCTTTCCCAGTATTATGACCAGCCCCTAAGGTGCTTCACATTTGAGGACTTCCAGCTAGTGCCGACTGTGAAAGAGTTTGAAGAAATCCTGGGATGCCCACTGGGAGGAAGGAAGCCATATCTTTTCTCTGGGTTCTATCCCTCCACGACAAGAGTTGCCAAGGTGGTGAAAATCTCAGCACAAGAGTTGGACCGTGTAAAGCAAAACAGGAATGGGGTAGTCGGAGTACCAAGGAAGTGTTTGGAGGAAAGGGCAAAGGCCTTGGCAAATCAAGGCGAATGGGCTTTCTTTTATTGACATCTTGGCGCTTTTGATCTTTGGAGTTGTCCTCTTTCCGAATATGGAAGGGTTAGTGGACCTAGCAGCGATTGACGCTTTCCTCGCCTTTCATCATGGCAAGGAAAGCCCGGTCGTCGCCATTTTGGCCATGTATGACACGTTCGACCGGGGATGTGAAAAGAGCGGCGCAAGAATTGTTTGTTGTGCACCAACTCTTGGCTAGCATGGAGGGGCGTCTGTTAAATGGTTCCCTCGCTAGAAGGAAGGAAGAATCAGGATTCTATCTTCATGCGAAGGATGTCCCATGAGAGGAGTGCCATCAGAAGAAAGCATCACGCCTTTCATCGCACGAGGTTTCAGTGACCACAACGCGAGGGTACTCCAAGGAGTTCGCAAGGCATGGGATGCGGCGTGAAGAAAGGACAGAGAGCTTAGGAGAAGCAGTAATGGGATCATCGGCGGCTATCATAAGTGGCTAAGAGACCGGACACAAGGATTGGATTAGCTCCCAAATCTAAAGACTGTGAGGGACGATGAGGTTAAAGCTTCGGAAGAAAGTGATGAGGTACAAGCCCTAAAGGCAGAGCTTGAAAGAGCCCGAGTAGTCGAAGAGAAGTTCAAGTCCATAGCCATCAAAGTCTGAAAAGAGTATGATGAACTAAGGGATGTCAATATGGCCACCGCTGATGCCTTGGAACGAGAAACCAAGAAGGCCCAAAAGGAAGAACACGTGCCAGCAAAGTTTTGAGGGGCTTTATAGGGAAGCAATAGTAAGCTCAAGCTCCGAAGAGGTGAAAGGAATCATCACGGGTCAAAGGCATGATCTTGAAGGACGAGCTAAAGGCTTACCGTAGGTCGAAAAGAAATTTGTCCCAACAGTTAAGCGAGACTGAAGGGAATATGTGGGCCGTCATCGATGAGTGCAAAGAGAAGCTAAATCTAGCAGCGACTCACGAGCAAAGGCTAGAGGATGAGTACGCCAAGATATCAGCAGAAAGCGAAGCAAGGGAGAGGGTAGTTGATTCATGGCACCAAGAGGCAACAATGTGGAAGGACCGATTTGCTCTTACTTTGAACAGGAGTCAAGAACTTCCCCCATTGCTAGCCAAGGCCAAAGCAGTGGCGGACACCTACTCCGCCCCAGAGGAGATCCACGGACTTCTCAGCTATAGTCAGCATATGATAGACTTAATAGACCATATGATTAGAAACCGCTAGGAAGTTTGTATTGTCGCTCAGATCTTGACTAGTTATAACTTTTTGAAAAAAATGAGTTTATCCCACGTTTTTACTCCAAAAATCAGTGCGAATCAAGTCACTCCCACATTTTATCTCTAGCATGCATTGTATGTTGGTCTCGTCCTTTGTCACGGGAAGCCGGAAGGTCCATATCACCTTCTTAATTGTACACATGGGGCACTGCGCCCCCAAATGCGCAAGTAAGAAGAGATAATTTTCCGGGCTCTCGTGTCCGTAAAATGCATTCATATCATGCATCGCTTAAGCATCTCTTCATAACATCATAATGAACATATCGTTCTTGCATTTGTCCGTTATCATATTCCAGCCTCACATTTTGCATGAGTCATGGCATCATCATGCATATGCGTTCGACAAACTTTTTGATCTGCAAAATTGCATACCATTTGTTTTCATGTTTGCTCATCCTTGTGTTTTCCTCTACAAAAACAAAAAAAGGGAAGCGTGAAACTTCACACTACATTCTTAGTTGCATGTGTTAGGCACCATGAGCCAACCATGTTGGGATCATAAACCCATTTCTAACAAAAAAAAAACACACAACAACAAAACAAAATAATTGAACATGGTACCTAATGCATGGTTAACTAGGAAATGGTGTTTCTTTGGGCATCTCAATTTCATAATTACATTTTCCATGCATAGCTTAAAGTATGCCCGAGTCATTCATCCCTATGAGATGTTGTTGAAGTATTGGCGATCAGAATTGCCATTCCTTGGATTATAGGGTTGAACCAAGCTCATGCTTTTATAAAAAGGTTCATCAAGTCAAAATATGGAAGTAACCGTCTTGCAAAATTGGGGCAAAAGATGAATCGAGTCACATCACTGCTTCATCTACTACCAAACATATTTAGGATTGTTGATGTCCTTGTTACTTCCAGTTTCACCTTGACAAAGATGTCATGGACCATGTTGAAAATCTAAATTGATTCAACCCTATATCCTGCGTAAAAATTCGCAATCTTCAACTGTACATCATTCGCATACATCCATGCTTTTCATTGGTTGCATTGCTCATTGCATTCTTTCCTTGAAAAATAAAATAAAATAAAATAAAATGAACTTAATCATTGTTATAAAAAAAAAAAACATGCTTTACGGCGTCCTCACAGAACTTGTGCTAGAGCTAGAGTAATGGGTGAAGTAGAGGAGATACAAGAGAAGATGAAGGCCGACATGGAGGCCATTAAAGAGAAAATGGCCACAATGATGGAGGCCATGATGAGCGTGAAGAAGATAATGGAAGCCAATGCGGTTGCAATTGCCGCTACCAGCGTTGTTGCTAAGGTGAACCTGATGTCCCCATCCGGCATCAACCAAATGAATCATCCAACCTCAGATATGGTAGGCAAAGATTTGGGAAGTACGGGCAGCCCCCATAATGTACAAATTCAAAACGAGCACGCCTTCCCGCCATATGGCTTGCCTCTTAACTATACGCCACCCAAAGTGGCGTACACTCCCAATAAGAATGTCAATAACTCCACTCCTATACCCATTGAGAGCCAACAACCCCAAACTGATCATGCACATGTCTCTTAAACCGTGGGGGGGACACATGAAATTCCCCACCACAATCTAGCCGACTTCGAGCCTTGCCTCGGATATGCCACGGAAGGGCAAGCAGTTGGTGGTATACCCCTACAAAACCCTTTGGAAGGCCCTCAGTATCACCCACAACTACACCTCTTGCATTCCACGACAAGTAAAAACCCTTATGCTATGGCAGAAATGGGAAAGTTGGATCATCTAGAGGAAAGGCTCAGGGCCATTGAAGGAGGTGAAGATTATGCCTTTGCTAACCTAAAAGAGTTGTTCCTAGAACCCAATATCATCACCCCTCCCAAGTTCAAGGTGCTGGACCTTGACAAGTACAAGGGGACTACTTGTCCCAAGAACCATCTAAAGATGTATTGTCAGAAGATGGGGAAATACGCAAAAGATGAGGAATTGCTAATACATTCCTTCCAAGAAAGTCTTACTGGGGTAGCTGTTACCTGGTACACTAACTTGGAATCTTCCCGAGTCCATTCTTGGAAGGACCTAATGGTTGCCTTTGTTAGGCAGTATCAGTACAATTTTGATATGGTTCCGGATAGGATGCAACTACAGAACATGTGCAAAAAGGGGGACAGATCATTCAAAGAACATGCCCAAAAGGTGGAGGGATCTGGCGGCCCAGGTGGTACCCCCAATAATGGAAAGGGAGACGATAATCGTGA
This sequence comes from Glycine soja, assembly GCF_004193775.1. Lineage (NCBI taxonomy): Eukaryota > Viridiplantae > Streptophyta > Magnoliopsida > Fabales > Fabaceae > Glycine > Glycine soja. The sequence goes on from NC_041020.1 coordinate 10,082,543, forward strand.
TGGTAGACACATTATCGGTACTCTACTATGAAAAGATGGTGGGCTGCGCACCCTCAAAGCTTTACAGATTTGGTCTTCGCCAGTGAAAGGATCAATGTGGGTCCGAAAAGAGGCAAATTTGATCATCCTACTAGGACGACTGAGAAAACTGGGGCAAATAAAGAGGGTGAGGATGAGGGAGAAACCCATGCTGTGACTGCCATTCCTGTACGGCCAAGTTTCCCACCAACCCAACAATATCTTTACTCAGCCAATAACAAACTTCCTCCTTACCCACCACCCAGTTATCCACAAAGGCCATCCCTAAATCTACCACAAAGTCTGTCTACCGCACTTCCAATGACGAACACCACCTTTAGCACAAACCAAAAAAACACCAACAAAAAGGAATTTTGCAGCAAAAAGCCTGTAGGGTTCACCCCAAATTCCGTTGTCATATGCTAAACTTGATCCCATATCCACTCAATAATTCAATGGTAGCCATAACCCCAACCAAGGTTCCTCAACCTCCATTTTTCTGAGGATACGACTCGAACGCAACGTGTGCTTATCGTGGAGGAGCCCTGGGGCATTCCATTGAGCATTGTATGACCTTGAAGCATAAAGTGTGAAGTCTAATTGATACGGGCTGGCTGAAATTTGAGGAGAATCGCTTGTTGAATCATAACATTGACAAGCAACACCATACATGGGGCAATTCTGGAAGCTATTGTTATGACTCATCAGGATTTTCAAGTTTATGCCATTATTATAAACCACAGTTACAATGCTAAATGATATGGATAAAATGGACATCCTTGTCCCTCATCCTCTCACAAACGCATGTTTGCTTATTCAACTTTCACCGGAATGTGGGTGCAAGCCATTGGTCTATTTGCTCAAGCGACCTGCGCTCCTGAGTGTTGACTTCCAAGACTGTTCAATCAGAGATTACTCGTCTTGCACGTTGGTGGGGGTGCCGTAAAACAACGAGTAAAGTTCAAAACAAATAAGTTTCAAAATAAAAAAATAAGTTTCAAAATAAAAAAAAAATAAAAAGGCATTTGATTGACTGTGTTTTCAAGTAAAAATATAGACGTTCATGTGACTTCATTTTATCATTCCAGAAAGTTTGTCTTCTTAGAGAAGCGAGTTGTCAAGAATAGGATGTTGGACAAATGGCCTCAGTTACCTTAAGAAAAAGGGGGGTTGAATTAAGATGCAAAGACTATTCCCTAATTGAACTATCACTCTTTCTTTTTGGATTAACAATGCACCCTTAACATGAATTACTCAAAAGACAAATCAAAATAAACTTCTTTAAAGCAAAAGATAAATAGCAATAAAAGAAGTTTAAAGGAAGAGAGGAATGCAAACTTGATTTATACTGGTTCGGCCACTTCCCGCGCCTACGTCCAGTCCTCAAGAAACCCACTTGAGATTTTCCACTCTCTTTGTAAAACTCCTTTTACAAAGTCTGAACCACACAGGGACAACCCTTCCCTTGTGTTCAAGAATCCTCTACAATAAGAGACTCTCAGTCTCTTAATCCCTTTTCAGAAGTAAGAAGAAGAGAAGAAGAAATCTCTCTTAAAAGGGATAGATTGTACAATGAAGACCAATCAAAATTCCTTATTGAATATGCAAGTGGTTGACCAAGGAATCTTTTTGAGAGGATAAGACAGTTCAGTTCAGAAAAACTCTTAATCTTTTGAGAGGATAAACTTTGTGGGCAATGAAAACTCTCTTTAAATTCGTGTTTCCAAGTCACCTTTGATGGCCATTCATAAACCATTTGAATAGATGTGACTCTTGGAAATTATTTTCTGAAAATCTCCTCTGGTAATCGATTACAAGACTTGTGTAATAGATCACAGGCTTTAAAATTTGAATAAATTGCTGGTAATCAATTACCATCCATGTGTAATCGATTACACATTATAAATTTTGAATTCAAATTTCTAGTGACTGTTATAAACATTTTCAGCTGCTGGTAATCGATTGCCGGAGAGCAAATCTCAATTTGAAATGATAGAATTCTTTGGTCAAACCATTTGTTTTTTCAATTTGGAAACTTCTTCCAAAAGATTCTAGAAATCAACTTGATCATATATCTTGACTTTCTTGGATTCTTGTCTTGAATAAAACTTAGAAGCACTTGATCCTTTAGCATCATCAAGACATCAAAACATCTTGCTTCTACATAGGAGTCATTTGACTTAATCCATCAGCTGAAAAATCTTTCAACTATTTCTCGTCCTTGGAAAATTCTTTTTGCAAGAATCAATTGCGTCTTTCATTCTTCCTCACTACGAGGTTGTGAAAACAAGACAACAATTGGTACCTCTAAGCCCTACACTGGGGCAATGAAAGTCCCCATGCATAAACCTTAAATGAACCTAGGGGCAGATTAGAAGTTCTCACTCAATAGGTTCCCAGCTACAAGGTCATGACGAAAGACAATGATTGGTACCTCAAAGCCTTACACTGGGGCAATGAGGGGCACCGTGCATGAGCCTCAAGTGAACATAGGGGCCGATCAAAAGTTCTCACCCATCGATGTTTTTAACAAAAAAAAGGGGACAAACCCTAGGATTTCAATGGATTGATTAAACATCAAACGACTCCATTGCCGTCACTCCAAAATGGTCAAGTGACTAAATAAAAAAGAACATACACTCTGAGGGAGTTCCCAGAGAGATTTGCAAAAAGATAGGATGAGGTTGCATGAATTATCACCTTTTTCAAAAGGGCAGTCAATCTGTGTTTTCCAAAAAAAAAAAAAAAAATCAAATCAAAATAAAAATCACAAAATAGGGAAAGAATGTCATGAACATTGTACAACTTTCCATTACATTGCATTGTTTCATATAAAGTCCGCATTTACCCAAATTTCACAACAAAGGTTGCATGCATTTGCATCCCTCAAAATCATGTTAACTACATAGATTCCCTACATCTAAATGTCCAAATCTTTTGAATTTGGGATGACCGGCTCTCTCGATGAGTCGATCTCTTGCTTTCTCATAAGGATGGACCCTCGGGTACTAGTACCCTGGTCTTTAGAGGACTACACGTCCTCGCCAACAGAGGGCTGCATGCCCTCACCTTAAGAGGACTGTGTGTCCTCACTTTCAGAGGACTGCATGTCCTCACCTTCAGAGGGCTACACGCCCTCGCCATCAGAGGACTGCGTGTCCTCACCTTCAGAGGGCTACACGCCCTCGCCATCAGAGGACTGCATGTCCTCACCTTCATAGGGCTACACGCCCTCGCCATCAGAGGACTGCATGTCCTCACCTTCGTAGGGCTACACGCCCTTGCCATCAGAGGACTGCATGTCCTCACCTTCGTAGGGCTACACGCCCTCACCTTTAGAGGACTACACGTCCTCGCCAACAGAGGGCTACACTCCCTCACCTTGAGAGGACTACACGTCCTCGCCAACGTAGGGCTACACGCCCTCACCTTTAGAGGACTACACGTCCTCGCCAACAAAGGGCTGCACGCCCTCACCTTTAGAGGACTACACATCCTCGTCATCAGAGGACCACACGTCCTCACCATCAGAGGGCTGCACACCCTCACCTCCAGAGGGCGACACGCCCTCGCCATCATAGGACTGCATGTCCTCACCTTCGTAGGGCTACACGCCCTCGCCATCAGAGGACTGCATGTCCTCACCTTCGTAGGGCTACACGCCCTCACCTTTAGAGGATCACACGTCCTCGCCAACAGAGGGCTGCACACCCTCACCTCCAGAGGACTACACATCCGCACCTCACCTTTAGAGGGCTACGTGTCCTCATTTTCAGTGTGCTCCATATCCACACCTTAAGATAATTTAAGGTCCTCTGTCCTTAAATGCTTAACCGAGACTTGCACTTCCGGTTAAGGGGCCAGTAGTTTCCTTTTAACGGTTCCTGGGCCACCCCCTGATATTGGAGGAGGGCCAACTGTGCGAGCACAACCAGAGAGGGAGGCTATCACACAGCTACTATGCATACCGGGGCAAGATTTCACCTGTGCCGCTGCAAAGAGACGAGTGCGGATCATGCGCACCAACATGACCACTCTTACATAGATATAGATGACGTTGCTACTTAGCAACATTCTGCCCAGCGACCGCAATGCCAATCACCCCCTGCAAAAGTATCAGTTGGTCTGTGTCGTCTCGACATGGGTAAGTATGCATATGGTTCAACTGATTTCTGATACCATCTATTGTTTGTAGGGATTGCACCCACAAAGACACCCAGTGGACCTGAAGAAGTCCAACAGGGCCCTGGGGTTTCCAGCTCTGGTTACGGGCCTCTGTCGGCCCTACAGGGCGCCCGTTCCCCCCAGCAAGTTCATGTCGTCGTGGCATAGGTAAGTATGCACCTCCCCCAACTGATTTCTGATGTTATCTATTGTTTGCAGGGATTGTGCCCGCAAGACACCCAGTGGACCCGAAGAAGTCCAACAGGGTCTTGGAGTTGTCAAGCTCTAATTACGGGTCTCTGTCAGTTCTACGGAGTACCTGTCACCTCCAGCAAGGTCATCAGGCCCCCCTACCAATCAAGCTTTCATCAAGAAGTACTGCGTCTCCAGGCAGGCGCAGGGCGAAACACCACAGCAGCCTGGGGATGGCCGGCAGCGGGCAACAGACGCATTGCCATCACCTCTAGAGTTAACCTCTGCTCATCCACGAAAAGGTTTGAGTATTGCCTACACCACATGGCCGACCAATAGGCGACCAAGTCCAAAGCCAAAGGTAAGCAAAGTACTAGGTCAGTGACCGACAAGTCATAAGGTGTCCAGCTCAAGACGTTAAAGAAGCGCTACCTAGTACCTTTTGAATCTATGCTTGTTATTTGATCACTTTTTGTTAGTGCTTAGCTTTACTGAGTCTTAAAAGATTGGCTAAAATTTTGTTAAAACATAAGCACTTAGACAATGAAGGAAAGCTGGAGTTGCTGCACATGATGTCTAACATTATGTCAAGGAATCAGATCGGGCTGCACAATGCACAAGGCAAGATAAAATGTCAAATGAAGAATTGAAGCTGCAGGATCCACGATGTCGGATACAATGTCCAGGACATCCTGCCCGAAAATACTGGACACATAAATCTGTTATACCTTTAACAGATTAATGTGCAGTCAGCAACAGATTAGGCGATCTATCTTTAGGAACGAATTAAAAGATAATTAAAGTTCGAATTACAAACTTGAATAGTTCGTTCAGGGATTAAAGATTAAAGATAAAAACTAAAAGATCAAACTTTATCTTTTAGATCTTTAAGTGCAGATTTGTCAGGAGAATGATAGATCTTATCCAGCGCAAGTTGTTGCAGCCCAGATACGCACACTGCTATATAAACATGAAGGCTGCACGAGTTTTCTACCAAGTCCGAGATTGAAGAGTTATTTTGTGAGTTTTGGGACTTGAGTGTTTTGTGAGCCACCTTGATGTTACCCTAACATCAAGTGTTGGACCTGAGTGTGTAGAGTTGATCTCTATTGTTCAGAGAGCAATCTCTGGTGTGTCTTTGATTTGTTTGTAAACACGGGTGAGTGATTGAGAGGGAGTGAGAGGGGTTCTCATATCTAAGAGTGGCTCTTAGGTAGAAGTTGCATGGGTAGTGATTAGGTGAGAAGGTTGTATACAGTGGCTGTTAGATCTTCGAACTAATACTATTCTAGTGGATTTCCTCCCTGGCTTGGTAGCCCCCAGATGTAGGTGACGTTGCACCGAACTGGGTTAACAATTCTCTTGTGTTATTTACTTGTTTAATCTGTTCATACTATCATATATAATCTGCATGTTCTGAAGCGGGATGTCGTGACATCCTGTACGACATCTGTCCTCAGTATCAGAATTTCAATTGGTATCAGAGCGGGCACTCTAAATCACTGAGTGAGATCTAGGGAGATAAATTCTGATGAACATGGAGAAAGAAGGAGGACCAGTGAACAGACCACCAATTCTGGATGGAACCAACTATGAATACTGGAAAGCAAGGATGGTGGCCTTCCTCAAATCACTGGATAGCAGAACCTGGAAAGCTGTCATCAAAGGCTGGGAACATCCCAAGATGCTGGACACAGAAGGAAAGCCCACTGATGAATTGAAGCCAGAAGAAGACTGGACAAAAGAAGAAGACGAATTGGCACTTGGAAACTCCAAAGCCTTGAATGCCCTATTCAATGGAGTTGACAAGAATATCTTCAGATTGATCAACACATGCACAGTTACCAAGGATGCATGGGAGATTCTGAAAATCACTCATGAAGGAACCTCCAAAGTGAAGATGTCCAGATTGCAACTATTGGCTACAAAATTCGAAAATCTGAAGATGAAGGAGGAAGAATGCATTCATGACTTCCACATGAACATTCTTGAAATTGCCAATGCTTGCACTGCCTTGGGAGAAAGGATGACAGATGAAAAGCTGGTGAGAAAGATCCTCAGATCTTTGCCTAAGAGATTTGACATGAAAGTCACTGCAATAGAGGAGGCCCAAGACATTTGCAACATGAGAGTAGATAAACTCATTGGTTCCCTTCAAACCTTTGAGCTGGGACTCTCGGATAGGACTGAAAAGAAGAGCAAGAGCCTGGCGTTCGTGTCCAATGATGAAGATGAGTATGACCTGGATACTGATGAAGGTCTGACTAACGCAGTTGTGCTCCTTGGAAAACAGTTCAACAAAGTGCTGAAAAGAATGGACAGGAGGCAGAAACCACATGTCCGGAACATCCCTTTCGACATCAGGAAAGGTAGTGAACACCAGAAGATGTCAGATGAAAAGCCCAGCAAAGGAATTCAATGCCATGGGTGTGAAGGCTACGGACACATCAAAGCTGAATGTCCCACCCATCTCAAGAAGCAGAGGAAAGGACTTTCTGTATGTTGGTCTGATGATACAAAGAGTGAACAAGAAAGTGATTCTGACAGAGATGTGAATGCACTCACTGGGATATTTGAATCTGATGAAGATTCAAGTGATATTGATGTTGAAATCACTTTTGATGAGCTTGCTATATCCTATAGAGAACTATGCATCAAAAGTGAGAAGATTCTTCAGCAAGAAGCACAACTGAAGAAGATCATTGCAAATCTGGAGGCTGAGAAGGAGGCACATGAAGAGGAAATCTCTGAGCTTAAAGGAGAAATTGGTTTTCTGAACTCTAAACTGGAAAACATGACAAAATCAATAAAGATGCTGAATAAAGGCTCAGATATGCTTGATGAGGTGCTACAGCTTGGAAAGAATGTTGGAAACCAGAGAGGACTTGGATTTAATCATAAATCTGCTGGCAGATCAACCATGACAGAATTTGTTCCTGCCAAAAACAGCACTGGAGCCTCGATGTCACAACATCGGTCTCGACATCATGGAACGCAGCAGAAAAAGAGCAACAGAAAGAAGTGGAGGTGTCACTACTGTGGCAAGTATGGTCACATAAAGCCTTTTTGTTATCATCTACATGGCCATCCACGTCATGGAACTCAAAATAGCAGCAGCGGAAGAAAGATGGTGTGGGTTCCAAAACACAAGATTGTTAGTCTTGTTGTTCATACTTCACTTAGAGCATCAGCTAAGGAAGATTGGTACCTAGATAGCGGCTGTTCCAGACACATGACAGGAGTTAAAGAATTCCTGGTGAACATTGAACCTTGCTCCACTAGCTATGTGACATTTGGAGATGGCTCTAAAGGAAAGATCACTGGAATGGGAAAGCTAGTCCATGATGGACTTCCTAGTCTGAACAAAGTACTGCTGGTGAAGGGACTGACTGCAAACTTGATCAGCATCAGTCAGTTGTGTGATGAAGGATTCAATGTAAACTTCACAAAGTCAGAATGCTTGGTGACAAATGAGAAGAATGAAGTTCTAATGAAGGGCAGCAGATCAAAGGACAACTGCTACCTATGGACACCTCAAGAAACCAGTTACTCCTCCACATGTCCATCCTCCAAAGAAGATGAAGTCAAAATATGGCATCAAAGATTTGGACATCTGCACTTAAGAGGCATGAAGAATATCATTGACAAAGGTGCTGTTAGAGGCATTCCCAATCTGAAAATAGAAGAAGGCAGAATCTGTGGTGAATGTCAGATTGGAAAGCAAGTCAAGATGTCCCACCAGAAGCTTCAACATCAGACCACTTCCAGGGTGCTGGAACTACTTCACATGGACTTGATGGGGCCTATGCAAGTTGAAAGCCTTGGAGGAAAGAGGTATGCCTATGTTGTTGTGGATGATTTCTCCAGATTTACCTGGGTCAACTTTATCAGAGAGAAATCAGACACCTTTGAAGTATTCAAAGAGTTGAGTCTAAGACTTCAAAGAGAAAAAGACTGTGTCATCAAGAGAATTAGGAGTGACCATGGCAGAGAGTTTGAAAACAGCAAGTTTACTGAATTCTGCACATCTGAAGGCATCACTCATGAGTTCTCTGCAGCCATCACACCACAACAAAATGGCATAGTTGAAAGGAAAAACAGGACTTTGCAAGAAGCTGCTAGGGTCATGCTTCATGCCAAAGAACTTCCCTATAATTTCTGGGCTGAAGCCATGAACACAGCATGCTATATCCACAATAGAGTCACACTTAGAAGAGGGACTCCAACCACACTGTATGAAATCTGGAAAGGGAGGAAGCCAACTGTCAAGCACTTCCACATCTTTGGAAGTCCATGTTACATTTTGGCAGATAGAGAGCAAAGGAGAAAGATGGATCCCAAGAGTGATGCAGGAATATTCTTGGGATACTCTACAAACAGCAGAGCATATAGAGTATTCAATTCCAGAACCAGAACTGTGATGGAATCCATCAATGTGGTTGTTGATGATCTAACTCCAGCAAGAAAGAAGGATGTCGAAGACGATGTCAGAACATCGGGAGACAATGTAGCAGATACAGCTAAAAGTGCAGAAAATGCAGAAAATGCAGAAAACTCTGATTCTGCTACAGATGAACCAAACATCAATCAACCTGACAAGAGTCCTTCCATTAGAATCCAGAAGATGCACCCCAAGGAGCTGATTATAGGAGATCCAAACAGAGGAGTCACTACAAGATCAAGGGAGTCTGAGATTGTCTCCAATTCATGTTTTGTCTCCAAAACTGAGCCAAAGAATGTGAAAGAGTCACTGACTGATGAGTTCTGGATCAATGCTATGCAAGAAGAATTGGAGCAATTCAAAAGGAATGAAGTCTGGGAGCTAGTTCCTAGACCCAAGGGAACTAATGTGATTGGCACCAAGTGGATCTTCAAGAACAAAACCAATGAAGAAGGTGTTATAACCAGAAACAAGGCCAGACTTGTTGCTCAAGGCTACACTCAGATTGAAGGTGTAGACTTTGATGAAACTTTCGCCCCTGTTGCTAGACTTGAGTCCATCAGACTATTACTTGGTGTAGCTTGCATCCTCAAATTCAAGCTGTATCAGATGGATGTGAAGAGCGCGTTTCTGAATGGATACCTGAATGAAGAAGTCTATGTGGAGCAGCCAAAGGGATTTGCAGATCCAACTCATCCAGATCATGTATACAAGCTCAAGAAGGCTCTCTATGGATTGAAGCAAGCTCCAAGAGCTTGGTATGAAAGGCCAACAAAGTTCCTTACTCAGCAAGGGTATAGGAAGGGAGGAATTGACAAGACTCTCTTTGTTAAACAAGATGCGGAAAACTTGATGATAGCACAGATATATGTTGATGACATTGTGTTTGGAGGGATGTCGAATGAGATGCTTCGACATTTTGTCCAACAGATGCAATCTGAATTTGAGATGAGTCTTGTTGGAGAGCTGACTTATTTTCTGGGACTCCAAGTGAAGCAGATGGAAGACTCCATATTCTTCTCACAAAGCAAGTATGCAAAGAACATTGTCAAGAAGTTTGGGATGGAAAATGCCAGCCATAAAAGAACACCTGCACCTACTCACTTGAAGCTGTCAAAGGATGAAGCTGGCACCAGTGTTGATCAAAGTTTGTACAGAAGCATGATTGGGAGCTTACTATATTTAACAGCAAGCAGACCTGACATCACCTTTGTAGTAGGTGTTTGTGCAAGATATCAAGCCAATCCCAAGATAAGTCACTTGAATCAAGTAAAGAGAATTCTGAAATATGTAAATGGCACCAGTGACTATGGGATTATGTACTGTCATTGTTCAGATTCAATGCTGGTTGGATATTGTGATGCTGATTGGGCTGGTAGTGCAGATGACAGAAAAAGCACTTCTGGTGGAGGTTTCTATTTGGGAAACAATCTTATTGCATGGTTCAGCAAGAAGCAAAACTGTGTGTCCCTATCTACTGCAGAAGCAGAGTATATTGCAGCAGGAAGCAGCTGTTCACAACTAGTTTGGATGAAGCAGATGCTGAAGGAGTACAATGTCGAACAAGATGTCATGACATTGTACTGTGACAACATGAGTGCTATTAATATCTCTAAAAATCCTGTTCAACACAGCAGAACCAAGCACATTGACATTAGACATCACTATATTAGAGATCTTGTTGATGATAAAGTTATCACACTAGAGCATGTTGCCACAGAGGAACAAGTAGCAGATATTTTCACAAAGGCATTGGATGCAAATCAGTTTGAAAAACTGAGGGGCAAGCTGGGCATTTGTCTGCTAGAGGAATTATAGCAGCTACTTCTATCTGAACGTGCTCAAACGTCTCACTCAACATTAATAGCACGTTCACTACTGAGCCAAAACAAATTCAAACTCCGTCCCCCTACCTTCCTCATTCAAACTTACATTTTCGTGGCAATCTCGTTTTCATTCCCCAACACTTCTCAGATATTCACGAAACCACTCCAAAAGCTCTGCTTCTCCATGGCTACCTCACCAAAAGAAACCTCATCCCCTATTTCACCCTCTGTACCATCATCTCCATCATCCTCCAAAACTCCATCAAACCAGGAACAACCCGAATTCAATATCCAACCCATACAAATGATTCCTGGTCCAGGCCCTGTTCCTGAGAAACTGATCCCTAAAAGACAACAGGGAGTGAAGATTTCTGAAAACCCTAGCTTTGCAACAAGCCCTAGGGAAGTAGACACTGAGATGGATAAGAAGATCCGCAGTCTTGTGAATAGCATTTTGAAAAATACTTCTGTCCCTGATGCTGATAAAGATGTCCCAACATCTTCCACCCCAAATGCTGAAGTCCTCTCTTCATCCAGTAAAGAGAGATCAACAGAGGAAGAGGATCAAGCCACAGAGGAGACCCCTGCACCAAGGGCACCAGAACCTGCTCCAGGTGACCTCATTGATCTAGAAGAGGTAGAATCTGATGAGGAACCCATTGTCAAAAAGTTGGCACTTGGCATTGCAGAAAGATTACAAAGCAGAAAGGGAAAAACCCCCATTACTAGGTCTGGACGAATCAAAACTATTGCACAGAAGAAGAGCACACCAATCACTCCTACCACATCCAGATGGAGCAAAGTTGCAATCCCTTCCAAGAAGAGGAAATAAATTTCCTCATCTGATTCTGATGATGATGTCGAACTAGATGTTCCCGACATCAAGAGAGCCAAGAAATCAGGGAAAAAGGTGCCTGGAAATGTCCCTGATGCCCCATTGGACAACATTTCATTCCACTCCATTGGCAATGTTGAAAGGTGGAAATTTGTATATCAACACAGACTTGCTGTAGAAAGAGAACTGGGAAGAGATGCCTTGGATTGCAAGGAGATCATGGACCTCATCAAGGCTGCTGGACTGCTGAAAACAGTCACCAAGTTGGGAGATTGTTATGAAAGCCTAGTCAGGGAATTCATTGTCAACATTCCCTCTGACATAACAAACAGAAAGAGTGATGAGTATCAGAAAGTGTTTGTCAGAGGAAAATGTATTAGATTCTCCCCTGCTGTAATCAACAAATACCTGGGCAGACCAACTGAAGGAGTGGTGGATATTGCTGTTTCTGAGCATCAAATTGCCAAGGAAATCACTGCCAAGCAAGTCCAGCATTGGCCAAAGAAAGGGAAGCTTTCTGCAGGGAAGCTAAGTGTGAAGTATGCAATCCTGCATAGGATTGGCACTGCCAACTGGGTACCCACCAATCATACTTCCACTGTTGCCACAGGTTTGGGTAAATTTCTGTATGCTGTTGGAACCGAGTCCAAATTTAATTTTGGAAACTATATTTTTGATCAAACTATTAAGCATTCAGAATCTTTTGCTGTCAAATTACCCATTGCCTTCCCAACTGTATTGTGTGGCATTATGTTGAGTCAACATCCCAATATCTTAAACAACATTGACTCTGTGAAGAAGAGAGAATCTCCTCTATCCCTGCATTACAAACTGTTTGAGGGGACACATGTCCCAGACATTGTCTCGACATCAGGGAAAGCTGCTGCTTCAGGTGCTGTGTCCAAGGATGATTTGATTGCTGAACTCAAGGACACATGCAAGGTGCTGGAGGCAACCATCAAAGCCAACACAGAGAAGAAAATGGAGCTGGAACGCCTGATCAAAAGACTCTCAGACAAAGGCATTGATGATGGAGAAGCAGCTGAGGAAGAAGAAGATGCAGCAGAGGATACAGAATCAGATGATGATGATTCTGATGCCACCCCATGACCATCAGACCTTTATTTTTTTTACTGTTACTAGCTATTGGGGCATGTCCCTTTGAACAATGGATTGCTATTGGTCTGTAATATTTGCACCTTAATTTCATGCATTCTACTTTTGCCAAATTCTGTCTAAAAAGGGGGAGTAGTAGGATAGGATATTATGCATGTAGATTATGCAGTAGATTATGCATGTAGGATATTATGCATGATTTATGATTTTGAGGGGGAGTAGTATTTATACTGCTGCTGCTGATGATGATTGATGTAAGCTACTGAAACTAGTAGCTGATAGAAGATGCTGCAGTAAGAGCATGGAGACAGGGGGAGCAGAAAGCTGATGTCACGTGAGATGTCTTGACATCCTGGAAAAGACTTGTAGATTTGCAAGTTGCAGAATTTTGCTGTCACCACTACAGAGACTGCTGTGCTTGATTACTCTGATAATGAAAGTTGCTGATCCCACTTGCATGACTGCTCGTACCTGCTCAGAAAGTGTCTAAGTATGTTTTAGACAAAATTTGCCAAAGGGGGAGATTGTTAGTGCTTAGCTTTACTGAGTCTTAAAAGATTGGCTAAAATTTTGTTAAAACATAAGCACTTAGACAATGAAGGAAAGCTGGAGTTGCTGCACATGATGTCTAACATTATGTCAAGGAATCAGATCGGGCTGCACAATGCACAAGGCAAGATAAAATGTCAAATGAAGAATTGAAGCTGCAGGATCCACGATGTCGGATACAATGTCCAGGACATCCTGCCCGAAAATACTGGACACATAAATCTGTTATACCTTTAACAGATTAATGTGCAGTCAGCAACAGATTAGGCGATCTATCTTTAGGAACGAATTAAAAGATAATTAAAGTTCGAATTACAAACTTGAATAGTTCGTTCAGGGATTAAAGATTAAAGATAAAAACTAAAAGATCAAACTTTATCTTTTAGATCTTTAAGTGCAGATTTGTCAGGAGAATGATAGATCTTATCCAGCGCAAGTTGTTGCAGCCCAGATACGCACACTGCTATATAAACATGAAGGCTGCACGAGTTTTCTACCAAGTCCGAGATTGAAGAGTTATTTTGTGAGTTTTGGGACTTGAGTGTTTTGTGAGCCACCTTGATGTTACCCTAACATCAAGTGTTGGACCTGAGTGTGTAGAGTTGATCTCTATTGTTCAGAGAGCAATCTCTGGTGTGTCTTTGATTTGTTTGTAAACACGGGTGAGTGATTGAGAGGGAGTGAGAGGGGTTCTCATATCTAAGAGTGGCTCTTAGGTAGAAGTTGCATGGGTAGTGATTAGGTGAGAAGGTTGTATACAGTGGCTGTTAGATCTTCGAACTAATACTATTCTAGTGGATTTCCTCCCTGGCTTGGTAGCCCCCAGATGTAGGTGACGTTGCACCGAACTGGGTTAACAATTCTCTTGTGTTATTTACTTGTTTAATCTGTTCATACTGTCATATATAATCTGCATGTTCTGAAGCGGGATGTCGTGACATCCTGTACGACATCTGTCCTCAGTATCAGAATTTCACTTTTTATAGTAGGACGCACCTAGTTGCTCATGATCTTGGGAATTTAAATAAAACAAGCGCAAGCTCGGAAGGTAGTCATACCTCACAAAATATATATATGTATGTTTAGGTAGAAAGATACCTTAGATATGCATGTATGTAACAAAAAAATACTTCACAAAATATATATATGTATGTTTAGGTAGAAAGATACCTTAGATATGCATGTATGTAAACAAAAACACACTTCACAAAATATATATATGTATGTTTAGGTAGCAAGATACCTTAGATATGCATGTACGTAGCAAAAAGATACCTCACAAAATATATATATGTATGTTTAGGTAGCAAGATACCTTGGATATGCATGTATATAGCAAAAATACCTCACAAAAATATACACATGTTTAGGTAGCAAAATACCTCATGAAAAAAAAAAGGAAAAAAAAAACAAAAACAAACAAGAAAAAGAAATAACAAATAAAAAAAAAGGAAAAAGAGAGAAAAAAGAAAAATAAGTTGTCTAGCTAAAAACCGACATGCTTTTGAAAAGAGATGATTTCCAACTTTTCTTTGAAAAAAATTCATTGATCATAACTAGTTTTTGAAAAAAATGTGTCTACACCTGAAGGGTGAATACTGTGAAATTTCCCCAGACGCCGAAATGGACTTGGATGAATGCACAAATGGATAAAAGAACATATTTTGGAAACATTGGGTTGACTAAAATAGAGGAAATGAATCCTGAGCCCTAGCATCACATGACCATAAAAATTTGACACTTGAGTGTCCGCATAGGTGCATGCATGACCAGTTTTGCATAAAGTTTCCAAATCATCATTTTTGCATTTGTGTCATGGAAATAATGTGGGGCACCCCTTTTATCCTTGAGCCAAACCAAACCCCGACATGTATCATGTCTAGCCATTCTACAAACCTTGAGCCAAAATCATGACTCACTATAATCCTTACCCTCGGAAGCAAAAAAGGAAAGAAGGAAAATTTCCAATCAAAGAGAAAGCAAAAAGAAAAGAAAGGAAATTCCCAATCAAAGAGTGGGAGAAAGCAAAAAGAAAAGAAAGGAAATTCCCAATCAAAGAGTGGGAGAAAGCAAAAAGAAAAGAAAGAAAATTCCCAACCAAAGAATGGGAGAAAGTAAAAAAAGGAAGGAAAGAAAGTTCTTGATCAAAGAAACTAGAAGAAATGTGCAGAAAGGTCTTTTGACCAGACAATATCTGAACAATACAGAATTGTCACCAAATGAACAAAAGAAAGAAAAGGAAACCATGACCTAAAGTGGTCTTCTCCCTTTGATTACCAACCAAAATCCTGTGCGTCGGTGACTTGTTCGCCTCGCGCAAAACCAAAACAGAAAAGGAAAAGGGGCAAAAACACACAAAAGCCGGAAAAAAAAAACGCCAAAAGAACCCATTCCCAAGGGAAGCCCTATTGATCCATGATCACGCATGTAATTTTTGATTTGATAGGAAATAATTTGCAAAGTCAATTCATGACATATCTATGGTTCGGAATTAGAATGAAACACTTACCTGTGCGAGATTGATACACTTTGAGTGATTTTCTTCTATTTTTGTCGAACCCAGTGTTTCCTCTAAGTGGTCATTTAGAAACGAAATGCTAACATCCAAAATCTCATTTATGGTTATGGGAGATCCCATCAGCAGACTCTCCTTCCCTGGTAGACGCATTGTTTGTCACTCAAAAAAGCATATGCTGCTCTAAACAGTTGGAATATTTGTCTCTTTGCTAAAGCATGTTTGCATTTTTTTTAGTGGAGAAAACACCGAGACTTTTTCAAGTCTCACAAGTTATCCAGAACTACGTAGGTCTGAGTTCCTCATTGGAGGATACGTAGGAGCAAAAGCCTCGCTTTTGTCGACCGCGCCGCTTTCTGTTACCATGACCCAAGAGCTGGTAGCCCGCGGAGACACCTTACGGTTATCCGCACCTCGTCATTCAGTGACCCCAAGTGTGATTGATGAGCAGAGGCCAATGTGGTCATCTGCGCCTTTTCCGGAGATGTCAGCATTTTCCGATGGAGACTTTTCAAGTCTCACAAGTTATCCAGAACTACGTAGGTCTGAGTTCCTCATTGGAGGATACGTAGGAGCAAAAGCCTCGCTTTTGTCGACCACACTGCTTTCTGTTACCATGACCCAAGAGCTGGTAGCCTGCGGAGACACCTTACGGTTATCCGCACCTCGAGTGTGATTGATAAGCGGAGGCCAATATGGTCATCTGCACCCTTTCCGAAGATGTAGGCATCTTCTGGTGGAGACTTTTTCAAGTCTCACAAGTTATCTAGAACTACGTAGGTCTGAGTTCCTCATTGGAGGATACGTAGGAGCAAGAGCCTTGCTTTTGTCGGCCGCCCCATAATCTTTGTCATACTGACCCTGAGGTCATGTGACGTGCACCCTTTTGTCATCCAGAGGCGGCGGGCCCGATGACAAGCAGAGACCAAGTTTGGTCTTTTTGCACCCTTGTATCATCCAGAGGCGGCGGGCCCGATGATACGCGGAGATACCTTACGGTTATCCGCACCCTTTTGTCATCCAGAGGCAGCGGGCCCGATGATACGCGGAGATACCTTACGGTTATCCGCACCCTTTTGTCATCCAGAGGCGGCGGGCCCGATGACAAGCAGAGACCAAGTTTGGTCATTCTGCACCCTTGTATCATCCAGAGGCGGCGGGCCCGATGATACGCGGAGATACCTTACGGTTATCCGCACCCTTTTGTCATCCAGAGGCGGCGGGCCCGATGACAAGCAGAGACCAAGTTTGGTCATTCTGCACCCTTGTATCATCCAGAGGCGGCGAGCCCGATGATACGCGGAGATACCTTACGGTTATCCGCACCCTTTTGTCATCCAGAGGCGGCGGGCCCGATGACAAGCAGAGACCAAGTTTGGTCATTCTGCACCCTTGTATCATCCAGAGGCGGCGGGCCCGATGATACGCGGAGATACCTTACGGTTATCCGCACGCTTTTGTCATCCAGAGGCGGCGGGCCCGATGACAAGCAGAGACCAAGTTTGGTCATTCTGCACCCTTGTATCATCCAGAGGCGGCGGGCCCGATGATACGCGGAGATACCTTACGGTTATCCACACCCTTTTGTCATCCAGAGGCGGCGTGCCCGATGACAAGCAGAGACCAAGTTTGGTCATTCTGCACCCTTGTATCATCCAGAGGCGGCGGGCCCGATGATACGCGGAGATACCTTACGGTTATCCGCACCCTTGTGTCATCCAGAGGTGGCGGGCCCGATGATACGCGGAAATACCCGAGTGGTTATCCGTATAAACATTCTTTTGCTATCTGTAAGACAGAACGCTTGATAGCATGCAGAGGCTGACATAGTCTTCTGCACCTTTTGTTCCTCCGGGAACAACAAGTCATTTACATGCGGAAATTTCATGGTCACCCGCGACTCTCGTCAACCGAGAGGAGCGAAATTAGTGTCATACCCTAATTTTCGTCCGGGGACCTTTGCTTGATGACATGCGACCTTTCTTTGGTCCTTGTGAGGTGCTTGGCACCCATCATTAGGCAATTTGTGAAATTCTAGGAACAACAAGTCATTTGCATGTGGAGATTTTATGGTCACCCGCGACTCTCGTCAAATCGAGAGGAACGAAATTAGTGTCTTATCTTTACTTTCCTTTTATCTCTAATAAAAGACAAGTAAAGAAGGATATAAGGACATAAAAGGGAACGTAAAAATCAAAGTCACGTTTGCACATTCGATTAAAGGCTGTCGTCCCTTGGGACGGACGTGTGGGGTGCTAATACCTTCCCCGTGCGTAAATACAACTCCCGAACCTTTCAACTTAAAAGTTCGTAGATCGCGTCTTTTCCGGTTTTTCCGACGTTTTCCTCAAATAAACGTTGGTGGCGACTCCGCGCGTATTCCTTTCGTGGAACACGCATCCCGCGAGTCACGCGTCGCCCTCCCGCCGAAGGGTAGGTTGCGACAACTAGAAATAAAACCTTCACCAGTTCAACCAAACATCAGTTTTGTTAGTTGCTTAATTATATCTCCAATTGCCAACACAAAATATTGCCTGTATCATGGCCAATTCCAACCTACAACACGAGATTTATCATAAGCTCTTCTCCTAATGGAATCTGCTCAATCCAAAACATTAGATACATATTTCTTATACATCCTCTAGTGCTGCAATGGATTTCCTATCCTAGCAGCATATAAAGTATAAAATTCTACTAAAAAAGACAAAAACTTACTTATATAATACTCTCTAAAGATTTTGTAATAAATACAACATTTGCTTTAGTTATGTGATTTATACTAGTATTATTCTTAACCCTGGATAGAAATTTCTCCAGTATTTTAAAACTCTCGTTTACCAACATGAACTTATATTAATACATTAATTATAACAACCAAAATCTACATATATATAATATATGTAGGAGAAAACGTGGAAAACAATACACAAAGTGTTGGATTGAATAGTAGTATTATTAGATTTAGAAGAAAAGTTGCAGTGGGTAGAGAAATGTGTATGGAAAGTGATGGGTAAAGTAATCCAAAAAGGTAGTCTGTCCTGCAGTTTGTTTCTTCAAGCAACTCAAGTCCCTCTGTTTTTAAAGTTAACGAATCTTATCTTATTGGACAACTTAGATTTGGATTAACCAAGAATTCTCAAGTTCATAACTTGACAAGGTAGTCTTTCCAGGTGAAACTAAAAAAAGTAATAAGCACACTTTCATTATTTCTAGTGGAAGAAAGAACACTACAGTGAGAGATACCTTGACATAGCAACCACCTCAATCAATCTTTCAGCCCATTTAAAACTGAGGAACATATTGATACTATATTTCATCAAACTCTCTTTAAAATGCATGAAAGATGCTTAACTTTATTACAAATTGAGGGCATGTAGATCACAAATTCAAAGGTGCGGAAAATGAAAAGAACTATTAACATGAGGGAGAGAGAGAGATATAAAAAAAAGCATACAACGAGATAAATATATACCAGACCACAAAAAACATAAAAGCAAACATTTTAAGAAGAAAAAGCTTTAGATGGAAAACCTGTGGTGATGCGGTTGGGCAACTACACAAAGCACAACGTCGTGTTCAGCTCTTAGGGGAAATCCTCCTATATCCAAGAGACCACTAATGAAAATCCACATTCAATCCAAAGCAAGGAACATAAAATAAAACCAATGAAGAGGAAGAGGAAGCCATAACAGCGCAAGAGCATAACAGCGCAAGATCACCGATTTCCTTCCGGCTTGTTCGCGTGAAATGTAAAGAAAACCATTAAAAGAAGAAGAGGAAGGAAGCCATACCTGATTACCTGAAGGAAGAAGAAGAGAAAGATTCAAGGTCTGAAGTTAGGGTTAGGGTTGGGGGTAGGAGGTAGGATGCTGTTTGGACGTTTGGTGATATAATGCAGCTAATTAGCTTTTCTCTCTAAATCTGAATGTGGCTTTAGGTTTTTTATTTTTAATGTGAAGACCCTATTTATTTATTTATTTTTATTTATGTTATTTTCAGGGTCGGGGTCGTGGTCGGGGTCGGGGTCGGGGTTGGGGTGGGTACAGGAATCCCATACCCGTACTCGTACCCAACTTTTGGTTATCGGGGAAAACCCGAACCCGAACCCATACCCGGTCAACTCGGGTATTACCCGTCAAAGTTGGGACGGGTTCGGGCGGGTACCCACGGGTACGAATTTTCTTGCCATGTCTAGTTGCTCTAACTCTTTGTCCAGAGTTGCCATTAGGGCCAACAAAACACGTATGGAGGTGTGTTGAACTACTAGAGAGAATATCTCGTAGTATTCCACTCCTTTCTACTAACTATAGCCCTTAGCTTCCGGATCTGCTTTATAACGAATGAATTCATCACTTAATGACCCAGATTTATTCTTGGAGATCCATTTGCACCCACACTTGTTTTCCTTTAGGTAGCTCAAATAAATCCTAAGTTTGGTTTTCCTGAAGAGATTTCATCTCTTCATTCATAGCCATCATCTACAGTTTAGCTTATGAACAAGAAATTATTTCTTGGTAAGTGGTTGGTTTGAATGAATCAATATCTTCTACTACCTATAGCGCATAAGACACTATATCAAAGCCATATCTTTCAGGAGCTTTGATTTACCTTTGCGACTTTCTGGGTGTTGTGGTTTTAGGCTGCTTTCGATGGTTTTGACTTGTCCAGTCAGTCTCCTCAACTAGTGCTAAATTATGATGTTGAGGGTGCATTGGAAGATCTTGATCAGGTGCTTCAAATTGCTTAAGGTCACTAATGTTTTTAATTGTGGAGCTCTCAAACTACACCTGCTTAGTGGCATCCTTAGCCTTGCCCAGATCTTCATCAGATTTAGAATGTAGCATAGAGATTTTATCAAAGATGAAATCTCTACTCAGAATGACTTTTCTTTCAGATGAAGACCAAACTTGGAACATCTCTATAGCCCATAAAGAATCCATTCTTGGCTCTGGGCTCCATGTTACCTTCTTTTACGTGATAGCATATCGGACATCCAAACACTTTCAACATTGAGTATTTAGCTGGTTTGCTAGACCATACCTCAATAGGGGTCTTGAAGTCTATGGCAATGGATGATGAGTGATTCATGAGATAGCATGTTGTGTTGACTGCCTCAGCCCAAAAACTCCTATTTAATCCTGAATTAGATAACATGCATCTGACCCATTCCAACAAGGTTCTGTTCATTCTTTCATCTACTCCATTTTGCTATGGAGTATAGTGTACATTATGTTATCTTGCTATACCTTCATGTCTATAGAATTCATTGAATTTAGTATAACAAAATTCCAACCCATTGTTAGTCCTAAGACACTTTACTGTCTTTTCTGGCTAAGTCTTCATAAGAATCGTCCGATACTAGAAAAATTTGAAAGCTTCAGATTTTGCTTCATCATGAATACCCATGTCATCTTGGAGTAATCATTGATGATGGAGAGGAAATACCTTGCCTCTCCCAGCGATGGAACTCATGAAGGCCCCCAACAGTTAGAATGGACGTAGTCCAACATGGCCTTTGTTGTTCGCACAACCATTGGAAACTTCGTGATGCAATCCTACCCCCCAAGGGCATTGGATAGAAGACTCCAAGAAGATTAGGCCAGAGATGCAAGAGAAGGCCCTAGGGTTCTATGGAGCCTTATGGTACATTTTGGGCCCATGGGCTAAGTATAAGCCCACTTATCTTTGAAAATATTAGATTAAGGTTTCATTATTTTTGGGCCTTGTATTTAGGGTCACATAGTGTAGAAGGGTACCCTAGTAATGTAGGATTTTTCAGCCCTTGTATTTTAGGGCACCTAGACTAGTTTTTGTATTAGGGATAGTTTTGTAATTTCACATGCATAAGTGCACTATTTGATGTGTGTGTGTTGGGAGATAAATTTAATTGAATTGGGAGAAGCCCAATCCAATTAAATTTTTGGACCATCTTAAAGGGAATGTGAGCATTTGCTTGCTATACCCCATTGCCACATCATATAGTCACACTTTGTGCATGTCCTTCATGCTTTACATGATTTATGACACCTAATCACATTTAGTGGAGAACCTTGGACTTGATCTTGGATTAGTTGGCTGAACCATAGCTAAAATTCACTAATTTTGGCTCCAAATTTGGCTCCACCAATTCAAATTCAAATTCAAGTGAAATTTGAATAGAAATTCAAATTTCCCTCCAATTTTGTGCAACACTTAGGCTATAAATAGAGACCTTGTGTGTGCATTTTTTCAACTTTGAGAATTTGAGAATTACACTTCAAAGTTCAGACCTCATTTGAGGCATAAAATTTTGTGCTCCTTCTCTCTTTCTCCCTCTACTAATCTTCTCCTACCTTCAAGCTCTTATCCATGGCTTCCTATGGTGGTGAGCTTGTTCTTGACTTATCTTCTCCTTGAAGTGGCGTCTCCAATCATCTTTATTCCTTCTTCATTCCACTACCATTGATCTTCAAGAAGCAAAGGACTCCATTGATGAAGAAGATCCAAGGCCTACTTCATTAGTTAATTTTAGCTATGTTTCAGCCTACTAATCCAAGATCAAGTCCAAGATTCTCCATTAAGTGTGATTAGGTTTCATGAAGCATATAAAGCATGAAGGACATGCACAAAGTGTGACTATATGATGTGGCAATGGGGTGTAGCAAGCAAATGCTCACATCCCCTTTAAGATGGTCCCAAAATTTAATTGGATTGGGCTTCTCCTAATTCAATTAAATTTATCTCCCAACACACACATCAAATAGTGCACTTATGCATGTGAAATTACAAAATTACCCCTGATACAAAACTAGTCTAGGTACCCTAAAATAAAAGGGTTGAAAAATCCTACATTACTAGGGTATCCTCCTACACTATATGGCCCTCAATACAAGGCCAAAAAATAATGAAACCTTAATCTAATATATACAAAGATAAGTGGGCTTATACTTAGCCCATAGGCCCAAAATCTACCCTAAGACTCTTGAGAACCCTAGGACCTTCTCTTGCATCTTTGGCCCAATCTTCTTAGAGTCTTCTATCCAATGCCCAAAATTTCACAAATAATTAGTGAAATTTTGGCTCCACTAATTCAAATTCAATTTCAAGTTAAATTTGAATAGAAATTCAAATTTCCCTCTAATTTTGTGTGACACCTAAGCTATAAATAGAGGTCTTGTGTGTGCATTTTTTCAACTTTGATCATTTGAGAATTACACTTCAAAGTTCAGACCTCATTTGAGGCATAAAATTTCGTGCTCCTTCTCTCTTTCTCCCTCCACTCATCTTCTCCTACCTTCAAGCTAATATTCATGGTTTACTATAGTGGTGAGCTTGTTCTTGACTTATCTTCTCCTTGAAGTGGCGTCTTCAATCATCTTTCTTCCTTCTCCATTCCACTGCCATTGATCTTCAAGAAGCAAAGGAATCCATTGATGAAGAAGATCCAAGGCTTATAAGCTCTACTTGGAGCTACATCACTTTGTCCGATGTTGCTACCCATAGATGCGATGCTCACAAAATTGAAGAGGTTCCTCCTTGTGATTTCCAAGTATGACTCACTTTCTTAGAATATCCAAACCTTTTTCACGCATTGCTCTAGACGCAGAAGCCACAGAGAATTATCAGACAAGCGATTAGACACATGGCTTCCAGATTATGAAATAGTGAAGATAGAGCCTGCCACAGTGGACCCTTTAAGGATTTACAAATTTCCTTGCTTGGTTCCTACATTACCACATACTTTTTTCCCCTATGATCTTGACAACTCCACTTTCAACCTAGTAAGAAAAACCATTTGAATCCATGGCACCCAAAGATACAAGAATTTTCTTAAGGCCTGGAACATGACAAACTTTAGTTAAGGTTTTAATAGCACCATCATGCATTCTAAGCTGTACATAAGCTATACCTACAAACCTATAAGGATCATCATTACTCATGAGGATGTTACCATAAGAATTCTTCTCATATGTCACAAACCAATGTTTATATGCATATATATGATAAGAACAACTTGAGTCCAATACCCATTGTTCAAAATGTTGTTGTAGTTGTTGACCAACAGCCATAACCAAATTGATTTGCGATAAGGAGTCATTTTGAACAAGAGCACTCACATAATCTTTATTTGCTTTCTTTGGATAGTCTCGCTTCCAATGAGCTGGTTCTTTGTAGTAATTGCATATGTCCTTAGGATCATCTTTTCTCTTCTTGCCACCTTTTCCTTTCTTCTTCTTCTACCGTTTAGCAAAATCAGTCATCAATAATCCGGACGCAGAGGCTTCATCACCATTCTTGGATGCCTTTAGTCAAAGCTCTCTAGAATAGAGACTGGACTTAACTTCTTCATGTGTAATGGAGTCCTTCAAAAAGGAGAAATTTTAGGGAAAAATTTAGGTTTGTAAATTCTTGACTCTTGGAACTTGACTTGAATGATGTTGTTCCTTAAGGATGGTTGAATCCTTTATCTAATTACATTATGTCCAAGATAAATGTTGCATTGAGTAGATGGACAAATGGGGCCATAAACTTAGAAGAAAATTTAGAGATCAGATTAATGTTTGCCAGTTTGAGCTTGATACGATCAAACAATAAAATGATAACAATGTTTTTTCTCGTTAGAAGTGACAAGATGAATATGTTGATTGCTCAAGAATAAGCTTACTGCAATCGAAGGAAAAAGATTTTTTGGCTTAAAGATGGTGACTGTAATTCCAAATTGTTTTCATTCCTCTGCTAGTGCCAAAAAATCTTCAAACATGATCTCATCCCTAAAAAATAAAGAAGGAGTGGATGTTTTCAACCATAAGGATATTGTGATGTTTTTTTCTCATCAATAATATATCTGTTTATGTTTCCCATTATGATAGTGACTCCCTTTTGGCTCATTTTACTTTAAAAGAATTTAGAATAGCCCTCTTTAGATGCACTCAGATAAATCTCTAGGGCTTGGTGGTTTAAACCCAACCTTTTACAAGACATTCTAGCACCTTTTTGGTGAACAATTTTTTCAACATTACTAGGATGGAAAATGGAGTTTCCCCCCCCCCCCCCCCCGAAATATCTAACCCTTCCACCATGAAAGATTTCCGTCCAATTTCTATATGCATTGTCCTTTATAAAATCATCTCAAAAGTCCTAAAGCATATCCTTCCCAGATGTATTTCACCTAAGTGATCAAATTTTGTTGAAGACCGTTCTATCCTAGACAATGTTCTCCTAGCTTATGAAATTATTCACCACGAGATGTAAGAAAAAGGGAAACAAGGGGAAGTTGATCTCAAAATTGACATTAGCAAGGTCCTATCTACTAAGTATTATGAGAAAACCGGCCTTCCATGAAAAAATGGATTGGTTGGATGAGTCTTTGCCTTCAAACTATCCAATATTCTATTCTCATCAATTCTGACTCTATAGGGAAAATTCAACCAGGGATAAGCTTAAGACAGGGTGACCCACTATCACCTTATCTTTTCAATCTATGCACATAAGGACTTTCTTCACTACTTAAAACACATGAAAGGAGGGGATATATCCATGGAGTGAAAATTGAAATATAGTCAATTACACTAGAAGGGTGTTGAATAATGTGTTAATCATAGATAATAAATTTTCGTAAATAATGACTTTTATCATCAATTTAAAAAGATAGATACAATAGTGTCGCCCACTGAATAAAAAAAACAAGTTTTGATGAAAAAACAAGGTTTAATAATCCAGTAATGATAAAATAAGATTTTCACCAAGGTTTTCCCAGTAAACACTTGGTGAGCAACTATGTCAAGATAAGTTTAAAAGAATACTCAATAAAATAATTTAAAAGAGCATAGAAACACTTGATTTATACTACTTCACTCAAATATAATTATGTTCAGTTCTCCTTTACAATTGCGTAAAGGATTCTACTAATTAAAGCTTTGATTAAACACAAGTATTTTGTCCTACCACTCCTAGCTATACAAGTATTCTCTATGCCACTCCTAAGACACCCTTATACTCCCCTTGAATCTAAGAGCACCCAAGTATTGTTTAACACTAAGCCACTCTTGGCTTTCACAAATAAAAGTTTGAATGACTACTATGATTCAACAACACTCAAAGAGTGGATGAACATTTAAGCTCAAATACAAATAATTTTGCTGAGCAAATGATGAAAAATATTAAATGTTGAGTATATCATCCATTAATTTAACAGAGTTTTGCTTTAGAGAACTTGTGCTCATTTTTCACTTGATTATTTTCGATGATGTTTCTTAAGCAAGAGTCGCCTTTTATAGACTTCAGTGAAGAATCCATTATAGGATCAATGTTGAGCCTTGATATGACCATTGTCTCACAACTGGAGGCAAAAAAACATGGCACACTTTGAATGGCAATTATAGGAATAAAGAACAGACAATTCCATGTGCTCTTCTTCCACGATGAAAGTGACCCTTGAGGAATATTCTACAAATACCTTTTATTCTCTTCTAAATACCTTTTATTCTCTTCTATTTTGTCCCTTCCTTAAATTTCAAATGTTAGCAATTCAAATAAAGAGAGGCAAAACTAACATTTAAAAAGCAAGAATGTGCACTTCTCTTTGTGGTTAACATTGTCATTTAGTACCTTGTTTGATGTCACTTATGAGGTTATAAAATAAGTGTATATAAGTGATATTAAGTTCAATGGGCGTAAGTAAGAAAAACACAATGTATAAACATTGGTTTCCATAATAAGTGGACGCATTGGATGCGTTGATTTGACAACGTGTTGGATGTTGATTATCTTAACTATTTTTCACTTAAGAGTGGATACATACATACTAGAGCTATAGATGTGAATATAATGAAAATAAAGTTTTTTTTTATGAAGTAGGTCTTGTTCACTTAACAACAACATATTAGTTCAACAACAATTTATACTTTTGTAAGCATCAAAATCAAAGATATGATAGGTCGTCCAGTGGTTAATGGATTATCTAGACCTAACAATATCCCTTTTTTTATGATGACAAATAGTATAAATTTTGACTATCATAAAACATAATCAAGATAAAAAGGAAATAGTAAGGCCTGATTATGAGTTATGTAAGAGTGCAGGTATATATGTAAAGCATGTATAAACTCCCCCTGAGTTTTACAACTTTAATGCATGATGATGAGATGAGAATGAAGACTGATTAGGCAAAAACACACACACACACACACACACAACAACAACAAAATAAACAATTCATACTAGAATTCTCCAAAGACCACATTTTCATTAATAAGGAAAAACAAAGAGAATATGATAGGACATCATAGTCACACTTGAACTTGAGGTAATGGTGGAGATGTTTGTTCAACGAAGCTAGGAATAGAGGACGAGAGGGATGGTTCAATGGCAGGTGGTGGTGGTTGGACGATAGTAAGGGCAACAATAGGAGGTGTAGGAGCAACATCAACGCCTAACATAGACATCTAAGCTTGTTACAAGTTCTATAGTAGTACAACACTAAGGTTGGAAAACTGTATTGCAATGGCATAGGAGGAGCATAGTTAAGTAGAGTAGGACCTAAGTTGGTTGAGTAGACAATCACAACATCAGGTGCACCCTTGTCTTTGGAGGGAGCTTCTTTTGAGGTCTCAAACTACTTGGACGTGGGTTCTTTTGGTTGAATGAGGGCCTCATCAGCTTGAGCAACTTTGAATGCGGTTGGGGTCTAGTCCATGTCACCAGTGTTAGTGAGATCAATAATGATCTCATTAATAATGTTGTCATCCAAGGACTTGGCAGCAACCTCAGCCTGTGCTTTAATAGATTGCTCCTTATCAGCATGTGCAAAAGCAAGCTCTTCTTCCATATTTGTAAGTTCTGCCTTCTGGGCATCATGGAGCTTAGTCACATGATCTATGAAGTCTTGTTCATCTATTATGGTGAGATTATAAGTGGTTTCATGAAAGATGGTTGGCAGGTTCTTCAACTTGTTGATGAAAGCATAGTTGTCGACATCCTTAGTGAAACACACACAAGCATCATCAAAGTGATACATCTTGACTAGACACAACACTTGGACAAAGTCATGCTGATCAACATTTTCACTTCCATCATATCCAGAAGCTGAAGCTTTAAGCGTGTCATTACATATAATCAGACTCTAAAAGGTTTTTGCATCAAATGCATCTAGATTCTGGATAAGCTTCTTTCCACTAAAAAGAGATATGCAGCTCCCAGAAATGTTGACCACTTTAACCTTCATATGCCTACTGGGCATTTCAACAATGCGATAAAGTTTAAAACCCTTCTTTTTTTGTTTCATCATAGATGTATAAATGAAGGCACACTGTATCCACTACAATCTGGATATCAGTGGCCTTGGAGATGTGTAACCTAGGTGGATAAGCAATGGTCTGGTTGTGTGCATACATCTAAGCATGTAGTCCACCCAACATGTAGTACTCAGATTGGATGAGAGCAAGATCAGGTGGATAAATATGTAGTAGTTTGTTATTGTGGCGTCCCTAAATAATGACTGGTTTAATAGTAATAAATTAAATAGCAGAAACCATCGGAATTTTTTTTTCTTTTCTCTCTCTTTTTTTTAACTGTTATTCATTTCACGGTAATTAAATTTAGAAGGAAAATTATCACTATAGAGTCCTAAATGGCCAGTTCACAACTCTATTCGGATTCATTTCTTTCTGATCACTCATAACCTCTAAACTATTTTGCTCTTTCAAAAATATACCAGCCATCATTTTAGGTCGTCACGTGAGAAATAATAAGATGCGGTCGGTAAACTCTTTTCAATTAAAATTTGTTAACATTTCTTTTTCAAATAACAAGATAAAACATAATTGTTTTTATCATCTAAAACTTTCCAAAATATGGGAGTTTGCAAAATAGCACAATGACATCCAGAGCAAAGGTAACAACTGTGGTGGCTTCAGCCACAATATATACAATCATCAAAATTTCTATACAATAGGTCTACCCACCCAAAAATCAAAAGAGTAAACCTAGCAGTCTGAACTAGATACACCCACCCACAAAAAGTATGTACGCCTAGTCTAAGGAGCCGTCTGCTATGATGAAGAGTCGTCACTATTCGCTGTCCCTCCAGGGCCACTCTCCTCTGTAGAGTCTGCCTCAGATACTGACATAATATCCTTAGGAGAATCAACATCAGGGAGTGGGTCCTCATCATCCTCTGGGAAGTCAGGGGCATCCACAGTAGGTTCAGGAGGTAACTCCTCTGGGTCCTCTTCAAGATCCTCTTCAGAGGATGACACCTCTATCACTTGAACCGGCTCAACTAGTCGATATGGAGTAGGTATAGGTAGTATCCACTCCACAGGCTGCTGAAGTATGCGTGCGGGTTGCTCCGGATGTACTAGTGAAGTAGCAGTGAGTCGAATTGTGCCACGGAATCGGCACCTCTCATTGCCTTCGAGGGTCTCCCAAACGCCCTCTAGGCACTCCATCACAACGTGATCATGAATCAACTGCGCTGCCATTGCGATCTACAAGAGATGAAAGAAAGAGGGTAGACTTTTTCACAAGAAATCTAACTACACAGGTAACCATACAATGCGTCCCATAACGGCTACGCATAGTCAAAATGTCTTTTTCAAGGGATTTCCTCTCTGGTAATCGATTACCAAAGTATGTAATCGATTACAAGTGCCCAAAAATGAATTACACAGCCTTTGCACAGTGGAATCTAAAAGTTATATTGTGTAATCGATTACACATAAATGGTAATCGATTACCAGTAGCAGGTAGCACTATGTAATCTATTACATACAACTGGTAATCGATTACCAGTGCCCTATCATACTGTGTAATCGATTACCCACAATTGGTAATCAATTACCAGAAGCTACTTAACATCCTGTCTCCATTTTTAAACCCTGTAATCGATTACCCACGAATGGTAATCGATTACCAGAGGGTAATTTTCAGATAACACCCAAGATAAATAGCTGGCCAGCCGCCACACAAGCCTCCTTGCTTCGCGGACTTTGTTCTTTTATTGGTTGACTGCCAGGAGCTCGCCTGCTTAGGTACGTCACAGGTTCTCACTGACTGACTATGCCCGGGTTGGGTCAGGATTAGCCAAGCTTGGTTTTGGGCAGTAGCACCCCACCTGACGTCCCCAAGGTCTCCTGACCCTCGCGACATATCTCTAGGTACCACTCTATGGTCAACAAACAAAAGTAGGAAGACTGACTCTTCCATGCTTTCTCACATCAAGCTTATTGGATTATGGGGCACCCATCATATGTGGTACTAGGTGGCAATCGGGCGATTGCGCAAATCAACTCTCCCATTTCCACAAGTCAGGCATAAGCACACCATCCCCAGTTGCCCACCTTTAAATTGAGTTCACGCACTCCTACGTAGCCCTTATCCTCGTTCCTCTCAGCACCGGGTCCCCATCAACCCCTCCAAGCTTTCACAATATCCAAACCATTCAATTTCATTTATCATGAAACTACCCTAAACCAAGAAAAACAGAGTGGAGGCAGAAAACTCTGCACAAAACTCATTTAAATTCCACAGTTTTTCCTACTCACATACCCCAGTAACATTCTCTTTGTTCCGATTCGTTAACCATTGGATCGCCTTGAAAATTTAGCTGAGGGTTCCTAATATAGAAATCTAAGTTTTGACCGTTGGGATCTGCTAGAAAATATCTAGAACACGAGATGTACTACCTTTCCCGTGACTAGCACTGCATAACCATTTTTCTGCATAATTGGCAAAATTTACTGCACAATTTGACAACTTTTGCTGCATAATTTGGCAGATTTCGAATTCTAGCTTGCTTGTATCCAATTTCACTCAAATTGGATCCTACGAGTCCTAAATCATGTATAAATCATGTTCAAACCAAAAACAAACTTCAAACCAAGGTAAAGCAAAATATAGGTATCCAAAACCCACCAATTTAGTGAATTCTCAAGGTTTGAAAGGTGAAAATGAACATTGGGTAATTTTGGGGTAAACTCTCATCTTCATCAAGTCTATAACATTGATTTAGACTTGCTCAAACTGGTTTTAAGGTGAAATCTCCACCTATTCAAAATTTGACCTCTCAACACCCAATTTACCCTAGAAATGGTTCTTTTCTTTCACATTTGTCACTCATTTTTCTCATTTACTCTGCCCAAACTTTCCTACAAGTCCTAATTGACATTATAAACTAGAATCAACTCACTTTAGACTCCAATTTCCACTAACCCCAAATTTGGCTTTTCTAACCCTCAAAATCTCACACTTTTCCACTTCCAACACTACCATTCTCACATTTAACTCTAAGTTAACTCTCCCCACCTCTCTACCATTTTTCTATCAACATTTTGAGCATACATAAATCAAAAAGCATCATTATTAAACCCTAAATCAACATGGGTAGTTTTTCTTACATCAAACATGTCAAGTTTTGCATAATTTCAACAAATTCCTTCACAAACAACTACCCTAAAGCAATAACCTAGTAGAACTACCCATTATAGCTCACAAAAATCCAACACCCACAAATTTCAAGTGAGAAGAAGTCCACCCTTACCTGAAATTTAAAGCCCCACGAAGTAGAGGTAGGCTCCAAGACTCCAAAAATAGTTTTTCCTTGCAATTGGGGGTAGAAATGAAGAGGAATTTGGAGCTTCAAGGGAGGCAACAATGGAGGAAAAGAAGAGGGAAGAAAAGCAACGTGGAGGGAGGAGAGAGAGCTGCTGAAATTTTCTGAAGAAGGAGAGAGAAGATTTGGGCTTTTTATAAAAAAAATTATTTTCTTTTCTTTTTCATTTTCTTTTCTAAAAACAATTGCCACATGTCCTATTTTAAGTGGATCAAAAGGGCCCACCTTTTTCCTTTGATTTGACCTCATACTCAGCCACAAAGGAGAAAAAATTGGACCTTTTTGGATGCTAAAATCCAGCCTTGGTTTGTATGTTGCCTCTCTGGTTCCAGTTCCTCGCGTTTCTCTGCACCCGTCGGGGCCCGTTTTCGAAAGTAGGCAATATATATATCAAAATGCTCAGAATGAGACCCTGAGCGTGGTTCAGAGGTTGGTTTTGTTAAATTTTAAGTTGCACGCAAAACGATAATTTTTAGACTAATTAATTGCAAATTAATCTACAACCGTTCAGTTATGGGTTACACTTCGTTAATTAGTCTAACCCGCGTATCTTTCCCCAATGTACATACTTCTACCAAGAATATAATTATATATATATATATATATATATATAATTATTTAAATGTAGCACTTACAAAATTCCGGGTAGAAATTCTAGGATGTCACAGTTATGGGCGCCCAGAGATTGACCTTCTTCTGATACTCCACCCTTAGAGGTTTCACTTTTGGAGATGGGTTCAGCATGTGCTTCTAAAATAGATCTTGAGGGATGTTGTTCTGAGTGCTCTTTTGATCTTGAGACCTCATCAAGTTTCTCCATGCCATTTTCGGGGAGACCTCAATTGATAGAGGAGCAGGCTGTTGTGTACTAAGTGTTAACCAGTGTAGTTGAATCTACCTGGTGTGTCCATCGTGGAGGCTCAAGATGGACTATAACATCTAAGGATAAAGCCTTGAAGGCTTCAAATGGAGTGTTCTCATAGTGAAATATTGTCCATTTTGGGGTAGATGCAAAAGTGGACTCTAGGAGGACATGCTCTCCTTAGACCACGTCAGAAGAAGTAGATGGAGATGTATTTTGAGAGTTACATTTAAGGAATGCCAAAAAAAATCTATGTGCATCTGTTAAAGGTGCTTTCTTTTTCTGACTCAGGGTGAATCTTTCCAAGTGGATTGGATATGGAGGTGGATTTTGTATTGTTGCAGTTGATGGACGAGTCTATAGGAAAGAGACTAGATCATCATGAGTAGTCTTATTGCTGGATGATGATGGAGGGGAAGGAGGGACCCATTCTTTTCCAACTATCTTGGGATTCGCCTTGGTGGTTCTTGTTTTTACCCTTCTTGGAACCTCTAAAGGGATGACTGATTGTTTAACTACCTTAGCCTTTTTATGTGAAGGGAAAGCTTGGTTTTGAACAACTTCTTTTGCCTTCCTTAAAGCAACTGAAGCATCATCATCTTCTTCCACAGTTTCACTCATATCCCTCATCTTTTGAGTCGTTGTCTTTGCTTCAACATTCTTCTTTGGACCATTGGGCCCTGGATGAGTAGTGGTGGATGCACTAGTCTGCTCATGCTTCTTTTTGTTTTGTGCTCTCTGCCCATCAATTCTTCTTCCTCATCTTCCATTCGTGATTTCTTTCTTGTCTTTTCCTTCTTTTGTTGCTCACTCGTGATTTTTTTGGATCTTCTTGGCCATGCCAAAGCTATGCAGACCCTTGTCTTCATTAGTGATAGCCTTAGCAAGCCTTTTTTGTTTTCTTCTATTGATAGCCTCCTCGTCCACTTCAGGCACTTATTTTAATCATTGATCTATCTTAAACTTCATAGCCTTATGGTTGGTTTTGTTTAACTTTTGTTGCTTAGCAACAATCAAGCCTTTGACTATGATGGTGTGATTGGAGTCCTCGTCCATCTTATCAAATGTGATAGACTCCTTGATCCTGGATAATCTTTTTCATTAGGGCAACATGGTATATATCGTCTAGTCTTCCTAAGCCCCTCATATTGTAGAGGATGTTAATATAAATAGTATGTGACAAATCAAAAGGAAGATTTTCCATTAGATGGAAAGAACAAACTTGTGTAGGTCTAAGAGAGTTGTCTTTGACCCAGCCTTGTGAAAAACGCTTTGGTTGAGGATGTTGCCCCGAATCTTTTCCTTTTCAAACATCAGGTTGTAGATTATGGTCTTTTGCTCACCAACCTTCTTTGTATTCTTTTCATACAAATCCCTGGTTACATGGGTGTCATAGGCCTTCTCTTATCCTTCACGGGCGAAGGCATCCAGTGGCATTGGCAATGGATTCACTAGACAGGGTTACCTGGACTCTGAGAACCTTGGACACAATGGCCTTGCTATTTAGAAACTCAACATTCTTCTAAAATATACTAATGATTTTTGGGTAGATGATTTAAGGCTTATTGTAAACAACTACACACCATAGAACAATAGAATCTCATTAAGATTGAGACCTATCCTTTCTAGTTCATTGATGTCAAAGAAGTGCTTTACGTGGATTGAAGGTTCATTGTTAGTGTGAATGATGGTTATCTCCATGGTAGGGATGATTTATTCTATGGAAATTTCATCTATGGGTGAGTTCGTAGATGACATAGAGAGGTGTTCAAGGCAGGGTTTGTGTTTTAGAGATTGAAGATGATAAGTTTTTATTCTATGGAAATTGCATAGGGTTTTATATAGGCTTTCTGAAAGGCAACCATTAGGTCTGCCATTCAAAAGATGACTCAGCACAAATGCTACAATGTTCACTTACAAAATGCTATGTTTAACTTAATTAATACAAGTGTTATGTGAGTGTCCATATGTTGAACGATGTTGTGTGTGCTTAGAGACATTGAATGATAGGTCCTTCGATGCTTTACAATGGACAACATAAAGTATTAAGTCATTCTTTTATAAAAACCATTCTAAGTTAATTTCTTAACAAAATCAATCTTTCTTCCGTGAGGGATTTGGTGAAAAGGTCAGCAAGCTGATCATCACTGGGTACAAATTGTTGATCCAATGTCTTGTTTTGAACATAGTCTCTTATAAAATGGTGCTTAATTTCTATATGTTTTTCCCTTTAATGTAATGTTGGGTTTTTCAAGAGACTAATAGAAGCTTTGTTATCACAATAGATCAAAATTTTACTCTCATATATGATGTAGTCCTCAAGTTGGTTCTTTATCCAAAGGAGTTGAGCATAGCAACTTGCAACTGACATGTATTTTGCTTCAGCAGTGGACAACATAGTTGAACCTTGATTCTTGCATATCCATGTAACCAAGTTTCCACCAATGAAATGGTAGCTTCCACTTGCTTTTTTCCTTTCAACATTTTCTCTAGCATAGCCTACATAATAAAAACTTATGAGCCTAAAATATTCCCTTCTTTTGAACCATAAACAAATATTAGAAGTTTCAAATAGATATCAAAAAATGTGTTTAACAGAAGTTACATGGACTTTGTTCGAACCTGGAAAGTGCACCGGATCGCACAAGTAGTATAAAATGTTAAGAACAGAGTATTGAACCCTCGGGGAACTTGTGTTACTTGGTAAAGCTATATTCAGTGAATAGGTGTCTAGTATGTGTTGGATCAAGTGGCCTCAGAATAATTAAGAAGGGGGGGTTGAATTAATTATTAATGAACCTTTACTGATTAAAATTTACCTTTCTTAGGCTTTTACTATATTGTTAAGAAAGTAAATAACACAAATGGTAACTTAACCAAAAGTAAAAGCGACAATTAAAGTGCACAACGAAAAATAAAGAGTGTAGGGAAGAAGAAGACAAACACAAGAGTTTTATACTGGTTCGACAACAACCCGTGCCTACATCCAGTCCCCAAGCGACCTGCGGTCCTTGAGATTTCTTTTCAACCTTGTAAAATCCTTTACAAGCAAAGATCCACAAGGGATGTACCCTCCCTTGTTCTCTTTGAACAACCTAGTAGATGTACCCTCCACTAAAACTGATCCACAAGAGATGTACCCTCTCTTGTTCTCTATCAGAACAACCCAAGTAGATGTACCCTCAACTTGTACCACAAAGGATGTATCCTCCAATGTGTTAAGACAAAGTTCTCAGGCGGTTAGTCCTTCGAAACTTTGTGAAGGGGGAAACAAAATAATTCTTAGGCGGTTAGTCCTTTGAAATCTTTTGTTTATGGGAAAGGGAAGAATCAAAAGAATTCTCAGACTGTGTCATTTTGAATTCTTTGACAAGGGAGAAGGGAGACATAAAAGAATTCAGGCGGTTAGTCCTTTGTCCTTTTGGAAAAAGGGAGAAGAGAGACACAAAAAGAATCCAGGCGATTAGTCCTTGGCGAATTCTTTTTGGCAAAGGGAGAAGGGAATGAAAAAGATGAATAGCACAAGTTTTGTTTTCAAGGTTTGGAAAAACAGAAAACTTAAGAAAGCTTTTGCAAAGGAAGAAGAAGAAGAAGAAGTTCAAGAAAATGTTCAAAGAGATTCAAAGGTTGTAAAAGAATATGTGGAAAAGTTGTTTGTAAAGGTTGTAAGTGTTATTGAAATGCAAATCAAGGTCTTGCTTTTATAGACTCTTCATGTCTGGTCAAGAAAACCATTAGAAGAGTTATAACCTTTAGAAAAGCTTGAAAACCAATGGAAGAGTTACATCTTTTGATTTCTATTCAAAACTTATCACTGGTAATCGATTACCAAATCATTGTAATCGATTACACAAAGCATTTTTGTGAAAGGATGTGACTCTCCACATTTAAATTTGAATTTCAACGTTCAAACATACTAGTAATCGATTACTAAATCATTGTAATCGATTACACCATTTTGAAATCAATTGGAACATTGTAAATTCAGTTGAAAGCTTTTTGAAAACAATCTTTGCTACTGGTAATCGATTACAATAAACTGGTAATCAATTACTAGAGAGTAATAACTCTTTGGTAAAAGGTTTTGTGAAAAATTCATGTGCTACTCAATGTTTTGAAAAACTTTTTAGTACTTATCTTGATTGAGTCTTTTCTTGATTCTTGAATCTTCAACTTGATTATTCTTGATTCTTGATTCTTGAAACTTAAATCTTGAAACTTGATTCTTGAATCTTGAAATCAAATTTCCTCTTGATTCTTGAAGTGTTTTGGATTCAATCTTGAACTCATTCTCTCTTGATTCTTGAAGTGTTCTTGATTCAATCTTGAACTTATTCTCTTGGGCTTTTTGTCATCATCTTTGTTATCATCAAAACTCCTTGAATCAATCTCTATTCAACATCATGAAGCTTGCTTCTACAGTATGAAAAGAGATGTGTCAACTATGCTTAGTATGTAAACTAACTATTAAAAGGAAAATCACGTGAGTAAAGGTGTGTAAAGACAAGTAAACAATAAGTTGGTCTTCCTATTAGGTGCCTAATGTAAAAGGATATTACTTACTTAACAATGCTCATGTGTTCTATGGTGTCTCCTGAAATGCTAAATCCCGATTCCTCGTGATAATCTAGCCTAATCCTAATCAAGCATCGTCCTCAGATTCCTCTTGTTGGACTAAACTCGACCAGAACCGCATTAAGACAAACATACAAACAACTAGGTTACCGTACCCCGATCCCTCGTGATAATACAATAAACTAGCCCTGTCCTATCAAGTTCTAAGAATCAAACCAGTTTCCACTGTTGAATGATCTTAACAAAGCATGCATCTACATGATCAAGGCAAAAGCACACTGAAATGACGTACTGATAGCACAGAGAACACATAAAACATCATTAAATAGATATACAAGTATTTACATCAAGTACCTACAAGGAAGAACCAACAGAGGATTTAGCTCTCTATATCTAGGAAGCTTCCTTTACAACAAAGAGAAGAGAAAAATGAAGGATTGAAGAAATACAAGTAGTGGGGATGTCTCATCCACCTCTAGAACCTCATAATCACTCACAGACTCATCTCATGCTCTCAGGATGGCTTCCTCTTCTTGCTCAGTTCTCTGCCAGTCTTCTCACATCAAAAGATCTCAAAACTCTCTGGAACTTGGACCTTTCTCTCTCTATAAATCTCCAAACATGCAAAAGCTTTGAGAATTGCCCAAACTCCTCTCCAAAATCTGATTTTAGGCTTAAATAGGTGGCTTTGTTTGTGCTAGCGCGCTTAGCGCGACTATTGATTGCTCAGCGTGCATTAGTGGATTTCGGCTTAGCGCGTGCTTTTCTCGCTCAGCGGATGCACTAAAGCGGTGTGCTTAGCGGGATGACCCTTTGCTCAGCGCAAATGCACAGCTCATCCTTCTTCCAGATTCTTCCTCGTGCTCAGCCGAGGAGTGTTGCGCTCAGCGGATGGCTCGCTAAGCCAGAACATTGGCTTAGCGAGCGGATGAAAATCAACACTTCACAAACTTGCCTAATTAACCTAAAATTGAGAGGAAATGATTATTAAACACACAAAATGGGAGTACTAAATATTTATTAACACTACAAAATAACCATAAATTGGAGGAGTTTGATACAATTTACATTGGTTTTATACACAAAAGTTAGTCGTATTCATCGACTAACAGACTTCCCTTGGTTCTTGTTGGAATCTCAAACATAAGCAATCATTGAATATGATATTGAGTTTGGATGTTGCTGTTAGGTGTAGCAGTGATCCAATCATTGCTTTGTATTGAGTCTCATCTACCTTTGTAGATTCAACGTCCAGTCTAAGATATGTTGTTGGATGCATGGGTGTCTATATTTCTTTTGCATCATTCATGTTGAGTTTATTTAAAAGTTCTTTTACATACTTGGTTTGATGAATGTGAATTCCATTGCTTGTTTACTTTATTTGCAATCCAAGGAAGAATTTCACCTTTCTCATCATGCTTATTTTGAATTCTGTTTTCATTAGCTTAGAAAAGTCTTGACACAACATTTCATTAGTAGCTCCAGAAATAATGTCAACTACATAAACTTGTACAAATATAAACTGAGTCGTAATTTTTATGGAACAATTTTGTGTCCACTTTTTCATACCAAGCTCAAGGAGATTGCTTGAGAACACATAGCTCTTTGTTAAGTTTAAAAAAATGATGACAAAGAATGTCACTTTCAAATCCAGAAGGTTTTTCAACATAATCTTTCTCTTGGATTAGTTTATTTAGGAATGCACTCTTTATGTCCATTTGATACAACTTCATATTGTTATAAGTTGTAAATGAAAGTAAAATTTGTATTTCCTCTAGACGAGCCATAGGTGCATAGGTTTCTCTGTAAGCTATACCTTCTTGTTGTGAGTAACCTTTGTCATCTAACCTTGCCTTGTTCCTTACAACCTTACCATGTTCATCCAATTTGTTATGGAAGACCCATTTTGCTCCAACAACCTTCTTTCTTTTTGGTAGCTCTACTAACTTTCAGATGTCAATCTTTTGGAATAGATTGAGTTCCTCTTGCATAGCCTTTACCCAAATATCATTTTGCATTGCATCATCAATATTCTTGGGTTCTACCTATGAAATCAATGCAGTGTGGTCTTGTGATCTATGTGATGATCTTATCTATACATGATCTATTGGGTCTCCTATGATTTGGCTTTTCGGATGATTTCTTCACATGATGCGTCCAATGGGTTCCCTTGCTTCTTCTTGAGGTTCATGTTGAGTGGACGCTTCAACCTATGAACTTTGATTGGATGAATCTTTTTCTTTTATACCATCATGGAACCTAAAATTTGCAAAAGATTCATCTATCTCTGATAAATCTTTATCTGGTTCATTAAACTTCACATGAATAGCTTCCTCCACTGCTAACATTCTTAAGTTGTAAACTCTGAATGCCTTAGATGTTTTAGAGTATCCATGAAATGTTCCATTATCACTCTTTGAGTCAAACGTTCTTAAGTTGTCCTTAGTGTTAAGAAAAAAATTGCATCTAAATGGATGGAAGTATGATATGTTGGGTTTTTGTCCCTTCCACCGTTCATAAGGAGTCTTTTTGAAAATTGGTCTTATGTAAATTTTGTTTTGAAGATAACATGAGGTATTCACTGCTTTAGCCCAGAAGTGCTTAGGGGTTGAATTATCATTGAGTATGGTCCTTCCCATCTCTTGTAGAGATTTTTTCTTTCTTTCAACTACCCCATTTTGTTGAGGTGTTCTAGGTGTTGAAAAATTATGAAGAAGACCAGTTTCTTCATAGAACTGCTAAAAATTTTTGCTCAGCACAAATCCAAACCCGAGAGGATTTACGCTAAGTGGGAAAAGTCATGCTTAGCACCAAAAGTGGACTCTCGTTTAGCGAGACGAGCTTGCTAAGCGAGATCTGCAAATTATAAATACATTCTTTAGTGTGAAAACATGATTTTTCACTCTTTTTCTCTCCAAACACCCACCAAAGTCCTAACACCTCCTCCTCCATCACCCACGACCATCGGTGGCCACCAAGAGCTGTTGTTTCTTGTCACCGAACCACCACACCGAGATGAACGTTTTAATCAGAGTGGAACCTCAGAATCCACCTCAAGAATTCAGTGGAGAACAATCCCTCAAATCTTTTCTTTATCTTTTATAAAATTGATGTTATTTTCATGACCTTCCCTAAACCCCGATCACATTGGCGTGATCATGATTTCAAAATGATGTCTCCTTTTAGTAGAATTCGCAACACCCCTTAGCCCTTTATGTTTTGGCAAGGGTAATTGACTTCAAATGTTGTTATTAAGCTTGTTTTCAAAATCTATACTAAATTTCCTTTGATTTGGTATATAGAACATTGTGTTTGGACTGAAGAACGTGAATGGGAAAGGTCTCTGAGTGACACAAAGAGGAACTGATAGAGAGCTCACAATATGTGAGAGGAGCTTATTATAATTGACGGCTTTTGATACCATAGTTGGGGTCAGGGAACCTAACTATGGGGATGTATGCTTGTTCGTATTGCATGATGGTTTTCAAGAAAAACAATGTTTTTTACTAATGGGATGCGATACGTCTGTTATTGATAAATGACATTATTGTTTTTATAAGACTTGTGTTGTCTGAAGACCTGGGAAGTGTGAATCTCAGGCATGAACTGTATATGTATGTATATGCAGAATGTGATTTACTAATGATATTGTTATTGATGATATTAATTTATATAAGGTGACGTTGATGTTTATGATAATGTTGATAGTG
This sequence comes from Glycine soja, assembly GCF_004193775.1. Classification (NCBI taxonomy): domain Eukaryota; kingdom Viridiplantae; phylum Streptophyta; class Magnoliopsida; order Fabales; family Fabaceae; genus Glycine; species Glycine soja. Next base: position 10,122,935 of record NC_041020.1, read on the forward strand.
AATGATGTTGTTATTGATGATTACGTGTTGTTGATAATGTCATTAAGATGAGATGATGTTGATGTTGAGAATGACATTGAGATGAGATGATGTTGATGTTGATAATGACATTGGGATGAGCTGTTGTGATGTTGAAAATGTCATTGTGATGATGTGTGATGTGTTTGTACATCGGGGGTGCAGTGACCATGATGGATATCCCTGGTGGGGGAAATAGAGTGATTGAAGAGTTTTAAGCATCTCTGGAGGGGGATGGCTTGGAATCTTTAATTATCCACGGTCAGTGCATTGATGGTGCCCATGTTTCATACTTCATATTGCATGAAAATAGTATAAACTTTGTTAGTAAGTACTTGTAGTTTCTCATGAGGGGGAATACTTGTACTTGGGGGCATGTCAGTTGGTTTGGAACTCCCTTGAGACTCAGGTTGATCACCATAGGGGGAGTTTCCTGTGCACGACAAAAAAAATGGATACTCCCTTTTCATTTTGAACCCTTTTTAAAAATTTAAAGAAGACCTCAAAGGACTCATTCTTTCAAGCAAGGACATAACCCATGCCCATATTGAGTAGTCTTCCACTACTACCAAACCATATCTCTTTCCACTGACAGAGGCTATTCTAATTGGACCAAACAAATCAATATGTAACCGTTCAAGCGGTCTTGTGGTGGAAATAGATTTTTTGCTTGAAAAAAGGTTTTAATTTGTTTCCCTTTTTGACATGCTTCACAAAGTAAATCATCTTTGTATGACATTCTTCGTAAACCTCTTACAAGGCCATGTCTTTGCAATTTTGAGATTAACCTCAAGCTTGCATGTCCAAGTTTCTTGTGCCATACATAGTGATTTCCTTTGATGGATAATAGACTTGTTACATTTTGATTTGATAGTTCACTAAGATTAATCTTATAAAGATTACCATTCCTCTTAGCAGTCAAAAGTTGGGTCCCATTTTTATGTTGGGCGACACACCCATCTTTGCTAAAGGAAACATCAAGTCTGCTATCACATAATTGACTTATGATAAGCAAATCATGTTTAAGCCCTTCAACAAACAATACATTATGAATGGGAGGATAAGGATCAATACTTATATTTCCTATCCCTGCTATCTTTCCCTTTCGATTTCCTTTGAAAGTGATTGTTCCACCATGCATGGGAGTCAAGAGCATTGGAACATATATTTTTCTCCTGTCATGTGACATAAGCAACCACTGTCAAGTACCATGATTGTTGTGTTCTTGTTGTGGTTGAATATATTTGCAATAGGAAATATTTTCTCTTTAGGTACCCAAATTTTCTTGGGTCCTTTCTGGTTAGTTTTGAAAGAATTTGACGATCCAGTCTTTGGTAGATGTCTACACTTGGATATCATGTGTCCAATCTTTCCACAAAAATTACATACTATGGTTTGTTCATCATGAACATACTTCTTTCCTTTATATCCATTTCTAGATTTGTCAGTTTGACATATGCTATATCTTAACATGTTGTTAAGTTTCTCAATGCTTCCAACAAATTAGGATAGAGTTTCTCTAAAAAATCTATCAGTGTTGATAGCTTTGGATGAGTTTTTGGACACAGGTCTGGATGAAGATTCTTTGCATGTTGATGAGACTTTGGCTTTCTGTGTTGTTAGAACCAAAGATTTTCCATTTTAAATTCTTCATCTTGTTGAAGTTCCTGTTCATGAACCTTTAAGGTTCCAATCATCTCTTCAATGGGCATGGAGTCTTGGTTTTTTATAGTTCTCAATGTTGTCACCTATGGTCTCCACTTTTTGGATAATTTCTAAGAATTTTGTCGATGTTATCATAATTATCAAAAGTTTTGTTAAGACAATGTAATTCATTTAAAATAGTTTGGAAGCGTCCAAACATGGCTTGTATATCGTCATCATCTTCCATGGTGAATAGTTCATACTTACGTGCCAACAAGTTGAGCTTGTTATGTTTTACCTATGACGATCCTTCACATGTCAGAGCTAGTGTGTCCCAAATTTTTTTTTTACTACTGTAGCTATGGACCTTTGTATATTCTTCCTTAGAGAGGGTGTATAGAAAAACATTTTGAACTTTAAAGTTCAATAGGAACCTTTGTCTTTGAGTGGTCTGTTCAAGAGGTACTAGGAACTTCATTCAAGTTGTCGTATTTGACGCCTTTGAATAGTGGTGGCTTGTATGTGAAATATCCTTCTTCCATATCTATTTGACATCTAGATCTTTCCTCTCTATTTGTGAGAATACTCAATCCGAGAGGCTGAGCTCTGATGCCAACTGAAATACAAAAAATCACACGAGAAGGGGGTTTGAATAATGTGTTGGTCAAAATATAAAACCTATTCGAAATGGAAGATGTTATAATAAACAAGTTCATAAAAACCCTTATCTAGTGACTAAAGGTGGACTATCGTCCAATGAGATGTAAAACTTGTAAAAACCTTGTGTGCAAAGTGTGTCAATAATAAACAATGAAATACTTTAATAAGCTAATGAAGAGCAGTAAAAATAATTTGTTTTACACTAGTTCACTGATAATGAATGTTGAATCGTTCGAAAAACAAATTTACTAGGGAATTCTGTAGCATGAGATTAACCTAGGTCAAACTCAAGAATATGATTCAATATGGTTCCTACATTCATTCACTTATAAGCATAAATAAAGATTTTTGTCTAATAGTTTGTAAGCAACTCTAAAAGAATATGAAAACACACAAAATAGAATTGAAGAAAGAACAAAACAGAACACACACATAATACAATTCAAGATGAAAAGCATCAATCCAATTCACCAAACCAGTGAAATAGAATTAGAGAGAGTTACTATGAATGATGTTCAATGTGAAAGTTCACTCAAATGCATTAGAGAGAGTTCAATGGAATCAAATCTCTAAATTGTTTGAAATCACAAATTATGTTGGAAGATCATCCAAACAATATGTGATTAAATTTTGAAATTAGGAAATGAATCCATAACCTAATCCATTTTCAATCCTAAACATAATCACAATCATGAAAATAGAAAATAGGATTAAAGAGAAAGAAGAATGTTAGTCGCTTTATACGACTAACTTTTGTATAGAAATCATTTTCCAAAGCTTGTATAGTTCCCCAATTTATGGTTATTTTGGAGTAAATTTTGTAAATAAATCTTGTTTTATGGTTAAAGCTGTCTCTAGAACATTTCCATTGGATTTAATGATGAAATCTATGCATTTTCAGGTGAAAAAGAGGCTAAGTTTTGAAACGCAAAAAGTAGCAGTTGGGCTAAGCGCATATCCACCACTAAGCGCAGCTTCAGCGCGCTTAGCGCAAAGGAGAATCTAGCAGAGCATCAGCATCCAAGCCGTGTGTTAAGCGCGAGATCAGTGTGCTAAGCACAGCAGGTGCCTTCAGCCAGGCTCAGCGCAAGACTAGCGCTAAGCCCAATTCCACTTACTCGCACTAAGCACAAGGTCGCAAATTCTGAGCCTATTTAAAGCCTGTTTTTGTGCAGAATTAGGGTACACACCTTTTGAGACTTGGCACAGAATTTTTAGAGGCACTTGTGCACAGCATTCCACAGTGCCTATTTTGGGGAAAGAGCCCTAGAAGCAGCAAAGAGGAACAGCTTGTTCATTGAAGCCTAGGTTTTGTCATTTGGGAGAGATTATTGAGTAGAGAGTGAGTGTGAGATGCTGAGAAGAGGGGGAGGAATCCCCCTTCTTGTGTAAGAAACTATCATTCTCTACTTTTAATCTCATTTATTGTTAGGGTTTCTTTGTAATGGCTAGCTAAACACCCTAGTTAGGGATTTCTAATGAACAGCTGATGTAAATACATAATATCTAATTGATTGTGTTTTCTATGTTCAATGCTTCATTCAATGCTTAATGTTTGTATGCGTTTGGTCTGATCACCCATTTGTGTGCATAGTTAGGTGACTTTAGCATTGGGAAATGTACTGTTGCCTTAGAACTTGATTGAAGCAGGATCGAAACTTAGTCTTAAATGAGGGATCTGTGGATTAAGTTTTGGTTTTAATTATACTGTTACAATAATGTTGTTTAGTTTAGGCCTAGTCTTAAATGAGAGATCTGCAGACGAAGTTTATGCTAAATTAGGCTAAACTTTCGTACTTGAGCTAAGTCTAGTCTTAAATGAGGGATCTGCAGACGAAACCTAGTTTAAGTTAGTCTAAACCTAAGAGGGTTGTCTAAATCGGGCCTAGTCCAACAAGAGGGATCTGAGGACGAAGCTTGGATTAATTCGGTCTGACGAGGGATCGAGGGTTTAGTAATTTAGGTTGCAGCATAGAACACAAGAACACAATTGATTAGAGAAATATATTTTTATGCATCAGCTTGTTTGTTAGAAAGACCCAACATTTCTACCTACTGCTGTCATTTTATTTACCTTGCATTTTATAGTTTTTACCATAAAAGTTTAGTTTAAATTCTGTTTGAAATTATCACTCATACATGTTCTCTCAACAATGCTTTGATTCTGAACTTAATTTAGGCTAACATTAGTTCCATGTGTTTGATACTCGGATTCATCCGTTTTAATTTTAAATACTTGACGATCTGGTGCGCTTTCCGGTAAACCCCATTGAAATTTCCTTGAGACATAAATGAACAAAAAGTAACTACAATGTGGAGTCAACAAAAGTATTTATGGCACCGTTGCCGGGGAACTAAACTGTTATTAGAGTTTAGTTCAATTTTGCAACATTGCTTTAATTTTACTTTTTCAATTTCTTGATTCTTTTGACTAACATAGTAGTTTTAGTACATTCATTGTTCTTTTGAATTGGATAACTGTTATGTTGTTCTTGTATGCAAAGAAGACCTTCTGTAGGTGATTTGATCCCCATTGATTTGGAGATTAACGCCACTTGTAGAAGGCGTAATCAAGAGAGAATTAGAAAAAATTTGCAAGACTTAGAGGCAGTATCAATTCCAAAGGAAGAACCTCAATCTTCCGAGGCATCTTCTAGTTTTCCTATTGCAGAACATTCTCATTTAGATCCTAGTGAAGACTACATCATGGCTGAAGAGCCAAGAAGAGTTACTCTGGAAGATTATTCAAGTTCTAATGTGCCACAATTTTTTACCAGCATTGCACAACCAGAAGTTCAAGCACAAACCATTACTTATCCACCATCATTGATTCAGTTGATTCAAAATAATTTGTTTCATGGATTACCAAATGAAGACCCATATGCACACTTAGCCACTTACATAGAAATATGCAATACTATTAGGTTGGCTGGAGTGCCTGAAGATGCAATCCGACTGAGCTTGTTTTCATTTTCTTTATTGGGAGAAGCCAATAGGTGGCTTCATTCATTCAAAGGAAATAGTCTTAAGACATGGGATGAGGTTGTGGAGAAATTTCTGAAGAAATATTTCCCTGAGTCTAAGAGTGCAGAAGGCAAAGCTGCCATCTCTTCTTTTCACCAATTTCCCAATGAATCTTTAAGTGAGGCCTTGGAAAGACTCTGTGGTTTATTGAGAAACAATCCCACTCATGGATTCTCAGAACCGATATAGCTCAATATTTTTATAGATGGGTTAAGATCACAGTCCAAACAACTATTAGACGCTTCTGCAGGTGGGAAAATCAAATTGAAGACCCTTGAAGAAGCCATGGATCTCATTGAAAATATGGTTGCAAGTGACATTGCTATTTGGAGAGATAGAGCTCACATTCCTACCAAAAAGAGTTTATTGGAGTTAACCTCCCAAGATGCATTGTTGGCACAAAACAAATTGTTGTCTAAGCAACTGGAAGCATTGACTGAAACACTAAGTAAGTTGCCAACTCAAATTCATTCTGCACATACTTCACATGCTTCTATTTTGCAGGTTGCAGGATGTACCATCTGTGGGGGAGCTCATGAATCTGGATGTTGTATTCCTATTGAAGAACACCCCACTCGTGAAGTCAATTACATAGGAAATCAGCCCAGAAACAATTTTAATGCAGGAGGATTTTCTGGATTCCAACATGGCCAGCAATATAATCAACAGCAGGGACAATGGAGGAACCACCTTGGAAATTAGTTCAATAAAGATCAAGGTGGACCATCCACAAGGCCACAGCAACAAGGGCCTAGTCTCTATGATCACACAACGAAGCTGGAAGAGACTCTAGCTCAGTTTATGCAGGTTTCTATGTCCAATCAGAAGAGCAAAGAGTCTGCCATAAAGAATCTTGAGGTCCAAGTGGGACAGCTTGCAAAGCAATTGGAGGATAGATCATCAAACAATTTTATGTAGAAGCAAAGCTTCATGATGAATCAAGATTGACTTGATTCAAAGATGTTTTGATGATAACAAAGATGATAACAAAAGATGATGATAAAGGTGATGACAAAAAGCTCAAAGGTCAATTAAAGAATGAGTTCAAGATATTCAAGATAGAATCAAGAACACTTCAAGATTCAAGAGGAAAGTTGATTTCAAGAATCAAGATTCAAGAGATCAAGATTTCAAGAATCAAGATTCAAGAGATCAAGATTCAAGACTCAAGATTCAAGAATCAAGAGAAGGCTTAATCAAGATAAGTATGAAAAGGTTTTCTCAAAAATTCAATAGCACATGGTTTTTCTCAAAACATGTTTACCAAAGAGTTTTTACTCTCTGGTAATCGATTACCAGATTGTTGTAATCGATTACCAGTAGCAAAATGGATTTGAAAAAGTTTTCAAACTGAATTTACAACGTTCCAATTAATTTCAAAAAGTTGTAATCGATTACAATGTTTTGGTAATCGATTACCAGTGCCTTTGAACGTTGAAATTCAAATTCAAATGTGAAGAGTCACATCCTTTCACATAAAAGCCTTGTGTAATCGATTACACTGATTTGGTAATCAATTACCAGTGATTGTTTATGAATAAATAAAAAGATGTAACTCTTCAAATGGTTTTTGACTTTTTCAAATTGGTTTTAAGTTTTTCTAAAAGTTATAACTCTTCTAAATGGTCCTCTTGGCCAGACATGAAGAGTCTATAAAAGCAAGGCTTTGATTTGTTATTCAATATACTTTTCCTATCAATCTTATACAGTCCTTTACAAGCCTTGAATCTCTTTGAACTTCTTCTTCTTCTTTGTGCCAAAAGCTTTCCAAAGTTTTATGGTTTTCTAAACCTTGAAAACTTGTGCTATTCATCTTTTTCATTCTCTTCTCCCTTTGCCAAAAAGAATTCTCCAGAGACTAACCGCCTGAATTCTTTTTGTGTCTCTCTTCTCCCTTTTCCAAAAGAACAAAGGACTAACCGCCTGAATTCTTTTGTGTCTCTCTTCTCCCTTGTCAAATAATTCAAAACGACACAGTCTGAGAATTCTTTTGATTCTTCCCATTTCCTTATACAAAAGTGTTTAAAGGACTAACTGCCTGAGAATTCTTTTGTATCCCCATTCACAAAGTATCAAAGGTTTAACCGCCTGAGGTCTATGTCTTAACACATTAGAGGGTACATCCTTTGTGGTACAAGTAGAGGATACATCTACTTGGGTTGTTGACTGAGAACAAGAGAGGGTACATCTCTTGTGGATCAGTTCTAGTGGAGGGTACATCCACTAGGTTCAAAGAGAACAAGGGAGGGTACATCCCTTGTGGATCTTTGCTTGTAAAAGGATTTTTACAAGGTTGAAAGAAATCTCAAGGACCACAGGTCGCTTGGGGACTGGATGTAGGCACGGGTTGTTGCCAAACCAGTATAAAAACTCTTGTGTGTTTGTCTCCTTCTTCCCTACTCTTTTACTTTCCGCTGTGCATTTTAATTTCCGCTTTTACTTATGGTTAAGTTTCTATTCTACTCCTTATTCTCTTAACAACATAAGTAAAAGCCTTAGAAGAGTAAATTTTTATTTAGTAAAGGTTTAGGAATAATTAATTCAACCCCCCTTCTTAATTATTCTGAGGCCACTCGATCCAACATTTTACAGTTAATACAGAGAAAAATCCAAAGGAGGAATGCAAAGCTGTGATGACTAGAAGTAGAATGGCAATCCAAGGAGATGATAGTGAAGTTGGAAAGAAGATGGAGGAACGTAAACAACAGCTGGCACCTAAGCCAACACTTGAACCTGTTTCTGATTTGGTAGAACTTGAAGAGATTAATAAGGAGACTGAAGATGACAAGGAGGAGAAGACACCAATAAAAGTGGAAGAAAAAGAAAGAATAAAAGAAGAAAAAAAGAAAAAGAAAAAAAGTCAAAAAATGAAAAACAAAAAGAGAAAGTTGTTGATGATGAGCTGAAGAGAGGCAAGAGTAAAGCAAACACTGAAAAGAAGAAGGATACTACTCCAAATGAAAGCAAGGAAGTACCTTATCCCTTGGTACCTTCCAGGAAAGATAAAGAAAGACATTTGGTCTGATTTCTTGATATCTTCAAGAAACTGGAAATTAATTTGCCCTTTTGGAGAAGCACTTCAATAGATGCCACTCTATGCCAAATTTTTAAAAGATATGCTGACGAAGAAGAACCAGTACATCCACAGTGATAGAATTGTGGTGGAAGGCAATTGTAGTGTTGTGATTCAACGCATTCTTCCGCCTAAGCACAAAGATCCTGGAGTTGTCACAATACCGTTGGTGAGGTTGCTATAGGAAAAGCTCTCATAGATTTGGGAGCTAGTATCAATCTAATGCCTCTCTCCATGTGTCGGCGACTTGGAACCATTACAATTACTACACATGGATTTGTTTGGCCCTTCTAGAATCATGAGTCTTGGAGGAAGTTACTATGCCCTTGTTATAGTTGATGATTATTCTAGATACACATGGACACTATTTATCACTCATAAGAATGATGCATTTCAAGCATTTAGGAAACTTGCAAAAATGATTCAAAACAAGAAAAATATCAAAATTATTTCTATTAGGAGTGATCATGGGGGTGAATTTGAAAATAAAGAATTTGAATTATTTTGTGATAAGCATGGCATTGAACATAACTTTTCTGCATCTAGAACCCCTCAACAAAATGGAGTTGTTGAAAGGAAAAATAGATCTTTGGAAGAAATTGCTAGAACCTTATTAAATGACACCCTTCTTCCAAAATATTTTTGGGCTGAAGCCGTTAATACTGCATGCTATATCATGAATAGGGCTTTAATAAGACCCATTTTAAAGAAAACTCCATATGAACTGTTTAATGGTAGAAAACCCAACATTTCACACCTTCATGTTTTTGGTTGCAAATGCTTTGTATTAAACAATGGAAAAGAAAACTTAGGAAAGTTTGATGCTAAGTCAGATGAAGGAATTTTCCTTGGTTATTCCTTGCATAGTAAAGCTTATGGAATATATAATAAGAGAACTATGACTATTGAAGAATCTATTCATGTTTCCTTTGATGAGTCTAATGTTATTCCTCCAAGAAAGGATATTTTAGATGATATTGCAGAATCTTTAGAACAAATGCATATTTATGGACAAGATTCTAAAGGAAAAGGGAAAGGAAGCAATGAAGATCCTCTAGAAGAAGCCAAATCAAATGATGAACTTCCAAGAGAATGGAAAGCTTCAAGAGATCATCCCCTTGACAACATTATTGGTGATATCTCAAAAGGGGTAACAACTAGACATTCTCTTAAAGATTTATGCAATAATATGGCTTTTGTGTCTATGATTGAACCTAAAAATTTAAATGAAGCCATAATAGATGATCATTGGATATTTTCTATGCAAGAAGAACTAAATCAGTTTGAGAGAAACAATGTGTGGGAACTAGTAGAGAAACCTGAAAACTACCCCATCATAGGAACAAAATGGGTATATAGGAATAAGTTAGATGAACATGGCATAATCATTAGGAATAAGGCTAGATTAGTTGCAAAAGGATATAATCAAGAAGAGGGAATAGATTACGAAGAAACATATGCTCCAGTTGAAGGATTAGAAGCCATTAGAATGCTTTTAGCTTATGCATCCATAATGAATTTTAAGCTTTATCAAATGGATGTTAAAAGTGCTTTTCTAAATGGCTTAATTCAAGAAGAAGTATATGTTAAACAACCCCCAGGTTTTGAAATGTCAGATAAGCCAAATCATGTTTATAGATTGAAAAAGGCTTTATATGGTTTGAAACAAGCCCCTGGGGCATGGTATGAACGTCTAAGCAAATTTCTTTTAGAGAAAGATTTTTCTAGAGGAAAAGTGAATACCACACTGTTCATAAAGAGAAAGCATAATGATATTCTGTTGGTTCAAATATATGTTGATGATATAATCTTTGGATCTACTAATGACTCATTGTGCAAGGAGTTTTCTCTTGATATGCAAAGCGAATTTGAGATGTCGATGATGGGAGAACTAAATTACTTCATGAGGTTACAAATCAAGCAAACTAAAGAAGGTATATTCGTCAACCAAGCAAAATACTGCAAAGAATTGATCAAAAGATTTGGGATGCAAAGTGCAAAGCACATGGCTACACCTATGAGTACTGGTTGTTACTTAGATAAAGATGAATCCGGTCAGTCTATAGACATGAAACAATATCGAGGTATGATTGGATATCTTCTCTATTTATCTGCTAGTAGACCGGATATCATGTTTAGTGTATGCATGTGTGCTAGGTTCCAATCCAACCCCAAACAATCACATTTGAGTGAAATAAAAAGGATCATAAGATACCTATTAGGAACAATCAATTCGGGATTATGGTATCCTAAAAACTCAACATGTAACTTAATAGGATACTCTGATTCTGACTTTGCCGGATCCAAAACTGATAGAAAGAGCACAAGTGGGACATGTCAATTTATTGGATCTACTCTTGTATCATGGCATAGTAAGAAACAAAATAGTGTTGCTTTATCTACTGCTGAAGCAGAATATATTTCTACTAGCAGTTGTTGTGCCCAAATTTTATGGATGAAGCAACAACTATCTGACTATGTAATCCTTCTTGATCATATACCCATTAGGTGTGACAATACAAGTGCAATCAATCTATCCAAAAATCCAATTCAACACTCTAGAACCAAGCATATAGAAATTAGACACCATTTCTTAAGAGATCATGTTCTTAAGGGAGATTGTGTTCTAGAATTTGTTGATACAAAGAATCAGCTTGCTGATATCTTTACAAAACCTCTCCCTAAGGAAACATTATTTTCCATTAGGAGAGAATTAGGCCTCTTAGATGTTAGTGATTTGGATAAATAAGGATTGATTGGTTGATTGAAACATTCATGTTTAATGATTGCTTGAGTTTGATGTTTTAAATTTCCCCACACTTTGGCTTTTTGATGTTTCCAAAGGGGGAGAAAAACAAGATTAGAAATCAAGAGATAGATTTCAAAAAAAAAATTAGGAATAATCTCCAAAAGAAAGGGGGAGTTTTTTTTTTGTATACTATTATCTTGATTTCAGGAGTTGTCATCATCAAAAAGGGGGAGATTGTAGAAGCAAAGCTTCAAGAATTATTTTGATGATGCCAAGGAATTTAAAAGATCATTCAAGATGAATTTCAAGGATGAAGAAAGCAAGATGTCAAGCAAAGCAAAGATCTCAAGATAAGAATTAGGATAGACTCTAAGAAAAGTTTTTGAAAAGCACAAATGATTGGCCAAGTGAGTTTCTATCTTAACAAAAACTTTTCCAAGCATTTTACTCTCTAGTAATCGATTACCAGAGGTTGTAATCGATTACCAGTGACCACAAAGCTTTTTGGAAATGTTTTCAAAGTTATTTTCAAAGTTTTCAAAGCTGTAATCAATTACCAAAACTATGTAATCGATTACCAATGCTTTAAAACGGTTAAAAATGATTTTGTAAGTGTGTAATCGATTACACATCATATGTAATCGATTATCGGAGCTTTTGAACATTGGACATTTTAATTTTGAATAAAATTAACTGTGTAATTGATTACGCCAATGCTGTAATCGATTACCAGAGAGGATTTTCGAGAAAATCTGCCAACAGTCACAACTTTTCATTAGATTTTTGAATGGCCATCAAAGGCATTTAAATAGGTGACTTGGGCACAAATTTTCTTTAGAGTTTTCAATGTTCACAAAAGACATAATCCTCTCAAACAAAAATCTCTTATCTTCAAAAATTCCTTGGCCAAACACTTGGGTTATTCAATAAGGAATTGAGGGCTTCATTGTAACATTTGTCTCTTTCAAGAGAGATCATTTCTTCTTCTTCTTCTTACTTCTGAAAAAGGGCCAAGAGACTGTGAGTCTCTTGTTGTAAAGCATCTAAGCACAACGGAAGGGTTGTACTTGTGTGTTTCAGAAGGTGTAAAGGATTTGTGAGATAGTGGAACTCCCAAGCGGATTTCTTGGGGACTGGACGTAGGCAATGGACTTTGTTGAACCAGTATAAAAATTGTGTTTGCATTTTCTCTTCCCTTAAACTCTTTTATTTTATTGTTGCTTATTGTTTCTATTCAGTAAGTTTAATTTGAATTATTATTTAGGAATTCATTTTAAAAGGAATCTTGGGACTTGGGTAAAAATCAAAGTAGAATTTTTAATTGGGGAATAGTTTGTGATATTTTAATTCAACACCCCCCCCCCCCTTCTTAAGATATCTGAGGCCACTTGTCCAACATAACCACCTAATAATTATTTGTCCTAACACATTGGAGGATACATCCTTTGTGGTACAAGTAGAGGGTACATCTACTTGGGTTGTTATACTGAGAACAAGAGAGGGTACATCTCTTGTGGATCAATTCAAGTGGAAGGTACATCCACTTGGTTGTTCAAAGAGAACAAGGGAGGGTACATCCCTTGTGGATCTTTGGCTTGTAAAGGATTTTACAAGGTTGAAAGAAATCTCAAGAATCGTTGGTTGCTTGGGAACTGGATGTAGGCACGGGTTGTTTTCGAACCAGTATAATTCTTGTGTTTGTCTTCTTCTTCCCTACACTCTTTACATTTCCGTTGTATACTTTTAATTGCCGCTTTTACTTTTGGTTAAGTTATTGTTTATGTTCTTTACTTTCTTAACTTAGTAGTAAAAGCCTAGTTGAATCTAGTAACATTAAGAAGGATAAACTTTTTAATTAGTCAAGACACATTAATAATTAATTCAACCCCGCCTTCTTAATTATTTCGAGGCCACTTGATCCAACAAAGATTTCAGTAAGAGGGATAGAGGTGGATAAGGCAAAGATTGATGTAATTGAGAAACTACCTCCTCCCACGAATGTCAAGGGGATAAGAAGTTTCCTAGGACATGCGGGGTTCTACAGGCGATTCATTAAAGATTTCTCCAAAGTAGCCAAACCGCTAAGCAATTTGTTGAATAAAGATGTTACTTTTGTGTTTGATGAAGAATGTATGAAAGCATTTAATGATCTGAAAACAAAATTAGTGTCTGCACCAATGATTATAGCACCGGATTGGGGGCAAGAATTTGAGCTGATGTGCGATGCAAGTGACTATCTTGTAGGTGTTGTGCTTGGACAAAGGAAAGGAAAAAATTTACATACCATCTACTATGCCAGCAAGGTTCTAAATGACGCACAAATGAACTATGCTACCACAGAAAAATAAATGTTGGCAATTGTCTATGCACTTGAAAAGTTCAGATCTTATATGGTAAGCTCAAGAGTTATCATCTACACTGATCATGCAGCTATTAAGTACCTGCTCAACAAGGCTGATTCCAAACCAATATTGATAAGATGGATCTTGTTGTTGCAAGAATTTGATTTGGTGATTCGGGATAAAAAGGGATCAGAGAATGTTGTAGCTAATCATCTGTCAAGATTGGTGAATGAGGAAGTTACAACAAAAGAAGCTGAAGTTAGAGATCAATTTCTTGATGAATCATTATTTTTAGTAAGTGAAAGACCCTGGTTTGCTGATATGGCCAACTTTAAAGTTGCAGGAATCATCCCAAAGGACTTAAATTGGCAGCAAAGAAATAAATTTTTGCATGATGCCCGATTCTATATCTGGGATGATCCATATCTGTTCAAAATAGGAGCTGATAATCTCCTAAGAAAATGTGTGACGCAAGAAGAGGCCAAGAGTATTTTATGGCATTGACACAATTCTCCATGTGGCGGCCATTATGGTGGAGACAAAACAGCAGCCAAGGTTTTGAAATCTGGATTCTTTTGGCCCACACTGTTTAAAGATGCTCATCACCATGTGCTGAACTGTGATCAATGTCAAAGGATAGGTGGTATATCAAGAAGAAATGAGATGCCTTTACAGAATATTGTGGAGGTTGAGGTATTTGATTGCTGGGGGATTGACTTTGTAGGTCATTTCCCTTCATCTTGTGGTAATGAATATATACTAGTAGTTGTTGACTATGTCTCTAAATGGGTTGAAGCAGTGGCTACCCCACATAATGATGCCAAGACTGTAGTGAAATTTCTAAAAAAGAACATTTTCTCAAGATTTGGGATGCCTAGAATTTTGATTAGTGATGAAGGTACACACTTTTGCAATAATCAGTTACAGAAGGTCTTGAAACAATATAATGTGAGACACAAGGTAACATCTCCTTATTATCCCCAAACAAATGGGCAAGCGGAAGTGTCAAACAGGGAATTGAAAAAGATTTAGGAGAAGATTGTCGCTTCTACTAGAAAAGACTGGTCTATCAAATTGGATCACGCTTTATGGGCATACAGAACAGCATTCAAGACTCCAATAGGCTTATCTTCATTTCAAATGGTGTATGGAAAGTCTTGTCATTTACCAGTGGAGATGGAATATAAAGCATACTGGCATTGAAGTTTTTGAACTTTGATGAAACCGCATCCAGAGAACAAAGGAGACTGCAACTCTTGGAATTGGAAGAAATGAGATTGATTGCTTATGAATCCTCAAAGTTGTATAAAGACAAGGTTAAAAAGTATCTTGACAAAAAGTTGCTCAAGAAGGACCTCCAACCAGGACAACAAGTGTTACTATTCAATTCAAGACTTAGATTGTTTCCAGGGAAGCTTAAATCTAAATGGTCCAGACCATTTACCATCACAAAAAGGTCAGACTATACGGAGTAGTGGAGCTTTGTGATCCTCAATCTAAAGACCCTAATAAGACATGGGTAGTGAATGGGCAAAGGTTAAAGCAATATCATGGTGGAGAGATAGAAAGATTGAACATTGTTCTATGCTTGGATCCTGGATAACAGGATGATGCGTCAAGCTAGTGATGTTAAAGAAGCGCTTACTGGGAGGCAACCCAACTTTTCTTTTCCTTCTCTTTTCTCATTTTATTTCTTTCTTGCATGTAGATAGTACATCTTGCTTGTTATTGTGATTTCAGCTTGTTTAGTAATGAACAAAAGGGTTTTCAAGTTAAGTGTGAAGAGATAAGCAGAAAATGACTTAGAAATTTTTCAGTATGCTTATCCGCTAATCGTAGACCTTGCGCTAAGCGCAATCTCTTCACGCGCTAAGCCGAGCTTACTCGCGTTAAGCGCAAGGACCCTGATTGATTAAGTTGAATGGTTCAGCTAAGCACACATTGTTGCGCTAAGCCCGTTATCTTCACTGTAAGTTGCACCTTAAGCAGTGGGCTTAGCGTGGATGATGCGCTAAGCGCCACTTCCTCTCTATGAAAATTTATTATAGTTGCGCTAAGCGCACCCTCCTGCGCTAAGCCCCAGATTCACTCTGTAAGTTGAGCTCTCTAGCTGGGCTTAGCGGGGATAGAGGCGCTAAGTGCCATCACTCTTTTGTGTTTAAATCATTGGAAGTGCGCTTAACACATGTAGTGGCGCTAAGCCTGGATCACTCTCTGTAAGTGGAAGCCTGGTTGCACGCTAAGCCCAACTTCGTAGGCTAAGTGCATTTTGCAAACCAATCAGAGCTACTGTCATCGCTAAGTGCGCCTTGTTGCGCTAAGCCCATGCATGCCTCTGGAGCTTGAAATGTTAGCTACGCTTAGCGCGAAGAGCTAGGCTAAGCGCTTGAGTTTTAATAACCAAACGTTAGGAGGTTGCGCTAAGCGCACAGCTGCACTAAGCGCTTTTGTCGTGATTTCTATAAAAAAAAATAAAGGAACTGCCTTGGGCAGTTATAGAACTCATTTTCTAAAAAAAAAAAACTTTGTACCTTTACCCTTCTTTGCTTCATTGTTTTGTGCTCAAGTGCTTTGACAGTGCATCCTTTGCTTCCTCATACTCTGCATTACAGATCCAAGTAAGTTTCCTGATTTCATTTTTCTTTGTATTTCATGCTTCACACCTTAGGATAGAGGATTTATGTTTTCTTATTTAGTATTGCTGTTAGGTTGAGTTACTTTAGTTTTAGGGTTAGGTATTTTAGGATTTTAGATAGTTTAGAAGCCCATTAGGGGTAATGTGGCTAAAAAGGGGTGAAAACCCCTGTGCTTAGCCTGTTCATTACCACTGTTAAATTTTTTTTAGGATTTCTGATGATTGCACTAAGCGGACCATGTCGCGCTAAGCGCGTTCATCATGGCTGATGAACTAGAACGATGCATATGCTAAGCGCGTCTGTGCGCTAAGCGTCAACAGTATACTGAGATACCCAGTGTCGTTCAGGCACTAAGCCCAGCATGTTGAGCTAAGCACCAATTAGGTTCTATTTCTTTCCTTTTGGAATAAGGCTAAGCATGCCTTGTCGCGCTAAGCCTCAGTTGAGTTCAGAGGGGCTGAGATAAGCGCGCCTTGCTGTGCTAAGCTCAAATCCTTTACTGTCTTTAAAATTGTAGGTTTAGGCTAAGCCCAGCTTGCTGCACTAAGCCTAATCTGCAGAGAAAAATATTTTCTGAGTTTTTAGGCTAAGCACAAGCTTGTTGCGCTTAGCCTTTGATTAATTTTGTGAAGGGGCTAATCACCAGATTGTTGCGCTAAGTGCCCAGCTCTATTTTCAGTTTTAATTTTTTTTTGTTTTCTTGAGAATAAAGCTATGCTAATCTTGTGTGTTTTGTCTTATATTTTGCAAATGGATTCTAGGAAAAGAAAGGCACCCTCTACACCTACCCAAGTCAGATTTGACAGATCCATATTCACTTCCCAAGAGGCTTGGGAAAGATACACAGATGTTATTGTGCCTATGAAGCTTTTGCCTGAGAGGAACGTGGTTGTTTATACCACAGAGTTTGATGAATTCTTAGATGAGCTGGCTAGACGCCACTGGGATGAGGAATTGACTGATTTCATTGACGTCAGCATCGATGTTGCCATTGTGAAGGAGTTTTACGCCAACCTCTATGACCCTGAGGACAAATCACCTAAGCAGGTGAGGGTGAGAGGTCATTTGATTAAGTTTGATGAGGACACTCTTAACACATTTTTGAAGACCCTTGTTATTGTGGAAGAGGGGGAATCACTCTGTGCTTATTCCAGATTTGCACTCCGGAGGCCTGATCCTCAGGAGTTAGCTGCTAAGCTCTGTATCCCAGGGAGGGGATTCAAGCTTAATGTCGATGGATACCCAGTAAAGATTCTGAGGAAGAACATGACTGCACTAACTCAGACATAGAGTGTTTTTTCCTTCTTGAACTTGATTCCCACCTCCCACACTTTTGATGTCACTCTTGACAGGGCCAGACTCATCTATGGAATTATTATGAAGATGGACATGAATGTGGGGTACCTCATCTCCCACCAGATCTCCCTCATTGCTCAGCATGACACATCCAGACATGGATTCCCGACCTTGATTACAACTTTATGTAAGGCTAGGGGAGTTCAGTCTAACTCGAGATCCTTGGAGAGCATGAGTCCTGCCATTAATTTGGCATACATTAAGAAGAAATGTTGGAATCTTAATGATCCAACAGTAACTTTCAGAGGACTAAGGAAGGTCAGAGGAAAGAAATCTAAGGCCCCTTCCACTTCAGCACCAGAGGCAGAAGGTCCTTCTTCTTCTACACTTCCTCCCTCTTCCTCCACAGAGATCCCAATGATTCCTCCAACACCTTCACAGATGCCATTTCTAGCTCTAGTATCTACAGGTCCAGCAAATTTTATTTTCACTCCTCAGATGCTTCACTCCATGTTACAGAGCATCCACAGGGGGTAGTCCATCATCATGCAGAGCCTTCAGGGCTTAGGCTTGCCCTCCATCATGAATATAGAGGAGTTTGAGGCATAGGTGGCCTGGCCAGGAGACCAGTCTTCTTCTTACGGAGGGGGTGGGGCCTCCACAGCCCAGGAGCCTGTGACTAAGGAGCCTCCAGCAGCAGCAGTAGAGGAGGAAGCTACTCCAGAGCAGATTCCAAAGCCATCTCTAGCCCCTGCGCATGCACCTGATGATGCCACACCAGTGGTGGAGCTTGAGTAGACTATTCAGGATTCTTTAGCAGCTCCAGCATTGGATCTTAATGTAGACCAGCCACAGGAGGACCAGGACGTTTAAATTTTTTTTTGCATTATGAACACTTTAGTTTAATTTCAGCTATTTTATGATTTATGTCATTTAAATTTCAGCTTTTATGTTTAGTCTTTTAATTTCAGTAGCATAGTTGTTTGTTTGCTTGTACGAAAAGCTTGATTGAACAGTGAATTGATTGAACATTGTATGCAGTGGCTTGTTTGGTATGAAATGAGTGTTTTAAATTGATTGATTGAGAAAATGTATGAATTGAATGGATTGGGATGATTAGATAATTGTTTTGATCAATTTTGCAGTCATTAGAAGAGAATGAGCATATGATTGAAATTATGTCTGAAAATGTTAGTCGGTTGTCAGATTGATTGTGAAGGAATGCATTAACCGTATCCCGGTGAGAGTGTGATCTTTAAATTTTGAGAGGAACGACTATCATTTAGTGCTAATTTTTGCGTGAATCGCTGAAGTATGGATTGGATGCATGAACTTAAGGATGATGAAGGCCTTGTTTGATTATGAATAGCTACTTAGCCAAAAAGCTAACCTTGTGATTGAATGAATTATCCCTTGCACCTAGTTTGAGTTGAATGAATTGATTGGTTGATTGAACCTCGAGCCTATTCAGTTGTATCTTCTGCTACCGTATTTTAGGTTGTAGGAGAGCATCATCCATAGAAGATGGTTCAAGGAAAATTTGTTCCAAATTTGGGGGAGGCACTGGGTAAGGATTGAAATGGTCAAAGAAATTAGTATATTCACACTGTTTCTGTTTTTTGTGTTAAAAAAAAGTTGTAAGTATAAATAAAGTTAATAAGTGTGTATGCTATAATTTCAGGTATGAAAGCTAAGTGCCTAAGAAAAAGGGCAAGTATGGGGAAGGAATGAATGAAAAAGTGAAGGTTATTCTATGGATGAATGCTCTCCTAGAACATAAACTTTTGAATCCTAGAAAAACCGTGAATTGTTGGTAGCCTAACCCCATTACAAGCCTAGAAAGTCCTTCGGATTCATTTTTGTGTGTTCATTACTGTATGGTAGGAGATGAAATGCAAAGGTTGGAACTTGTGTTGGTTGTTTATGATGGAATAAGCCTAAACACTTGAGTTTGAGTGAAACAATGACTGTGAGGTTTTGGTTGATGATCCTTCCTTAATTTCTATCATGCTTACTAGCTTATTTCAGCTGTGACTCTAATACTTGTGCTTTTATCTTTGAAAAACTGCATGCTTGTGAGAAGAAATTGATTTAAGCATTCCATGATATTCAGTTCATATGGTTGATGTCCTTGATGAATCAAACACCATTTTCTTTTGATTGGCCACTGTCTTTGTCACTTGAGGACAAGTGAATTGTTCTTTCTTTGCTTGAGGACAAGCAAAACTGTAAATTTGGGGGAGTTTGTTAGTCGCTTTATACAACTAACTTTTGTATAGAAATCATTTTCCAAAGCTTGTATAGTTCCCCAATTTATGGTTATTTTGAGTAAATTTTGTAAATAAATCTTGTTTTATGGTTAAAGCTGTCTCTAGAACATTTCCATTGGATTTAATGATGAAATCTATGCATTTTCAGGTGAAAAAGAGGCTAAGTTTTGAAATGCAAAAAGTAGTAGTTGGGCTAAGGAGAATCTGGCAGAGCATCAACATCAAAGCCGCGCGTTAAGTGTGAGATCAGTGCGCTAAGTGCAGTAGGTGCCTTCAGCCAGGCTCAGCACAAGATTGGCGCTAAGCCCAATTCCACTTACTCGCGCCAAGCGCGAGAGTGGCGCTAAGCGCAAGGTCATGAATTCTAAGCCTATTTAAAGCCTATTTTTGAGCAGAATTAGGGTACACACCTTTTGAGACTTGGCACAGAATTTTCAGAGGCACTTGTGCACAGCATTCCACAGTGCCTATTTAGGTGAAAAAGCCCTAGAAGCAGCAAAGAGGAACAACTTATGTATTGAAGCCTAGGTTTTGTCATTTGAGAGAGATTATTGAGTAGAGAGTGAGTGTGAGATGTTGAGAAGAGGAGGAGGAATCCCCCTTCTTGTGTAAGAAACTATCATTCTCTGCTTTTAATCTCATTTATTGTTAGGGTTTCTTTGTAATGGTTGGCTAAACACCATAGTTGGGGATTTCTAATGAACAACTGATGTAAATACATAATATCTAATTGATTGTGTTTTCTGTGTTCAATGCTTAATGTTTGTATGCTTTTGGTCTGATCACCCATTTGTGTGCACAGTTAGGTGACTTTAGCATTGGGAAATGTAATGTTTCCTTAGAACTTGATTGAAGCAGGATCGAAACTTAGTCTTAAATAAGGGATCTGCGGATTAAGTTTTGGTTTTAATTATGTTGTTAGAATAATGTTGTTTAGTTTAGGCCTAGTCTTAAATGAGGGATCTGCAGACGAAGCTTATGCTAAATTAGGCTAAACTTTCGTAAGCTACTTGAGCTGAGTCTAGTCTTAAATGAGAGATCTGTAGACGAAACTTAGTTTAAGTTAGTATAAATCTAAAAGGGCTGTCTAAATCAGGCCTAGTCCAACTAATTCGGTCTAACGAGGGATCAAGGGTTTAGTAATTTAGGCTACAGCATAGAACATAAGAACACGATTGATTAGAGAAATATATTTCTATGCATTAGCTTGTTTGTTAGAAAGACCCAACATTTCTACCTACTGCTGTCATTTTATTTACTTGCACTTTATAGTTTTTAGCATAAAAGTTTAGTTTAAATTTTGTTTGAAATTATCACTCATACATGTTCTCTCAACAATGCTTCGATTCTGAACTTAATTCACGCTAACATTAGTTCCCTATGTTCGATACTCGGATTCATCCATTTTAATTTTAAATACTTGACGATCCGGTGCGCTTTCCAGTAAACCCCCATTGAATTTTCCTTGAGACATAAATGAACAAAAAGTAACTGCAATGGGGAGTCAACAAAGAACATTCACAAAGAGTAGAAAAACCAAACCAGGACTCAAATTCAACTTTGTTAGGAGTGAATCCTTGGATTTTTTAATTGTTTAGCCCTCCATGGTCATCACCAATGGAGAAACCATGAAATTTGTGTAAGTAAATGGTGGAACAGAAGTGAAAAGATGAAGAAGAATGAAGAACAATTGAGACAGAAAGAGAGATAAAAAGAAAGAAAAAAGAAAGCGTGCAACATGTTTTGTACAAAATGAAGTTCTAGTGAAGTTCTTTCTCCAAATGAAGTTCAGCCACTAACTAACTAACTAACACCAATATATTGAGTATTAGTAATTAACTAACTAACTAACTATCCAACTATTCAACTAACTAACCAAACTAATTACACAAAATAAACGCCTAGACTCACAACCCAATTATTCAAGTACAAAGGCTCTGACTTCCAAGCTCAATTTGACCCTCGAAATGGCAGAAATGGCCAAAGCTTATTTGTAGCAAAATTATAGAAATGGCTCTGCTGTTCCTTTGAGTTCTGTAGTATCCTCTAGGCCCTGCACAAGGAAGATAGGTCAAGTATGCACAAAATCTGAAATTGAGCTACAATTCTCAGTTAAGCTCAATCATTTGCCTTAGACCGAAACTAAGTTAAGGTAAGAAAATAAGGTCAAAGAGATGTCAATTGAGCTTAAGAAGAATAGAAAAATATTAAACTACAAATGTTCAATCAACACTTTATGTCTTGTGTTCACTCAAGACATTTGGACAAAGGGACAAAGGCTACACAATGGATGTGGTTGCAATAAGGTTAAAATTAGATAATTGATTTCCTCATGGGTAGGGTGGCAGCGATGCATTGCTAGATATCAATCACCGTGTATAATATTTAATGTTATAACGATAATATTTAATATTATTTCCAATTTAGTTGGAGTCTATAGTGTCACACATGTAAAGTAATCAATTGGAACAAATGAATAAACTAAATGTGATTTAATTAATTAACAACATATTTAATTAAATGAGATTTAATTAAATGATACATAATACGAAAAATATAATTAATTATATTTGAATTAATTAATTATCTATATAACTAATCAAAATTGATTTGATGGGTGTCGCAACCTACCCTACGACGGGAGTGCATGATGAAAAGAAAAAGTGTGTCTTCTCATGAAGAAAACGCGTGGAAGTTGCCACCAACATTTATTCGAGGAAAATGTTAGAAAAACCAAAAAGAGATCTACGAATATTGAAAATAAGGGTTCAGGAGTTGTTTACGCATAGGGAAGGTATTAGCACCCCACGCGCCAACCATAAGGGACGGCAGCCTTTAATCGAGTGTGCATAACGTGACTTCAAAATTATTTATTTTCCCTTTTTATATTTTTTTCTTTTTTGGGGTCGACAAGGGTGTTGCCCTTGCTCCTATGTATCGTCAAGTGGGAGGAGGAATTCAGACCTACGTAGTTCTTTAAGTCTGAATGTTTGTGTGTTAAATTGATTTTATGTTTTTGAAAGATTTATTTTAATTATGAACAAAAGGTCATTAAGGCATTAGAGCTTGAAATGATATTTTAAATTTTAAAACGCGAAGCGAATCGTTAAAGCGTTGGACCTTGAAATGATCTCAAGTGATATTTGATAAACAAAAAAAAAAGTTATCTATGAGTTGGATTTCTCTAGGTTTCATTTATTAACTTCCAATCTTTTTAAAGACAACTTTACAACACTAATGATCGGTTAAGATTGAACTTTACAAACAAAACGAGATAACCGATGATAGGTGGAGGAAATTGTAGAGCAAGCTTCATGATGAATCAAGATTGATTCAAAGAGTTTCGATGATAACAAAGATGATGACAAAAAGCTCAAAAGTCAAGAACACATCATGATAACAAAGATGATGATCTCAAGAATCAAAGAATGAGTTCAAGATTGAATCAAAAACACTTCAAGGTTCAAAAGGAAATTTGATTTCAAGAATCAAGAATCAACTTTCAAGATTCAAGTTCCAAGAATCAAGATCAAGACTCAAGATTCAAGAATCAAGAGAAGACTCAATCAAGATAAGTATTAAAAAGTTTTTTCAAAAACTGAGTAGCACATGAATTTTTCTCAAAACCTTTTACCAAAAAGTTTTTACTCTGGTAATTGATTACCAGTAGCAAAATGGTTTTCAAAAAGCTTTCAACTGAATTTACAACGTTCCAATTGATTTCAAAATGTTGTAATCGATTACAATGATTTGGTAATCGATTACCAGTGTGTTTGAACATTGAAATTCAAATTTAATTGTGAAGAGTCACATCCTTTCACAAAAAAAGCTTTGTGTAATCGATTACACTGATTTGGTAATCGATTACCAGTGATAATTTCTGAACAAAATCAAAAGATGTAACTCTTCCAATAGTTTTCAAGTTTTTCTAAAAGTTATAACTTTTCCAAATGGTTTTTAAGTTTTTCTAAAGGTTATAACTCTTCTAATGGTTCTCTTGACCAGACATGAAGAGTCTATAAAAGCAAGGCTTTGATTTGCTTTTCAATGTATCTTTTCAATTCATTCTTTAGACAACAAACTTTTGCCAATTGATTTCTTAGTCTCTTTGAACTTCTTCTTCTTCCTTTGCCAAAAGCTTTCCAAAGTTTTCTAGTTTTCCAAACCTTGAAAACTGTGTTATTCATCTTTTTCATTCCCTTCTCCCTTTGCCAAAAAGAATTCGCCAAGGACTAACCGCCTGAATTCTTTTTGTGTCTCTCTTCTCCCTTTTTCAGAAGAACAAACGACTAACTGCCTGAATTCTTTTGTGTCTCCCTTCTCCCTTGTCAAAGAATTCAAAACGACACAGTCTGAGAATTCTTTTGATTCTTCCCTTTCCCATATACAAAAGATTTCAAAGGACAAACCGCCTGAGAATTCTTTTGTATCCCCACTCACAAAGTTTCAAAGGTTTAACTGCCTGAGAACTTTGTCTTAACACATTGGAGAGTACATCCTTTGTGGTACAAGTAGAGCGTACATCTACTTGGGTTGTTGACTGAGAACAAGAAGGGGTACATCTCTTGTGGATCAGTTCTAGTGGAGGGTACATCCACTAGGTTGTTCAAAGAGAACAAGGGAGGGTACATCCCTTGTGGATCTTTGCTTGTAAAAGGATTTTTACAAGGTTGAAAAGAAATCTCAAGGACTGCAGGTCGCTTGGGGACTAGATGTAGGCACGGGTTGTTGCCGAACCAGTATAAAAACTCTTGTGTGTTTGTCTCCTTCTTCCCTACTCTTTTAATTTCCGCTGTGCACTTTAATTTCTGCTTTTACTTTTGGTTAAGTTTCTTTTCTATTCTTCATTTACTTAACAATATAGTAAAAGCCTTAGAAGAGTAAATTTTTAATTAGTAAAGTTTTAGGAATAATTAATCCAACCCCCCCCCCATTCTTAATTATTATGAGGCCACTTGATCCAACAGAAATGAACATGCACAAAACAACAAGGGTGGCCCTAAGGGCATAGATCATATTTGAATCTTAAAAAAAAAACTAACCAATGGTCGCACGAAGAATAACGAACAAGGAACAACGTAGAGATTGATGACAGTCGCGATTCCGCAGCGCCTCGGCATCGTTTCCTCTTCTTTCTTCTTCTTCTTTCTCTCTTCTCTCAATTTCCTTCACTACTGAACCTTGGAACCCATTCCTCGCCCCCTCCCCCCCCCCCCCCTTCACACCTTTTTATAGTAAAAAATGGCATTTGGGACCATGGCAGCTCGCCCAGGCGAGCAGATGCTTCATCCTAAGCAATTAAGGGGCCCAGGCGAGCCAGAGGCTAGCCTGGGCGAGCTAGGGTCCATAAAACTCACTGAAAAGACACTTTTGCCCCTCCCTTTTGGTATATTTCGCATCCTTGACCAAAACATCAAACAATCTTTCATCTTGTGCGATAACTAGTGTCGAATAACACAGTTCGGCTAGCGAGAATCAAAACATCAGTGAATGATAGTCCCCGGACAAAATTAGGGTATGACAATGGGATAATTATATCTAATCAAATATGATTTGATAAGATGATAATATCTAATGAAATATGATGTGATGAGCTAAAAATATGTTATATCTAATCAAATAAGATTTGAAGAGAAGTTTAATTGAATTGGGACAAGCCCAATCCAATTAAATTTTGGACCAGCCTAAGGGGGAGGTGAGCATTTGCTTGCTACACCCCATTATCATATCATATAGTCACACTTTGTGTGTGTCCTTCATGCTTTACATGCCTCATGACACCTAAGGACATTTAGTGGAGAATATTGGACTTGATCTTGGATTAGTGGGTTGAACCATAGCCGAAATTCACTAATCATAATTAGTGAAATTTTGGCTCCACAAATTCAAATTCAAGTGAAATTTGAATAGAAATTCAAATTTCCCTCCAATTTTGTGTGACACTTAGGCTATAAATAAAGGCCTTGTGTGTGAATTTTTTTGAACTTTGATCATTTGAGAAATTAGAATTCAAAGTTCAAACCTCATTCTCCCTCTTATCTCTCTCAAAATTTTGTTCCCCTTTCTTCCTCCCCTTCCACTCATCTTCTCCTACCTTCAAGCTCTTATCCATGGCTTCCTATGGTGGTGAATTTGTTCTTGACTCATCTTCTCCTTGAAGTGGCATCTCCAATCACCTTTCCTCCTTTTCCATTCAGCTGCCATTGATCTTCAAGAAGTAAAGGACTTCATTGATGAAGAAGATCCAAGGCCTACAAACTCTACATGGAGCTACATTAGGATATATATATATATATATATATATATATATATATATATATATATATAAGAGTAAGGTTGACCTAACAAATATACATGAAATTCACTATTAAGAAAGAGAAAGTAGTTTGTGCTTACCAAAGACAATGCATCACCTACCAAGCTCTACATGTGTCTACTGTCAGCTAGCACTAAGACCCTTCTCTAATAGTTGCTTGCATGGACTGAGTAAATGCATTGTAATTTTGATACTTGGTGATCAAAGACAACCCATCACTTGAAAAAACGCTACAAAGGTACATTCTAGGTCCTTAGAGATTCATGAGTAATGCGTGATCCATTGGATGGGGTTGTTTCGCTCATAGTCTTTAGATTTTTTTAAAATTATAGACTGTAAAACTCCTACACAATATATATATAACAAGAAACGCCAAAACAATAAAAGTGAGATACATCTCACTTCATGTTCATGGTTTGAAAATATTTCACAAGGAAAGTGTTGGAAAGAGAATGACAGAGAAAATGTTGCTAGCACTCTTCTTGGTATAAAAAAAAAGATTTGGTTAACCTGGCCACTATATCCTAAATATAATCTAACCTTTTTAAGGTTCTTGACAAACCCACCACGAGTTCCACAGATACACTATCTCACTTTCACTTAGAAATATCTAAAAGCTTAACAAACCTAATGGTTTTTGATACTCTTGACACACTAAACAGACATGCATAAACTAGTCTACCTCCATTTCATATCGAGCCACCAAAATATCTTTTTAATGTCTAAATAAATATTTTTGGCTCTAAGTTGGATACTTAAACTATGACACCCTTCTACCCCGAAAGACATACACTTGTAATGTTTTCTAAATATGTTCGCAACGAAATAAAAGGATGTATCGAATTTTAAAAAAATATTTTGCAATAAAATAGTATTACATGTCAAATATTTGTAAACTTAAAGAAAATGGCTCAACAAATAGCATAATTCCATGTTAAACAAATTTTGGCACCCCAAAAGCTATGCAAACCATATTAAATAAAATATAGAGAAAAATTACTCATCAATTGAATACTTAGATAAATGAATAAAACTAATATCCCAATGTTACATTGTTTCAGAAAATCCATAATCCTAAAATTAAAAGTAATATCAAGTGAAGACCTAAGTCTTTCACGTAACGTCATCATCATAACCTTATAGAGACTCACCTACAAGGGTGACATTTAGTTCAATCACAAACAAGACAAAATGACACAAAATGTGATGCAAATTAGGCCCATAGACTTGTATGCATGTGGTACCATTTTTGAAAATACTATTGAAAAAAATGGTGGTACTCAACAAACCAAGAGGGGGGGTGAATTCATTTTCAAAACAAAACGAACTTTAAAAACCAAAGTTACAAAAACTTCTTTTCTACGGATCGTATCACAACACTTCTCATAAATCAAACTCAATCAATACTTAATCAATATCTTGAACCTTTTTGAAAACTGATTAATACTTGAATGAGAGATAAAGATCAGATCAAGAGAAGAAATACATAACCTTTTTATATTGGTTCACTCTCTATCACTAGAGAAGCTAATCCAATTATCTAATCCAAAACTAGAATTAGATTTTCATTATGCAAAAAGAATTCTTACAAGCAATCACAACCAATCTACAGTTCCCACCCTAGAAAAAGAGACTTAGACACCCAACACTAGGATCCTTTGTGAATAAGAGCCTAAGAGAACCCTACTCTTAGCCCAAACTAGAAACACCTATTCTAGAAAAACCTTGCTTGACTGATGAGGTGTTCTTCTTGAACTCAAGAAAGTGACACAACACACTTATCACAAAAGATCTTCACAATCAAAAGATTTGAAGGTGTGAGTTACTTCTTCAAAGTACTTTTCTTCTGTTCTTTCTTTAACTAATAATAACACATTATCTTAGCTCATTCAAAGGCTTGTTGTGTTATTTTCGAGATTATTTTGAAGAGAAAACAAGCTAGTTATTTATAGAGAAAACAATTATAAGCGCATGTAATCGATTAAATCTACAAGGTAATCGGTTAATTCAATGAAGTAATCGATTAGCTTATCTTTTCAATCGATTAAAGCATTCGTCCAAACACATGGAAACAACTCAAGAACAATGTAATCAATTAGATACTTAAAGTGATCGATTAAAGTGTTATTGTTAACTTTTGAATCACTTCTAGAAAGAGAAGTAATCAATTATATCACATGGTAACCAATTAAAGTAGAGACTCCTGAATAAATCAGTCGTTGTCTCAAAAATAATTGTGTAATCGATTACAATAAGGTTGTAATCGATTAAACCGACACGAGACATAACTTTACAAGCTTTAGACAACTTGTGTAATCAATTATGATAAGGTTATAATCGATTAAAACAGAGAGTTTTGCCTTCTAAAGAAACTTTTCTAACTTAGAAATTTTTCTTCTCACTTACTCATGATGATGCATGATGCATAAAAGATATGATATGGACTAAGATGTACCATTCAATATAACAACCAATACAAATGCCACTCAAGGGAGTCGGGCATGTAAAAGACAAAACATCTTCAAGCTTTAGTCTACATATTGTTCATGTTGCTCCCCTTATCTCTAGCAATCTCCCCCCTCCCCTTTTGCCTTTGATGATGCCAAACTTGAATATGAAATTGAGTGCATTTGGAGGGTTTGAGTCTTGAGATTAGAGACTTACTTTTCTTAGTCAATCCTGAAAGTTCTTAACACTTAAGAGAAGATCAATTTATATCATCATCATCATATATCTTACTATATAATTTTACTGATATTAATGCAATATAATGAAGTGTAGTATGCTAGTTCATCTCCCAAATGCTTATGTAATGCAATGCAAGCAAATATGCAATAGATATGCAGCAGTTCATATCTCCTCTTATGAAAATATGCAATTCATCTCCTACTTTTGGCATTAACAAGGCCAAAAAGTTTGAACTTATACACAAAACAAAACATACAAACTGAAGGGAAATAAAACCATAGCATTTCATTAATCATGAAACATTACAATTCATTAATCATAGAACATGAAAAACTTAACTATCATTATAAGACAAAGACAAACAAAACAAGACATAACAAAAAAAATCAACAGACAGCAAAACCAAGCACAAGAACATAACTACGCTTCATTCTCATCCAGTTTAGGTTACTAAGGGTTAGCCTAGTTTCTATGTTCTCTAGCCTAGTGGTTATGTTTTCTAAGGTGTTGTGAACATCTACTGAGTGCTCTTGATGGAGATGAAGCATGGCATCCATCTTTTGAATCATGAGAGACTCTAAAGGACTCCATTGGTGCATAAGCTCTTGCTGAGCTTCATCTTCAGCTTCTTCTTCCATCTGGTCCATGTTTGTTGTTGTTGGTGACTCTCCAGCCATGATCCATTTGTATTCAACAAACCTCATCCCAAGATTCTTGATATGCCTTTTGGTTATCTCATTGGATGCTTTGGTAAAGTCTACAATCTCATTAGAAACATCGACATTGAAATAATGAATGAATCTAGAGGCTAGCACAGCATACAGAAACTTATAGTCCACTAACCGACAACTTTTCAACATGATGTCTTCAATAAGGAGTACCCAATTCATTTGAATACCTGATTTTAGACCATACACGATCTGTAAATCATTGTTAGTCACCTGTGCGTGGTTGTTGGACCTCGGTGTGAGAATGTCTGTTATAAGGTACACGAGCATTCTGTCTCTAGCAGTTAAACCACCTACACTTAAGTGATTCCTCAGATTCCTTGCTGGGTCAAGGAGCATAGCTCTGTAAGTCTGCATCTTATTGTAACCATCAACAGATTCTTCAAACTTGCAGACTCCACCCATGTCCAGTCCGGCTACCACCTTCCAAACTGTATCATCGATAACCATTTCTAAACCATTAATAGTAGAAAACAAATTACCTTCCATATCGGCGCGGGCACAAGTATAGAAAATTTTCACCAACTCCGGGTAGAAAGTTCCTTTCATTTGCACAAGCTTAGGTAGACCCTGTGCTTCGAGCAGATTAGGGAAGTTAAACCCTTGCTGAGAAAACCACTCCAAGTCTAGAAACTTGGGTATTCTCACATTCTTCGTTGTGTATATTATCTTGAAGTTGTTCTTCTTATTCTCGTCTGTGAACCATGCATCAAGCATATTGAGAGCAGCCTGAAAGCACTCTCATTGCTTCCTCTTGGAGGACTTGGCCTTCTTCTGAGCTCTGGAGGGGTTGCTAAGAAGAAAGTTAGGGTTTCATAAATGGGTGATTAGAGTAGGTGTTGGTGTGACTGAGAAGAGGTTAGGGTTGCCTTTTATAAAGAGATAGTGACGTTTTAGTTGGTTAAGGTAGGTGGCAATTTTGATGAGGTGAAGACAAAAATGTTGGAGTAATCTATTAAAATGACATAGCAATCAATTAAATTGGTCCTCATTTTCACTTAAAACCAAAAACTACTATAAGTAATCGATTAAAATGCAAGCATAATTGATTAAATATGCCAAAAAAACTCCCCCTGAGGCCATGGTAATCGATTAAAATAGAATGGAATCCATACTAAACTCATACTTACAAGCATGTAATCGATTGAACAGACAGGTAATCGATTAAAACATACAGTTTTAAACAAAAACACCACAAACATGAAAAATGGTAATCGATTAAAATGTGGGGTAATCGATTAAAATAGAAGATTTTCAAAACTAAAAACACATACCAAGCAATGGTAATCAATTAAATCATGGCGTAATCAATTAAAACATAAAGTTTTGAAAAAATGATCATACAACTAACACACAGTAATAGATTAAAACAAAGAGAAATCACAAAATAACCAATGAAAGCATGTGATTTTCCGAAAAACAAATGAGTAAACACACAAATCAACAAACTAAGGCACATCAAGAGTAATCAAGTGATATAGAAAGCAATATGCAACAGATAATGTGCATTAAACAAAATGTCATTCTATGATAGATCCATCTAATATGCCTAGTTCATTTCTAATAAAGAAGAACCTATCTCTAGCAAGTGATTAAGTGAATATGTCTACTAGTTGATGCTCACTATCTATGAACTCAATGCATAAATCACCTTTTAACACATGATCTCTGTCATACCCTAATTTCGTCCGGGGACCTTTGCTTGATGACATGCGACCTTTCTTTGGTCCTTGTGAGGTGCTTGGCATCCATCATTAGGCAATTTGTGAAATTCCAGGACATGCCGAAAAACCAAAAAAATATTGAGGCACAATCCGTAAGTTTCCGTGACACACCGGAAATCAAATGGAAGCGTCGTTGCATAATTAAGTGAGGTTCCGTAACATTCCGTAAGTCAAAAGGGGGATGATTATGTAATCCGCAAGGTTCCGTAACATTACGGAAAGAAAACAAGTATCGTTACGAAATTCGTAAGTTTCCGTAACTTTACGAAAAAAGAATCACCAAAAAAAAGCCAAAGGGGGGTGTATTTAGTAAAATGGGGGGTGCAAATAGTAATTTTCGAATCTGGGCCCTTCTAGAGGTTTCTGGGCAATTTCTTGCTTAAGGTTGAAGTAACCTAGCTCGCCTGGGCGGGCTAGGTGGCCACCACACCCCCCATTTTGTTGGAAAATGGGATTCCGGGGCTTCCGGGACACCCGTAATGCTTCCGTAAAATTCCCATAACTCTAAATAAGCATAACTAACTTAATACGGGTGAGATGGAAGAGAAAAAAAGAAGAAAATCAAGTCCTATATGCTTCCGTAAGGCTTCCGTAACTTTTCCGTAAATTACGAAAGAAGGGGGGTGAACTTATCAAAATTGGGGGGGTGCAAATAGCAATTTCGAAATTTTGAATTGGGCCTTCCAGAACATTTTTTGAAGCTGGGTTGCTTCCTCCCTGGGTTGCTTCTGGAGGACAACCCAGCTCGCCTGGGCGAGCTAAGGTCGCCTGGGCGAGCTGGGCGGCAACCTCCTCCCCCTTTTTCCTATAAATAGGCTGAAGGGGGCTGTTCTAAGGATCCCTCAGCCCCCTGGCTATGTATTTCAGCTGTTTTGGGTGAAAAAAATTGTTTCCGTGAAGAAAATCCAAGCCGAGGTGCTTCCGTAACGCTTCCGAGATGTTTCCGTAAGCAAATCCGTGAAGGTTTTCGTCCGTTCTTCATCGTTCTTCATCCGTTCTTCGTTCTTCAACGGGTAAGTTTTCGAATCCGAGACTTTCAATTCATTTCTTGTTTTTTTAAGCTTTCATCTTTATTTTCGATTTCTTTTCTTTCGTCTTTAACGCGCTTTTACCGTTTATTTAAGCCGTTTTCTCATCTAAATAATGATAAAATGAATTTCAACCGATCATTTGTGTTGTAATCTCATTTAATCACTTTTAAAATGAAATCTAACCGATCGTTCACACTATAACCTCGGTTAAACCAAAAAAAGTAAAATAATAATAAAATAATCAAAATATCTTGAAAAATAATAATAAAATATTCAAAATATCTTTGAATAAAATAAATTAAAAAAATCAATCGGACGTTTTTCTTTGGAAGTTTCCTTGAATGAATTGATTAATAACCAAAGTGAAACTAAGACTAAAATAGACTCACAAATCAAGTTTTGTCCGAAAATCACTAAAAACCGTTTTAAGGTCCAACGCCTTAAACGGTCCTCTTTGCTTTTATCGGTTAACATGGACCGTTCAAAAGCATAAAATCAACATGTAACTTTACCGCTTTTGAAAGAACTACGTAGGTCTGAGTTCCTCATTGAGGATACGTAGGAGCAAAAGCCCCGCTTTTGTCGACCACCCCAAGAGATCGTTAATGGTCCAATGCCTTAACGTTTCTCTCCTTTCAAAAACAAGAGATCGTTAATGGTCCAACGCCTTAACGTTTCTCCCCTTTCAAAATCAAAAGACCGTTTAATGGTTCAACACCTTAAATGACCTTTTGTTCAATAAAAACATATTTTGCAAAAAAAAGACAAAAACAACTTAACCAAACACTTTGTTCCGAAAGAACTACGTAGGTCTGATTTCCTCATCACAAATTGAGGAATACGTAGGAGCAAAGGGAAACACCCTTGTCGACCACAAAAAAGAAAAAAATATAAAAAGGGTATAAAGGATATAAGAACATAAAAGGGAACATAAAAATCAAAGTCATGTTTGCACATTCGATTAAAGGCTGTCGTCCCTTGGGACGGACGTGTGGGGTGCTAATACCTTCCCCGTGCGTAAATACAACTCCCGAACCTTTCACTTAAAAGTTCGTAGATCGCGTCTTTTCCGGTTTTTCCGACGTTTTCCTCAAATAAACGTTGGTGGCGACTCCGCGCGTATTCCTTTCGTGGAACACGCATCCCGCGAGTCACGCGTCGCCCTCCCGCCGAAGGGTAGGTTGCGACAATCTCTAAGAAAATGATGCCTTATTTCTATGAGTTTAGTCCTAGAATGCATGATAGGATTTTTAGTTAGATTGATCGCACTTGTGTTGTCACATTTTAGAGGAATGTGATCAAGGTTTACTCCAAAGTCTTCAAGTTGTTGCTTCATCTAGAGACTTTGAGCACAACAACTTCTAGCTGCTATATACTCAACTTTTGTAGTGGGAAGTGATACACAAGCTTGTTTCTTGCAATTTCAAGATACAAGAGAGCTTTCTAATAGGTGGCATGTCCCACTTGTGTTTTTTCTATCTAATTTGTAACCTACAAAATCAGAATCTGAAAAGCCTGTTAGATTTAAGGAGGTACCTATGGGATACCACAAACCTACATTGGTTGTGCCCTTAAGGTACTTAATGATCCTTTTGATAGCTATAAAGTAAGATTCCTTAGGATTAGCTTGATACCTTGCACACAAGCAAACACTAAGCATGATATCTGGTCTACTAGCCAACCATACCTCTATATCTTGACTCATCCACTGATTTACCTTTCTCATCTAAGTCAAGGTAGGTTGAAGTTGCCATTGGAGTAGATGTTTCTTTGCATTTTTCCATATCGACTTTCTTAATTAGTTATGTACAGTATTTGGTTTGACTAAGGAAGCTTGCATCTTTCATCTACTTGACTTAGAGTCCAAGAAAGAAGTTTAACTTTCCCATCATAGACATCTCAAATTCTATCTACATACAACTTGAAAATTCCTTACACAAAGTTTCATTAGTAGAACTAAATATAATATTATCAACATATATTTGAACAATTAACAACTCATTGTTTACTTTCTTAATAAACAATGTTTAATCAACTTGGTCTCTAGTGAAAGATTGCTCAAGTAGAAAACTGCTCAATCTATCAAACCATGACCTTGGTTCTTCTTTCAAACCATACTTTTTCAGTCTATAGACATGGTTAGGATGTTAGTAGTCCACAAAACCTGGTGGTTGATCTACATAAACTTCTTCTTCAATGAGACCATTAAGGAAGAAACACTTCACATCCACCTGAAAAAGTCTAAAATCCATGATACATGCAAATGCAAGCAGCAATCTTATGTGATGTAGCTCCATGTAGAGCCTGTAGGCCTTGGATCTTCTTCATCAATAGATTCCTTTACTTCTTGAAGATCAATGGCAGTGGAATGGAGAAGGAGGAAAGGTGATTGGATATGCCACTTCAAGGAGAAGATGAGTCAAGAACAAGCTCACCGCCATATGAAGCCATGGATAAGATCTTGAAGGTAGGAGAAGATGAGTGGAGGGAGAGGGAGAGGGAGAGAAGGGGCACGAAATTTATGCCTCAAATGATGTCTGAACTTTGAAGTATAATTTCTCAAATGATCAAAGTTGAAAAAAATGCACACACAAGGCCTCTATTTATAGCCTAAGTGTCACACAAAATTGGAGGGAAATTTCACTTGAATTTGAATTTGAATTGGTGGAGTCAAATTTGGAGCCAAAATTTCACTAATTATGATTAGTGAATTTTAGGTATGGGTCAGCCCACTAATCCAAGATCAAGTCCAAGATTCTCCACTAAGTATGCTTATGTGTCATGAGGCATGTAAAGCATGAAGGACATGCAAAAAGTGTGACTATATGATACAGCAATGGGGTGTAGCAAGCAAATGCTCACCTCCCCCTTAAGATGGTCCAAAATTTAATTGGATTGGGCTTCTCCCAATTCAATTAAATTTATCTCCCAACACACACACATCCAATAGTGCACTTATGCATGTGAAATTACAAAACTACCCCTAATACAAAAACTAGTCTAGGTGCCCTAAAATACAAGGGCTGAAAAATCCTACATTACTAGGGTACCCTCCCTACACTATGGAGCCCTAAATACAAGGCCAAAAAATAATGAAACCTTAATATAATATGTACAAAGATAAGTGAGCTCATACTGAGCCCATAGGCCCAAAATCTACCCTAAGGCTCTTGAGAACCCTAGGGCCTTCTCCAGCATCTCTGGCCCAATCTTCTTGGAGTCTTCTATCCAATGCCCTTGGGGGGTAGGATTGTATCATTCCCTCCCCCTTGAAAAGGATTTGACCTCAAATCCATAGGTTCTTGAAACTCTGGGCTTCTTCCCTCAACACCTGCAAAAAGAATAAAAACATATATATTAGTGGTGTTTGGCATGTTGGAGTAGGGTAAGGTCTGAAAACCCCTTCCCTGGGCATCTTCCCATGAGGGAACATGGTTCCTCAACAACTCAATAAGTGGTGCTACAAGTATAAAAAAAAATATGGGACAAATATATTGTAAAAGTTTGTTAAGTCATGGAAGCCCTAAATTGTCCTCATACTTGGTGGGCTGGGCCACTCATGAATGACCTTTATTCTCTTAGGGTTTGTGGGAACCCCTTGATCACTATTTAAAAAATTAAGGAAAGTAATGCAATAAAACATACATTTTTTCTGTATTTTCATATTGATTATTCCTACAAAAAATTATGACAAACCTAAGGTGTCCCATATGAGCACCTAGATTTGTATTGAAACCAAAAATAAGAACAAACCTACCTAATGAGTCCCTATGTACACGAATCATGAAGATGTTGGGTGCATGAGTGATTTTACAAAAAAGGGTTGCACCACTCAACACATTCATCATATCACCTATTTTAGGGATTTGGTTCCTAATAATACATATTTTGGGCACCAACAGAGCACAAGGATTTAAGCTCTTACCAACCAAACCCTCATCCAACAACTCCTTTACTTGAGGAATAACCTCAAACCCAAGAGATGTGACAGTGCTAACAAGTTCCTTTTTACAAAGGAGAAGATGTGAAGGTTGTCTAAGAGGGGAAGTTTCTTTAATATTTGTCTTTATTGCAAAAATGACTTTCCTTCTTAACTAACCTCTTGGAGGAGACGTTTACCTCCTTACACTCCTCCTTAACCATTAAAGGTTGTCCTTCTTCTTGGGGGTAGATTTCTTCACTAGATTCTTCCCATTTTGCTTCTTCACTTTCACTAGGGGAAGGTGAAGTAGTAGCTTCATCTTGGCTACTATAAATCTCTTGGCCCCTCCTAATCATGGTTTTCTTGGTGGGGCATTGAGAAGTAATGTGTCATCTTCCAAGACATTTAAAGCACTTTATAGAGCTAGTCTTCTCTTGCATACTAGCCTTAGGGGGTTTGTTTTTCTATTGTCTTCCCCTTATCATCTTTGGGCTTAGAAGGTGTCACCCCTAAAATACCTTGACCTTGTTCTTTCTTTGGATAAGAGTGAGAGCCATAAGATTTTGAAGTAGACTTCCTTTTAAGTTGTTGCTTTACCCTTATTTCCCAATCTAAGTAAGCCTCTACATTGTCCTTCCCATGCAAGTATGGGGGGGGGGGGGTTAATGTTAGCCTCTTGAGGCTTTCTTTCCTTTCCTCTCCTATGGGAGTGAGGTCTAAGATGTGACCTATGCCTTCCTACATAATAGTCACGAAGTTCATCACTTAGGCTCTTGCAAGAGTCATGACTACTATAGGAGGCATGTTTTCTTTTCTTAAATTTTTTATTTTCCTTCTTTCTTCTTCCCTTATTTGTTCCCTCTCATCTCTATTTATTTTTACCCTCTCTTTTCCTTTTTCTTTTCTTTCTAG
This sequence comes from Glycine soja, assembly GCF_004193775.1. Classification (NCBI taxonomy): domain Eukaryota; kingdom Viridiplantae; phylum Streptophyta; class Magnoliopsida; order Fabales; family Fabaceae; genus Glycine; species Glycine soja. The sequence goes on from NC_041020.1 coordinate 10,159,968, forward strand.
TTTTTCTTTCCATAACTTGAGGGAACTCAACTCATCTAAGATTCTAGATAGAGGTCCTTATGACTAGTACCCTCACCATTAACACTAGATGAATGATGACTCATGTTGGTTCCTAAGTTGTGGTTCTTTCTTGTTGGGGGTTTTTAAAAGGTAAAAGCTAGGGTTCAAAAGAATTCAAGATAAGCGTGATAAGAAAGAAGAAATTATTATGTAATAGCAAGATAAACTAGGCATGACTATTAAAGAAAATAAGCTATGAAAGTAAGCAAGAAATTAAAGTGCAAGAAATGTAAACTAGGCGGATCTTAAGAGTGTTTGGATAACCACATGTAAGGTTCCCAACAAAACACTCACTATCCTAAGAGAAAATTGCCTAAAATTATTACACACAAATAGAAGTTAGGTAACCTATTGGAGGCTCCCAACACACTTCCAATGAATGGCCTTTTATTTCAAAATTTGAAAGCAATGAAGGTAAGTAAATTGTCAATTACAAAATCACAAAAAGGTCCTCAATTTTGGTGGTTGTTCTCTCTTTGGTGATTCACTCAATTTGGGGTGCTTCTTAGTTCAATAGCTCTTAAGGTGGTTGGCCCCTTGCTTCTTGACTCAAATTCTTCAAGGGATGGCACCAATCCTCCTTTCCAATTCCCTATATGGCAACTCACAAACAAGGAAACAAAGAGACAAGCAATAACCAAAGACCAAAAAAATGAAATTAAATCTAAACCAATAGATTTTTAACAAGACAAATTTTCAAGGATTATTCAACAATTAAAGCAGTGAAAAACACATAAAAGCAAGCTAGGACTCAAAGAGAAACCTAGAATCGCTCTAGAGTAGAGTAGAAAAACTAAAAATAAAACTCAAGAAACCTCTAGTTTTGGCACTTGTTTTCACACTACTTTTGAATTGAAATATCATTACTAAGATTGGTATAAAATAGGCACCAATTATAGAACAAATTTTGAGCCAAAACAACAAGCACACTTCCCTTTCACTTTTTTTTCCTGGACACTTATTTTCCTGCCAACTTGTGAGATTTTTATTATTTTTTCAGTTTATCCAAATCACTTGGTTCTTTTTTTATAATTTTTTCCAAATGTCTAGAAAATACAGTAAAACTTTTAGCTCAAAATTCGTAGTGACAAATTCCCAGTAATTTTTACAAGTTCGTATGTTCAAGCTGCCAGCACCAACAATTTCAGACTTTGAATTTTTTAAGCATGGTATATTGATTGCCTTATGCTTACTTTCAACCTTCCTATGTATCTTGAAGTCACTAGGCTTGTTTACCACACTTTTAGGAGTTCAATATTCACTTAGGATCAAAATTTCAGCCTGCAATTCAATCACCAAAACTCAAATTCACAATAGACACAAGCATAAGGAAACCTAAAAGTTCAAGAAAAGGTTCACAATCAAAGACTCTCTAAGAATTTTGCATGAACATGTTAAGGACTAATTAACATGCAAGATTTGACTCAAAATTCAAATGATAGGCAAGGGATTGCAAGAATACATGAACAAATGTATCTAGAATTCAATCAACAAAATTAAAAGCGACACAAACTTATAACATAACGTGACAATTATTATGACTAAACATGACTCTAAGACAACATGAATCAAGTGATTTACAATAGATTTTTGTGTATTCTTTTCTAAACAATATTTTGCAAGAAAATTGAGATCTAAAGTTTTAGCACAAGAATATTATGACTGAAAAATGATAGAACCTAAAATCAACACAAAAACATGATTCAAGATTAGATCTATAAAATTTGAACCATAGAAATGCAAGAATAAGTGTAGATCTAAGATTTAATCGGTTTATTTTTTTGAATCTACTCTAAACAGCACCAAACCACAAGACAATGGAGAAGATACATGGAGAAGAAGATGAAGAGCAAGGAATTAAAGTGAATTAACCAAATAAAAAGATAGAGGAAACAAAAGAACATCACCTAGATGAAAATGCTCTTGATACCACATGATGTAGCTCCCTGTGGAGCTTGTAGGCCTTGGATCTTCTTCACCAATGGAGTCCTTTACTTCTTGAAGATCAATGGCAGCTGAATGGAGAAGGAGGAAATGTGATTGGAGATGCCACTTCAAGGAGAAGATGAGTAAAGAACAAGCTCACCACCATAGGAAGTCATGGATAAAAGCTTGAAGGTAGGAGAAGATGAGTGGAGAGAGAGGGAGAGAAGGGGCACAAAATTTATGCCTCAAATGAGGTCTGAACTTTGAAGTGTAATTTCTAAAATGATCAAAGTTGAAAAAAATGCACACACCATGCCTCTATTTATAGCCTAAGTCTCACATAAAATTGGAGGGAAATTTCACTTGAATTTGAATTTGAATTGGTGGAGTCAAATTTGGAGCCAAAATTTCACTAATTATGATTAGTGAATTTTAGTTATGGTTCAATCCACTAATCCAAGATCATGTCCAAGATTCTCCACTAAGTGTGCTTACAAGTCATGAGACATGTAAAGCATGAAGAACATGCACAAAGTATGACTATATGATATGGCATTGGGGTGTAGCAAGCAAATGTTCACCTCCCCCTTAAGATGGTCCGAAATTTAATTGGATTGGGCCTCTCCCAATTCAATTAAATTTATCTCCCAACACATACACATCAAATAGTACACTTAATGCATGTGAAATTACAAAACTACCCCTAATACAAAAACTAGTCTAGGTGCCCTAAAATACGAAGGCTGAAAAATCCTACATTACTAGGGTACCCTCCCTACACTATGAAGCCCTAAATACAAGGCCCAAAAATAATGAAACATTAATCTAATATGTACAAAGATAAGTGGGTTCATATTGATTTCATGGGCCCAAAATCTACCCTAAGGGCTCATGAACTCGCTTAGCGAGGCAGATTGGTAAGCGAGCCTCTTTCGCTTAGCGAGGCAACCAGCTTACTTAGCGGATGCAAAACCCTAGAAGAGGATAAGTCAGAGATCAACGCGCTTAGCGCGCAGCTAGCCTGCCTAGCAAGGACGTTGTCTCTTCTCGCGCTTAGCGCGCCCAAGCTCGCTTAGCGGATTTTCACTTACTCTCGCTCAGCGAGACATGCTTGCTGAGTGCGCCTTCATATGCTGAGAAGTCCAAGAGCCTTTAAAACACTGAGTTGGTGGGAAACCAAAAGACAGGAAGCTAGACCAAGCAATTGCTACGTGAAAACAGAGAGAAGAAGGCTAAGAGGCTGGAGAGAAGACATTCTTCTTCACTCTTTTCCATTTTCTTTCGCAAAAAAATTCATTTTCCTATTTGTATGAAGCTCTCCATGTTAATGGAGGGCTAGAATTTCATTGTTGGGGAGTATTCTACTGAGCACTCTTAATGTAATTGTCTAACTATCTATTTAATGTTATTTTTTGGTGTTCTTTTCTTCTATCTACACTTATTTTACATGCGTTTGACTTGATCATCCATTTGTATGTTTAGTTAGGCTTTTGAGTGTTGGAAAATGCTTTAAATCCTTAGAACTTGATAGAGCAGCTAGAGGCCTGTGTATCTAGGAATAGAATGCAGTAATCTAGTATATTTTGCACTGTGCGCATATTGCAACTCTTTTAGAATGGTTTGTTGAGGAATCAAGGACGAAAACTAAGAGAGTTAGGCTCATTCTTGTGAGGAATCAAGGTCTGAGTATATACTCAGTGCAAGAACACTAGAATAATGTTAAATAGAGAAAAACCTTTTTATACGGAAAGAAAAAGTTTAGTAGAAGGCTCCCCAACGCTTTTATCTTGATATTTATTGTATTTTTACAGCTTTGAGTTTATTTCGTAAGTTGATAAATAGAGTAGTTGATTGCAGAAAATTTTACCATCATTGAATCGTTTATTTCATTTTCAGAAGCAAAAAAAAATGTTTACATACTGAATATACATACACTAAGTGAAACAAATTTCCTATGAATACGATACTCGGTCTTACTGTTTAAGTACTACTTGTGCAAATTGGTACACTTGCTAATCGTGCAAACATTGAGCATGTGATTAAGATCACTCTTTCCTTTTTTAATTTTCCAAAAAGATCTTTAAGATAGGAAAACTTAATTTTCAACTTCATATGTTCAACATAGTGATTCTTTTTGAAATTTTCAAATTCAGTTTGCAAAGACTTGTAATCATCCATGTTAAAAGAAGTGGAGGTAAACTCATAACCAGTGGCTTTATATTTTGAAGCAAGTTTTTCATTTTTTTTTTTGCTACAATTTATCTATCTCACTTTGTGTTGAAGCCAATTTAGTGATATGCAACTTCATATAGCTTTTCAACTTTTTGTTCAAAACAACAAGCCTTGGAGCTTCTTCATGCATTTCATTAAATGCTTCCAAAACTTCTTCAAATTCAGGATTTACCTCAGTTTCTTCAATGATTGATGAGTCATCCATTGACTTTTCCATTAAGCATACATTTGTAATTTCTTCATCACTAGAAGAGTCGGAGGTTATTGACACATTATCTTCCCAAGCTATATTGGCTTTCCTTTTTTTGTCCTTTTTTCCTTTCTTTTCACCAACATGTTTTCTTAGGTAGATAGGACATTCAAATTTGATATGGCCTTGCTTGCCGCATTCAAAGCATGTGAAGTTGTTGTTCTCAATCTTCTAGGAGGATTTAAAGAATTTTCTATCTTTCGACTTCTTGAGAAATTTTCCAAGTTTTCTTACCATCAAATTGAAATTCTCTGCATCTTCCTCACTACTGGAACTATCCTTGTAATCTTCCTTTGAGGAGTGCAATTCCTCCTATGTTGAATTAGCTCATGTTCATATGCAAGCAATTTACCGAAGAGAGCTTCCATCGGCATTGTGGCTAAATTCTTAGATTTCTTGATTGTTGTAATCTTTGGTTCCCAAGTTCTTGTAAGACAATTAGGATATTGATGTTCAGCTCTTCATCTTCAAGAATTTTTCCAAGACCAAGGAGACGGTTCACAATATGAGTGAATTTTGTTTGAAGTTCTAAAATGGTTTCTCCATTCTTCATTTGAAATGCTTTATATTCGGATACAAAAGTATGCTTTCTTGCTCTTCTTACATCCATTGTGCCTTCATGAGTGACTTCAAGCATATTCCAAATTTTATTTTCACTTTTGCACCTTGTAGTAGGAAAGAATTCGCCAGAAGATAAACCAAAAGTTAAAATTATTTTAGCTTTTTGATCATCTTGCACTTTTCTTTTCTCGTCATCTTTCATCTCATCCCATTCTTTAGGTACTAATTCACCATTTAGTTCTTTAGTGGGAATGAAATGACCTTTAACAATGGCATTCCATGCACTGGGATCAATTGATTGAATAAATATTTCCATTCTCTTTTGCCAAAACGAAAAATGTTCACCCTCAAACAAAGGAGGTCAATTCAAAGATGCACCCTCTTTGAAAGTGATTTGTTTTGAGCCTATCTTTAGAAAAACTATGATTTTAAGTAACTTTCAAGACTTAGCTCAGATACCAATTGAAAAAGATCATGATACTCAACAAACCAAAGGGGTGAATTGGTTTTCAAAATAAAATGAACTTTTAAAACCAGAGTTACAAAAACTTCTTTTGTGCGAATCGTATCACAAAACTTTTCATGAATCGAACTCAATCAATACTTAATCAATCCATCCTTTACACGAGATCCTTCATTAAAGTTATTTCTTTCACAAAGATATATCTTGAACCTTTTTGAAAACTGATTAATACTTGAATGAGAGATAAAGATCGGATCAAGAGAAGAAATATGCAACCTTTTTATACTGGTTCACTCTCTATAACTAGAGAAACTAATCTAGTTATCTAATCTAAAACCAAAATTAGATTTTCAATATGCATAAAGAATCATTACAAGAAATCACAAACAATCACAACCAATCTACAGTTCCCACCCTGGAAAAAAAGACTTAAGCACCTAATACCGGTGTCTTTTGTGAATAAGAGCCTAAGAGAACCTTACTCTTAGCCCAAACTAGAAACACTTAATCTAACATGCCCTAAGTGATTTATGCGCAAAAAAAAAAGTGTAAAACCATACACAAAAACCAAGAGTAAAGATAGACACCACCTGATTAATCCTTTTCGCAAAACCTTGCTTGATTTAAGAGGTGTTCTTGAACTCAAGAAAGTGGTACAACTCACTTATCACAAAAGATCTTCATAATCAAAAGATTTGAAGGTGTGAGCTACTTCTTCAAAGCACTTTTCTTCTCTTCTTTCTTTACTAACAACAACTCGTAATCTTAGCTCATTCAGAGGCTTATTGTGTTATTTTTTAGATTGTTTTGAAGAGAACACAAGCTGGTTATTTATAGAGAAAACAGTTATAACCGTATATAGTCGATTAAATCTACAAGGTAATCGATTAATTCAATGAAATAATCACTTAGATTATCTTTTAAATCAATTAAAGTGTTTTTCCAAACACCTAGAAACAACTCAAGAACAATGTAATCAATTAGATACTCAAAGTAATCGATTAAAGTATTCTTGTTCACTTTTGAATTAGTTATAGAAAGAGAAGTAATTGATTATATCACATGGTAATCAATTAAAGCAGAGACTCCTGAATAAATTAGTCATTATCTCAAAAACAATTGTGTAATCAATTACAATGAAGCTGTAATCGATTTGACCGATATGAGATATAACTCTGCTAGCTTCAGACAACTTGTGTAATCGATTACGATAAGGTTGTAATCTATTAAAATAGAGAGTTTTGCCTTCTGAAGAAACTTTTCTAACTTAGAAATTTTTCTTCTCACTTACTCATGATGATGCATGATGCACAAAAGATATGATATGGACTAAGATGCAACATCCAATATAACAACCAATACAAATGTCACTCAAGGGAGTTAGGCATATAAAAGACAAAACATCTTCAAGCTTTTCTCCAAGCTTCAAGCTTTAGTCTACATGTTGTTCATGTTGCTCCCCCTATCTCTAACAACTGTGAATATAGCCCATGAGTACATGTAGTCAACAAATTGTCACACAATGGGCAACCCGACACTATCGCTAACTGACTCTGGTAGTGCATTCGGGTGTTATGGCCTTTCAAGGATACTCCAGCACATATGATCAACATGATCTTAGAGGAAATGCCAAACCGTGGCACCCTCAAGGCCAGAGTCATACATCAACTCATTCATGACCTCCTCAGTTAGGTTCATAAACTCCCTTCACATTACAACACATATTCACAACATGGTGCATGGTTCACAAACAATATGCACATGGTTTATTTTCGAAGTTCCTTGGAGATTCCTATCTCGTAGGGATTAGGCTCATTTTCTGCAACACATATGCATACCATGGAATATTGCTTTCACATATACGCGTGGACATCATTCATTCAATCACAATATCAATCATGGACACATTCACTCATTCACACAACAATATCATCATGTCACTTCATTCGCCAAATCATAAGTATAAACGCCATGCATCGTATTGTTATTCATTATGATATCAATATTACACACTCATTCTTCCTTTTATGTTACTATAACCTTCATAGAGTATAATAATCATATCTAGAGTTGTATCCTATTTAATTGGTTCTTATCTCATTAGAAATCTAAGATAGTTATCTACAACTTTTATGTTGACCTCAAAAGCTCATTCAATCAATTAATAAGCCTAAAATTAGGAAATATACAAATTGACCACATATTCCTAATAGTTTGAAATTAACTCACTAAAATGGAAATATATGGAGTTTTATAAAACATTTTTTAGTGAAATCATTTTTGTGAACAAAGTTGACAAACGTTGTCAAGAAAATCAGTGCAATATTCACATGAAAGAATCAATTAACATGTCCAACAAGAAATCACATAATTCATTTTTAAGGGTATCAAAGAGAGCAAAAGACCAAACCTAAATCATCAATTCATGACAGCAATTAAAGTATTTTGGGGTATTCACATCTAGTCCAAGAACTTATAAACATAAATCTAAGATCATACAATCTACCCATGACACATTGTCATTCATGCAAAGGAAGAAAAAAGAGAACCTACTCCCTCTAACCTCAAAAGAAGCAATTCCTCAGCAAGGAAAAGGAAGACGATCTTGTGACTACCCCCAAAAACGCATTGATCCAATGGCATAGTCGACAACAATCTTCACAACAACTGATGTGTATAATATGTTAGGCTTGCACAAGGGCAAGTATATCCTACGCAATAGTAACAATGGGCTTGAAAATCCAAATATCAAACTTAAAGGACCAATTGTATTCCCAATTAGTTAAGTTTATTAAACTAACAGTAGAGATGATTAAAAAGAGGATTTAAATATTTTTGGTTTTTTGGTTTTTATAAGAATAAAATTAAATGAATATAAAGAAAGGTTTAGAATTATGATAATGACCATGGGTTATGACTTACTATTACCAATTTTCCCTCAATCCTAGTCCTAATGAAATTCATTCCCCAATTAATTACTGATTCCCAAAATCAACTAAAGCCTATGATCAAGGCTAGAAGATGCTCTTTACCTTAAATCAATACCCCAATGATCATGATTCTATTAATTTAAGTCAAAGGATAAAATCAATTCTAGGGATGATTAATTAAAGATTAACTAATCTATCGGAGATTACCCAAATAGTTTGATCATGCAATTTGGTATAAAACATTTTCTACCTAGATCTACCAATTACATGCAGATGGTCACTACTATTCAATCGATTGAGTATTAGAATGGTCAACTCCAAATAAACATTAAAATAAGGAAGAAAAATAATTAACATAAAACAATGAGTATTTCCATTAAGAATAAGGAGAATGGTACAAATGGACAATTACAACATAACCCCCGGACTAAGGGGACTAGCCACTCATGATTAGAGTAAAACTAGCAATCCTATAAAGAGTAAACATAGACTTACTAATAGGCAAGAATGATGATCACGATCCATCCAAGCGGTGTTATCCATGCTCTTTAGTTCTCAAAAGCCCTCAAGTTTCTCTTAAAATCATAATAGATAAGAATAAGATTGAATATGATTTTCTTTTACAAAGACATAGACCTCTATATATAGCTTCCAAAAGATAATTGCACAAAAGGCGCACTACGGTCGTGCTAAATCCACCACGGCTATTATCGCAAGTGGTGCTAAAGCCTTAGGCTATTATGAATTGATTATAGGCATGTTGGTTGACCATGACCCTTAGGAATTGACCATGATCATGGTGAGTTTACATTTGACTATGGTCGTGATGATTACCACAGTCATGGTTAATGAACCACGACCATTATCTACTGCAAAGTCTTCAAATCTTCATAAATTAGTGTAATTTCCAACTCTTTAACTCAATTGGCACAAAAAATCACACAAAATACCTCCTAGAAAGTGGTTTATAAACAACTCTTATTATGGCAAAAATTTGGGTGCGATTTAAAACACAATCCCAAGCTGCCTAAATGCTTCAAGTTTGGAAAGTCAAAGGAAAAGATAAAAATATTAACTATGAAAGGTTATGCGCCTAATGCTAAGCCCACTTAATTCTTTGGTGCTCCTAGAATTGGTGGTCTCCTCTTTCTCTCTCTCTCTCTCTCTCTCTCTACATATATGTGTGTGTGTGTGTGTGTGTGTGTGTGTGTGTGTGTGTGTGTGTGTGTGTGTATGTGTGAAAAAAAGGGTTTACAAAGTTATTTTGTCCAATGTGAGACTTAAATGTGCTTTTCTTGATTATGTGACCTACTTTGGTGGGTGGATTCTGGTGCTACTTACACACATAAGTATGTTGTTGCAGGGTTACCTGTGGAGTCAACCGCCAAGTCACGCTGAAAGATTCATCTTTGTGGGCGATGGCAAAAGATTGCATTAGAGGCTATTGGAACTTTCAGAATCCAGTTGAAGATTGGATTTCTTTTGGATTTATTTGAGACTTTTTTTGTACATTCTTTCATATGGAACTTGATTTCTATTTCTAGATTGTACAAATTTGGATTTTCTTGTTGAAATAATAAAGTTAGTCTATACCAAAATTCAAATATTATTGGTTCTGGTTCTTTAATTAATAATCTTTACTTGCTTGATGTTGTTAACTCCTACAATGAAATACTGCAAACGAGTCCACATGGTACAAAACAAAAATTAAATGAGAATTGAGCCACCTTATGGCACAAGCGTTTAAGTCATATCTCTAAATAGGTAATTTAGACTTGTGTCAGATGGATTTCTTGATCCCTAGGATTTATTGAACTTTGAAATTTGTGTTGAATGCATAATGGGAAAACAAACAAACATATTTTTGGTCCTTTCCCTACAACTTCTTAGAATGGACAACAATATTTCATTATGTTCATAGATGACTAGTTAACATATAGTTACCTGTATTTTATACATGAGAAGTCTCAATACCTAGACATTTTCAAGACTTTCAAGGCTGAAGTTAAACTTGAACTTGGAAAGAAAATTAAGGTTGTCAAATTTGACCATGGTGGTGAGTACTATGACCGATATGAAGGATCAAAAGAACAATGTCTATGACCTTTTGCGTTTTTCCTCAAAGAATGTGGAATTATTTCACAACACACTATGCCAGGAAAACCTAGCATAAATAGTGTAGCAAAATGAAGAAACTGAACTTTTAAGGACGTGGTGAGGAGTATAATTAGTCATTCTTTTTTGCCAACATCACTTTGGGGAAAGCCTTAAAGACCATAGTTTACATCCTTAATAGGGTGCCAAGTAAAGTAGTTAACAAAACCCTTATGATCTTTGGATTGGCAAAAAGACAAGCATTAAACACTTGCACATTTGGGGTTGTCCAGCTGAGGCATGACTTTATAGGCCACATGAAAGAAAGTTAGATTTAAGAGCAATTAGTCACCATCTTGTTGGCTATGTTAAATGCTCTAGAGGCTATAAGTTTTTCGAGATAGGAAATGCAAGATTTCTTGAGGAAAATGAGTTTGGAAAGGAAGTGAACATAGGGAATGTTATCTTTGAGGAAAAACCTATTATTGATAGTGATTCAGTCCTCATACCCATCAATATTCAAGACATAACTCTAGTAATAGAAAACAATGTTCAAACTAATATTAATGAGATTGTTCTAGATCAAGACAACAATAAGGTTCTCCCTCAAATACCTAAAATGCAACCTCAACAACCTCAAGAAGTGTCATTAAGGAGATCCATTAGAGAGAGGAGAAGTGCAACCCCAAATAATTATATTATCTTTCTCCAAGAACATAAAGATGGCATTTGTTTAACATATGAAGATCCAATCAACTTTTGTTAAGTTATGCGTAGTTTTAACTCTAAAAAATGGATTGATGCCATGAAGGATGAAATCAAGTCTATGCAAGACAATGATGTTTGGGATCTTGTTGAATTACTTGAAGGTGTGAAACCTATTGATTGTAAATGGATATTTAAAAATAAGAAGGATTCAAAGGGTTAATACCTAGAGATATAAGTCTCGTCTAGTCGCTAAAGGCTTTACTCAAAAGGAAGGCATTGACCATAAAGAAACATTTTCTCTGTTGTCTTCAAAGGATTCTTTTAGAACTGTTATGGCACTGGTAGATCATTTTGACCTATAGCTACATCAGATGGATGTCAAGACTGTGTTTCTAAATGGTTAGGTTGAAGAAATGATTTATATTTGTGTCAGGTGACCTAAAGTCTATGGTGTGCAAACTAAATAAATCCATTTAGGGTCTCAAACAGGCTTCCCGTCAATGGTATTACAAGCTCCATCAAAGTCATTGGCTCATATGGTTTTGAGGTAAATGTAGTTGATGACTATGTATATCACAAGTTAAATAAGAGTAAGTACATATTATTGGTATTATATGTCGATGATATATTGCTTGCTTGCAGTGATATAGGCTTCTTACAAAAGACCAAGAGATTTCTAGTGAAATTTTTTGAAACGAAAGATCTTGGGGAAGACTTTTTTTTGTTAAGAATCAAGATACTAAGATATCGTTCTTAAGGTATCCTAAGGTTGTCACAAGAAAGCTATATCGATAAGGTCCTAGATAGGTTCAACATGAAAGATAGTAAACCAACAGATATCCCAATAGCTAAAGGAGAAAAATTCAGTCTTTAAACAATGTCCTAATAATGACCTTGAAAGAACTAAGAAGCAAAAGATTTCCTATTCGTCAGTAGTAGGAAGTATGATGTATGCTCAAGTTTATACTCATCCCGACATAACATTTGACGTAGGATTTCTGAGTAGATACTTGAAAGATCCTAGAATACAGCACTTGAAGGCAACAAAATGTGTGATGCCCATTACTTGAAGAGAACAAAAGGGTACATGCTCACTTATTAGAAGTCTGATAATTTAGATATCATGGGATACTCAGACTTTAACTTTGTTGGATGTCAAGACAACAAAGGCTCCACATTTGGATACATATATATATGTTGGCTAGAATCTCTTAGAAGTCTGCTAAACAAACTCTTGTAGCTTTTTTGACCATGGTCGCAAAGTTCATTGCTTATTTTGAAGCACCTAACCATGGGATATGACTAGGAAACTTAGTCACTAGTTTATGTGTAGTCGATGGCATTGAAAAACCATTTAAGAATTTATTGTGATAATAACTCAGCAATTCAATACTCCAACAATAATAGGAGTATAACCAAGTCAAAATTCATTGGCATCAAGTTTCTAGTTATTAAGGAGAAAGTTCAGAATAAGCAGATTTGCATAGAGCATATAGGAATTGTTTTCATGCTAGCTGACCCACTTACTAAAGGTTTGATACCTAAAGTTTTTCATAAGCACACTGCTCATATGGATGTGACTTCTTATAGTACCTTAGTTTAGTGGGATTCCCATTTATGTTGTATATCCTATATTTCCATATTTTTGTATTGTTTGATTTTCTGCAAAAATAAAGTTGATGTTTATCATTATATTCTGAGCTTGGTTTTTTTTTTTGTGCAATATTTATGTTGCATTAAGATTTATCTCTATAAAGAATAAAGTTTGGACATTGAAAGTAAACATGATTAAGATCATGTTACATGTAATTTTCATGTCATTCATCCATATTTGATCTATGTCATCAAGTATGACTGATAGTGGTGATCATTGTGGCTTAGTCACATTAGGTTGTGATAAAAATTGCAATGGTTCCTTGTTGTTATATGAGATGGACCAAACTGTTTAGGAGGAGTCTAAAAGTAAACAACAAACGCTTGTGCTCCTAAAGAAATTAGTGGTATAAATGTCTAAGGTTAATATAAAGTTCAAGTGGAAGATTGTTAGGAATTTTCTAATTCCTAATTAATTTATATGAGTTACATATTATATTATAACATTTACATCAGTTGTTTACATTTAGATGGGTCAATATAAGTGATCTAATTTAATGAACCCATTAGACTACCAACATAAAATTGATATGGGCTTAATGAGCGGAAACTAATTTGGTCCATTAGGAGATAATGACAACCTTGATAGGTTAAAACCCAAGGCACGATTATGATTCCTAATACACCAAATCAACAAGTAGTTCCTTCTCTCCCCACCTGTAGAGAAAACCAATGCACGATTAAAGAAAAGTATGATTTGGTTTAGGAATGTCATAAACCCAATTGTTTGTGATCGCTCTTGTTCCCATGCATTTTTTTGTTATTTATATCAAGCTTTATGAATTCAAGTATTCCTTAAATCCTTCTTCTCTCGATAATATGACAACGTAATGTGTTTTGGTATTCATTTGGTATTTTATATGATTTGGTTAAATTCCAAAAAAAAGTTGTTTGAAAATCAAAATTAAATTATTCTTATGAATCCACTTTCAAACCAAATTTCTTTTTAACCTTACAACGAGACTTTTTGGATGATTATATTCCATCAAAATTTGAAAATAGTTCTCCATCTAAAATTCATGGAAAAAATTATCTGGAATCTTTCTCTGTATCCATCCGAAAAGGGAGATTTTCTGGTAGTCACTACTACAAAAATAGCCTTTTACGACACCCTTTCTACAATGGTTGTTTAGGGAACCGCCTTAGAAAGTGGTGTAGTGGAATTTTTGTAATTATTGAAAGGATAGGAGCATTTTACGACACGCATTCTAAGACGGTTAATAAAAACCGCCTTAGAATGTTATTTATAATTAAATTTACAACGGGTTTTATAAAATAACCATCTTATTTCTTGAAAACATAAACGTGTCCTAACTTCTCCTTTCGCACTAGTCTCGCGCCCTCCCTCAGTACTGAATCCTTCCTTTTTCTAACCCTAGTCCCGTGCCCTCCCTCGGTACTGAACCCTTCCTTTTTCTAACCCTAGTATCGCTGATGTGTCATCATTTTCTCCTATTTCTTAACCCTTTTTGTCACCATTTTAATTACTGATTAGCCTTAATTGTCAAATTAATTATGCAGTTTTATCATTTAAGCCTACTGGACTAATTTTATGTTTTTAATTTAATTTCAGGAGAATTATAGGCAATTGGGCTTGAATCCAGAATTGGGCTTGGACTTGAAAAGAGCAGACAATTTTATTCTACTAAATCTTATCTCATCTAGATATTATTTCATCTAGATTTTATCTTATCTAGATTTTATTTCATCTAGATTTTATTTTATCAAATCTTATCTTATCTTGTCCAGATTTTATTTTATTAATGGGCTTGGACTTAAAACAGATTTGTAAGCTTTAGGGGCTGAGAACCTATATAACAGCACCAAGGTTTTAATTTAGGGAGTCCTTTTCATTTTGGGGAGAAAGAATAATTTGAGGTTTTGCAATTCCAGTTTTTACTATTCACATAGCAATAAAATTTCGTTTTCTGCTTCAATTTGCAATTTCATTTTCTACTGATTAATGGAAGGCTAAGTCTCCAGCGTTGTTTTCTCTTGAGGATCAAGCACAGCTCTCTTTGAGGTTTTATTATTACTATTGAATTTTAATCAATTTTTCCTCTTCACCAATTACTATGTATTTGTTGCTATTAATCCATGCATGCTTAGTGCTTGATTAATTGTCTCTGCGCTTAATTTACGTTCATGCTTAATGATCAGTTTCGTTCATGATTAATTGGTGTATGTGTTGCTTAATCACATAATGACTGCCTTATGTTAAATTTCGCTTGGTAATTTAATTTAGGGTTGGATTAAGTGGTTGAACTGATAAAGGATAAAGTATCGTAACCTAGGATAAGAGACTTGCTTGTGAATCAAGGGGAAACAACGTGTTTTTAATTCTGATATTTTCTAATTAAAATTTGCTTGCTGTTTAATTTACAAAAACAAACAACCTCCCCCCCCCCCAATTTGTTACTGTTTTATTACTATCTGTTATGAATGTTTGATTGACCATTGCTTGTTGGGAGACGACCTAGGATCACTTCCTAGATATTGCATTTTTAATGTTTATTTGATTCGGGTATAGCCTCGATCACTCGCGCACTCAAGACCTCTTGCTTCTTGTTGAACCCTAGTCACGTGCACGCAGCTCCCCTTCGTGAATCTCTTCCATATTGAAGCAGCTAGCCTCTTCGTCGAGTTGCTTCCGACGAGTTCGTTTGAACTTCCTAATCGGACTGCCAGCAGGGCTTTTGCATTTACGTCATCAACAAAGACATTGGTTTGACTTCGAAGAAACCAAGTTAGTGAGTTACTTAGTTAGGTTAAGCTTGTTTTACATGATTTCGTGTATTGTTGAACAGAGGTCGCTGGTTGGATATAACATTCTTTTAGTGTTGATGTTTAACAATGCTTGTTGCAGGGAACACGCGGGTCATCAATCAGTTGGTGGTGAACAACAGTCGGTACCTTGTTTGACTTGGCTGCAAACAGGTCAGTGGGTATTTGTTAATTTGGTGTGGTTCATGTCTTGATGTTAGTTTGCTTTTTTATTTGACAATGATATGTAGTTTAGCAAACTTTATATGTTATTGTTTTTCAATTTTTTATTTTTATTTCAATTTGGTTGCTGAATAAATTCATTGAACATGTCTACTTCCTCTTGTCTGTTGAATGAGATTGGTCAATTCCTTTCATGAAGGCCTTTTGTAAGAAACTATGTTTTTCTCCCTCCCCTCCCATTCCTTTCTTTCTTCCACTTTGTTTTCTATCTCTTTCCTCGAAGGTCTCAGTGTTTGTGGTTATGTGTTTTGCTCCCTCTTTGTATACCAAAGCCAAATTTCTCTCAAAATCCTTCACCACATTTGCAGATTCTTGTTTATGTTCATATACAAGAGATGTAGCTTACCTCAGAATGGCCTTTTGACTATTATTTTTCATAATCTTCTTTCCCCATTATTATTGGTATAGCAAATTTGTTGATGCACTTTCCCCATATTGTTGTCCACGGGTTTTGATCTTGGAGGATTTTTATCTGCATTAGCCTGCACCTCATCATATAAGTAAAAGCAACTTATATTGTTAGATTTTAAAGTTAAATGTCAAGATAGTTTCTTTAAGAGCACTTAATCCTTCATACTTCAAATTTGAAAGTAAATGGCCTACTGTAGCTAGCAAGGAAATGATATCTTCTATTTTGCATAAATAATGAAGTAAATTGTATAGTTGAGTAAGAAAATTACATAAAGAATTTGATAAATCTATTTCTGCATGTGGGTCTGGAGAGTTGTAGTTCTGGTCCACAATGATGGCAGTGGTAGATATTACAGGGATGACAAGGTTCTGAGAAAGCACTCCAAGTAGCAATGTGAACATAGTGAAAGAAATAGGACAGTGTCTTTTCCTCTCCATTGTCACTGACTGCTTAGAACACTATGAGAAAGAAGAGAAGGGAGGGTTTGAGTTTGGAGAAGGGAGTGGACTGGGAAGAATATATAAAATGGTTCACAGAGTGGAGTAAATATTAGCAGGTAGGCTCAAGAAATATTTATGATTGGTCCTCAATTCAAAGGCTTGAATTGCATAGGAAAAAACCATAGAAAATATTAATTTGAGCATGAAATTACACATTTACATATAATCATAACAGTAATTGTAATGAACCAGGAAAGACCTTGTGATAGATGGCATAGTTGCTACAATTCCTGCACTCAAATATATAATAGGGATGAGGGTCTTGGGTTTATTTTTTTGAAGCCACATCAAAGATCCAAGTGCAACAAGGGATATGCTCAACAACTGTGCAGATGCAAGTGCAAAAATCTTTTAAATTACAGATAATACATATACTACAGACTGCACATGAATTGGGATGTGTTTTCATTTTTCAATTATAGAACATACCAACATAAACATACTATTCCATCATGCTAACCAATATAGAATTAAAAGAAGTTCCAAATTCCAGGAGAATATTATTGATCAAATGCTTTAGTTTGATCTTAGGACTGTATTTCAATCTTAGAAAGAAAAACAAAAGACTCTCAACATGAAAGGGCATACCAAATTTGCATTAGCTTCAAGGCCCTGAAGAATGTAATCCCAAGTAAATTCTAATCCTCTGGCACCAACCCAAAGAGGAGCCAATCGATGCAGTACAAAATCGGCAAATGCCCAGCCTGTCACAAGAAAGTGCCACCAAGAACCAGATGAAGATCAGAGAAATATCACTTCAAGATACACATAAATATTATTAAAAAAAGTACAAAATGATCTAGCTTGTCACACATACCAGTCCAACTGCTTGAAATTTATGATTCTGAGAGATGTTCCTGTGAGTCAACTGGGTCAAGGCAAAATAAAGCCCAACAACATCTATAAAGCCTATTAATGCCTTCAAAAACTCCTAAAGAATAAACTCATTTGTCATCATTCAAGAAAAAAGCTTAATAACAAAGACTCAAAATAGACATGAAAATATCCAAGGCTTCAGATTTAAATTCACATCCGTCTATTCTTAATATAAGTGTCTTTATTTTGTTGTCTAATAGAGAAACTTGGATTTTTCTATGAAACTATGGAGTTTAAGTTTTCAAAATATGGAGACTAGCTCCTTACAACAGAAGACCTCTGTAATTCCTCAAAACATAAGCAACACAACAAAAATGAAGAGAAAATATGGCAACAGTAGAGACACTGCAGACTCTGAGGCATCTGTTTCCTCCTGCCCAAAGACACCCATTCCTTACTCAATAATTGCAAGCATTCTCTCTTCTCACCCTGCTTTAAATCATTATCTCAAACAAAATGTATACCTTACCGTGAGTCCCTCCATGTGGCCTAAACGAAAACTCAAGGAAGCAGTTGCAGCACAAGCATGATTGCACAAACCAAATCTTAAAGACTACAAGGGCCATTAACAGCATCACTTTAGCTAAAATGGACATCCCTGAGTCCTATTTGGGAATCTCTTCCAAAGGTATATGATATGAATGATCCCTATCTATTCAAAATTTTCAAACATCAACAAAGCAAATGACATAATGGTCAAATTGGAATGTTAATGCAGTTCTAGCAGAGAGCAAGAAATGGAATCAGAAGACAAGGCTGATGATGACGCTCATTGAACCCTTTGCCAATATTAAATTTAGGTTATATGTTATTCCTTTTCATAATTTTTACCAATTTATACATGAATTTATTGTATTTTGTAGACATGCTTTAAGGTCATTTTGTAACATGAATAGAATATCCAATCCAATATTTCTTATTTATATTTTTTTATATATATTTAAGTGCATAAAACATAAAGGAAAAAAGTAGGGATTAATAATTAATATTAATACAAGTCCATATAAAATCGTTTTCTATGACGGTTATTAATCTTAATAATCGTCTTAAAAATAACGCGTTTTAAGATAGTTAATAGCAAATAGTCGTCTTTGAAAGCTTTGGCAGACATCACATTTAAAGACGGTTAATAGCAAATAATCGTCTTTGAAAGCTTTGTCAGACATTCAAAAATGGTTTTTACTATTAATTGTCTTTGAAAGCTTTGTCAGACATCGCATTCAAAGACGGTTAATAGCAAATAATCATCTTTGAATGTCATGCCTAAGATAGCTTTCAAAGACGATTATTTGCTATTAACTGTCTTTGAATGTTTCAACCTTTAAAGACAATTATTATAATAACCATCGTAAAAAATAATTTCGTTTTAACGTTGTTATCTACAATGACGGTTCACAACTGTCGTGAAAAACCCTTTTTTTAGTAGTGAGTGAAAAGTTGCCACCGTTTCTTGGAGACTTGTGAATTTGTTTGTAATAGAAATGGTCTAATCTAACTCATTTATTAAATAAATTAAGACTGATTTTAAAACACTTGTTTAATAAAAAAAAGTCAAATATTAAATAATGATCAATATTAAAGTTAATAAATTAGTTTATTTAAATAAATATAAATAATGCAATAATGTTATATTAAATTGTTATTGTTATTAGTATTTTAGTATGTAGATTACACATGATAAAGATTTATTTTTATATAATTAAAATTTGTAATGTATAAAATATTTTTATATGCAAATTATATTATAATCAAAATTCATAATAAATAAATATCTTTAAATAGATAGATTATATTTTGAACTTACAATAAAAAAATTAAATTATGTTATAAAATTAATTTTTTATTCACAATTTTTTTGAAAAAACAATTGAAATTCAATTTAAAATAGAGATAAAAAGGATAATTGAAAGAGATAACAAGTTGTCAGTTAAGAAGATCAAATATTCAAATAAAAATAAAAGGAAAATAATTTGAGATGACTATGAGAAAAAATATTTAGTTAATTAAAAGAGAAGTATGTGAATTGTATATCATAAGAGAAAATGAGAAGAAATATTGAGCCTATTTGAAAAAAATAAAGCTCATACTCTCAAATAAATTTGTGTATTCTAATTTCTAATATATGAATAGATTTATTAAAATTATATGTTTTATTTATATTTAAATTTAAATCTAGCTTACATGCAAGATTATCAAATTCGAGAGTTTACGCAAACTCATGAGAGTTTCATAGACTCGACTCAACTCGTAGACTCATAAAAGTCTACTTCATATAAAAATAATAACAAAATATCTATAAATAATATATTAATTAAATATTTCAATAATATAATAAAGTAAAATAGTAAATCATAAAGTTCAAAATATTTAAATAACCAAGTCTACTAATAATACATCACTACTACATAATAACTTGTAGAAGTTATAGTAGCGACATATCATTCTCATCAAGGGTTTGATGTTATTAGAGAACAAAAGTTGATATGATTAAAGGTGAGAATTTTGTATTTGAGAATAGCACTATAAATGAATGGATCTTGAATGTTAAACAGACAAAAAATAATAAAAAATGATTCACATTTTTGTCTAATTTTTTTAACTTGCTAACTCGTTGATAAACTCGAGAGTCTACCGAGTTTACTTAGAGTTTACCTAGAGCCTACTAGAAGAAGAATTTACTCAATAGTCAATTCGTGAAGGACGAGTAGACTCGTAAACTCGTGAGAGTTAATGAGTTAACTCAAGAGTTTGTTAACCATACTTACATGATAGGTTAAGTGTGTCAATATATTAAAAGGGTGAATTTGTTAGTCCTTTTAATTTCTTTTAGTCTCTTTATATTAGTTTATTTGGAAGACTTTATTATAAATTAAATTTTTAAACCAAAATACAGACAAGGTGAGATGAAGCTTTTGACAAAATAAGGCCATTGTTTAAAATGTTTTCATTTTATGCATTAAGTGCGTAATTAAGAGAGATTAAATTCACCCCTTCAAACGCATTCAAATTTTTTTTATCATTGAGAAAATATCAAACACTTTCATTATTACTTAAAAAAATAAGTATCACATTTTTTATATAAACAAAATCAATTTTCAGTAAAAATATTTATTTTTATCTTCTGTATTTAATTTACAAAATAAAAAATTATTAAAATAATACCTATATTAAATTAAATCAAATAAATACACATTTAAAAAATAAACCAGGTATGCTTTACATAACATAACCTGCCAATTTTCCCTTTAGTTTCATGTGAGAGAAAGCTTCTCAATTTGGTAAACCAGCCCGAATCCTGTTTGAGCTGAAAAAGCCCAACTTAACAAAATAATTGCATTGACCACGCTGTCCCCTCCATGATTTCAATAGGATTTCTGCAGTAACTCCCTTCAACCATCAATAATTAATCAAATACCACATACATCTAATTGATTTAATTTAATGGAAACTTTTTCTCTTGTATCTAATATTATTTATATTATAACTATAAATAAAAATATAAATATCCATAGCATCTAGATTTCTTCCAACACCGTCTCTCTGCATAATTTATTCCAAAGAAAAACCATCACCCACTACTTGTGACACTGTTTTCTGACACAGACACCATTCCTTCCGCGGCTTCACTTTACCACCAGAACCTCTCTCTCTCTCTCTCTCTTTCTCTCTCTGGAATTCAACACGCGTTGTGGATTAAAATAAAGTTAACATCTTTTTCTTTATTTTCTTCTCTTCCCACTACAAAGCCCACCTTCATTTTTCCACCTCTTTATTTTCCCAAATCTCCATCTGGGTCATTAGTTTCTGAGCCTCTCTTGTTTTTACAACCTTTTACTCCATTCCTCATACCAACAGAGAAAAAGGGTTGGTTCCTTTTTTATTCTTGTCTCCTTATTTTGTTTCTTCTGCCACTCATTGCTTGCTGAGAGAGCCTTTTGTTCTGAGTTTTTGGTTTCTTGGTGAGTGCTTCTGACAATATATTGGAACTTGGTTTTGGGGATTGGTGCTTTTTTAGGGTACCCAATTGAGCATTTTTTTTCTTCTTAAACCCATAAAGTCAAAGCTCTCATCTTTCTTATGTTGTAAACAAGGTCTATGAGTTGTTCCTTGTAGTGCAGACAAGGGCATGGTCTTTTTGCAGAGTTTGAGTGATTCTGCTACTTACTATACTAGTTAGTTTGACATCTTGAGCGGGTGTAGAATGGGATCTGGAAATGAGGTTCACTCAATTGTGGAGTTCAATTTGGATGCTAAGTGGCTTATAGATCCCAAGCAACTATTTGTTGGGCCTAAAATTGGGGAAGGTGCTCACGCCAAAGTGTATGAAGGAAAGTAAGTCAACCTTTATTTTTATTTTTTTTGCTTTTAATTTTCTTGGTTCTGTTTTTGGATTCAGTTTTGGTTTTTGAATCCTTCTGCCATGAGAATTTTCACCTTTCTCTTTTGTTAAGATTTATTAGAAAGTTTGTTTTGATTTCTGAAGTCAGCTCTACCTTGGCTCTCTTTTCTTGTTTTCCCTTTTGCATCTCCCATTAAATCTGTCTAGATTTATGTACAATTTCACATTAACTTTTTGTATATAATCTGTTTGTTTAGAAAAATACATATTCTGCATCCATTATTGAATTGGAATAGAGGATTACTTGATGACTTTGTGCCTTGTTGTTGGATTTTCTTATTTTGCAGATATAAAAATCAGAATGTTGCTGTTAAGATTATTAATAAGGGTGAAACCCCAGAGCAGATTTCTAGGAGAGAGGCTCGGTTTGCCAGAGAGATTGCCATGCTATCTAGAGTTCAACACAAAAATCTAGTCAAGGTTGTTATCCCAGAACACTTCTCTTTTTCTCAAGCTTGATTATGTTGTGTGTGTAAACATCGATATATACACTTATTGGGATTGGCAATAAATAGTTACTAACATTAACTGGTTCTCAAATTATATTTATAAACTGGGTAAAAATATGTCTCACAATAGCTTATACATTTGTTTGATGCCAGTTTATTGGGGCCTGCAAAGAACCTGTTATGGTTATTGTAACTGAACTTCTCTTAGGTGGAACATTGCGCAAATATCTGTGGAGTATCCGGCCAAAGTGCTTGGATGTGCGCGTAGCAGTTGGATTTGCTCTTGATATTGCCCGAGCAATGGAATGCTTACACTCTCATGGGATCATTCACCGTGACCTTAAACCTGGTATTGTATAAGATTGTCAAACTTGCCAGTTTTGTTAAATTTTAGTTGGTAGCTCATAATCGAAAAGATTTGGAGTTGGCTAGAGTTTTGTGAAATTTGACATCTTGCATCAGATAACGTTTGCTTGTTACTTGCTCCAGATTGTTAATCTTGATTAAAGCTTTCTAAAAAAGTGAATAGTTGCGTTTTTTATTTATTGGCTTGTATGTGCCTGTACATAAAATAAGGGATACAAATCTTTGTTATCATTACTGATTGCTCTCAATTTTCTGGTTATGTATCTTATGTGGTTTCAACCCCAGAACTAGAAAATATCTGAAAATGTAATGCTACTGGTATTTGGATATTGTTGCTAACCTATTAGTGGATATAGTTCGGATAGCAACTCAGGCAATTTATGCGCATATAGTTATATACTTGAAGATTCTATAAGTGTCAGATGTTTGGGATAACAATGCTGTGATCAAACAATATATACAATTCCATCATTCTCTTATAAGGTGCAATGTTTAATATTTGTTGTGAAAACAGCTTCTAATTGCATAATTGATAATAATAATATTAAGCACTATCTGTCTATTTCTTTTCTATTCATCAATGATCAAGTGTAATTCTTATCATGTGTCCTGTTTTCATCCCAGATAACTTGATCTTGACAGAAGATCATAAAGCAGTTAAACTAGCCGATTTCGGTCTAGCCAGAGAAGAGTCCTTAACAGAGATGATGACTGCTGAGACAGGGACATATCGATGGATGGCTCCAGAAGTACTTCTTAATTATTGAAAGCTAAATGATTTATTAATTTTCCAGTTGGGTGGTTCATATTAGTAATTTATAATTTCATTTCTTGTTTGGTGGCAGCTTTACAGCACTGTCACTCTAAGACAAGGGGAGAAGAAGCATTACAACCATAAGGTGGATGCCTATAGCTTTGCTATAGTGTTGTGGGAACTCGTCCATAATAAGTTACCTTTTGAAGGCATGTCTAATTTACAGGCTGCATATGCAGCGGCATTTAAGGTAGATAACTTTTTGGTCATCTAGTGCTTGCTATAATGAATTATGCATAAGGTGATAATACTTTTTATAATTTGTGCCCACTGGCAAGCATTCTCCATCGCAGAAATAGAAACTTCAGAAGTAAAAGAGTAATACTGTAAAGTTACCTTTTCTTGGAAAGGCTGATTGACAATTTCTTGATGCATCTGGAAACATCTTAGAAACTCCAGAAGTAAAAGAGTAATACTGTAAAACAGTTTTCTCAAATTAAGCAGGCCCTTGATTTTAAGTATAATGACAGATTTGCTGGAAACATGCATTAATGGCAATGGCATTTACTCTATTACCATTGGTCGAATTTGATTATCAACTAGTCATGTTTCTGTTGCTGCATAAACAACAGCAGTTTGCAGTATATAAATTATGTGATTCATCATAGGCTATTGCTATTTTTAAGTTTTACATTCTTATTATCTAAGATCTTTATCTGACTATAATCATAATTTGACATGTGTTTATCACTGAATGTGCTGCTGTTTTTCTTGGAGTATACCCAAGGATTCATGATACCACCATTTTACTCAACTATTTCAGAATACAAGGCCAAGTGCTGATGAGCTTCCTGAAGATTTAGCTCTGATTGTGACCTCTTGTTGGAAAGAGGATCCAAATGATCGACCCAATTTTAGTCAAATAATAGAGATGCTGCTTCGATATCTAACCACCATTTCACCGTCCAAGCCAGTTGTTCCAATGCGAATCACTTCTAAGAATGCTGTATTGCCACCAGAATCTCCAGGTACAAGTGCTTTAATGGCTGGGAGAGATGATTCTGGAGAAACCCCAAAAGGCAATATTGAAGGCAGGTCTAAAGGGTTTTTCTTCTGCTGTTACTGATGACACAATGCACTCACAATTCTTTCAATGGGGCCGTCCCAAATCACAGTGTGGCAATCTGAATAAACCCCAGCAAATGTTACATCTAGAATCTTAACAAGAAAAACAAGTCAGTTTTGTTCACCTTGATTCCATGTTCTCAGCAAGAGTAGCAAGCCATACTCTTTTAACTTTGGATTGACTTACTTCTAACTTATTAGGGTTGAGGTTGCTGAGATGTATTGTTGTATAATATGGTTCATCCAAAGGCCTTCACCTCCTGCTTAATGTATGGAAATGACTTGGATAATGAATAAAAACGGGGAAGATTTTTATCTTTGCATCCATGTGATTCGTTTGTGAAACATTGTAACCTTTCCAATTTGCCAAGCACTCAAGTTTGCCAATGTTGATGCCTCTATTTGCTAGATGCATATCCATAAACCCCATCACTGCCAACAACTTAGGGTGTGATTGGTTTGGGATTTCTTTTTTCATTTTTTTTACAAATAATTATAAAACATTTTGTTCTAGTTTTGTTTCTTATTTTCAAATATTTTTAAAAGAAATTGTGAAAATAAAATCTGTTGTTTTTATTTATTTGAGTTTTATTTTTCTTTTTGCTGGATGCAAGATATTTCCACAGACATGAATCGAATTCCTATCATATGCTTAAAGAACACAAGCTACAAGTCACTTTTGCCCCAACTTGTGGGGGGATAAAGCAAAATATTTTTGAAATGTAAAATAAGAAATGTTCTAATCCTTATTTGTTTTAGGGGTATTAAAATCGAGTGACCTTGATGGATTGACTCAAATTGTTTAAAATACAAGGCTAAAGTGTGTTTGGATGGAAAATTTTAAAATTCTCAGGAATTTTAAATTTTAAGAATTTTAAATACTTAAATTGAAATTCTTTTATTTTCAAAATTTTGTGTTTGGATAAAAAAAAATTAAAGTTATGAGGGTAAAAAAGAATGAATGAAAAAAAAAAAGAGAAGATATGGTTGGTGTGCTAGTTATTCGTGTTCTTCTACGCTTACATCCGATTGATGTTACACGAGCTCAGATAGTGTTTCTTGGAGAAGACTGTAAGAAGTGAATTTCAATTTCGCACTTTAAAAGGAAATTGAAATTCCAAATTTTTAGTTGTTTAAAATTCTGTTTTAAAATTTCAAAATTTTAAATTCTTCACAAAAAACATCCAAACAATGAATTCTAGATTAGAGAAATTCAAATTCTCTGATAAATTATTTTTCTCAGTTCAAATTCTCTATAAAAACGTACTCTAATTTTAATTTAGCCTAGTCTAAAAAAAAGCTTGTGTGCATGTGTTTGTACCTCATGGGGAGTTAGCTGCACCCTCAAATGATATAAATACTATTGTTGCATTAGCTTTACTTACATCAATTGCATATTTCTACGACGGTCTTTCAAAAAAAGGATTAGCTTATTTTAATAAATATATCCAATCAATCCCAATCCTTTTACCGATTAACATCTTGTAAGATTTCACAAAATCCTTACCTTTTAGTTTTCGACTTTTCAAAAATATATTAGCTGATGAATTAGTTAGTAGAAGGTAAAACACATTTTTAGTTCTTATATTTTTTGTTAAATTTGACTTTAATCTTTGTAATTTTAATTTGATCAATTTGGTCAATGTATCTTTTAAAATAGATAAATTTAATCATTGCGTATTGATAAAGTTTATCTTAGATAGGAATCAAATTTACTTATTTTTTAAAGCGTAAGGACTAAATTAATTAATTTGAAACTACAAGAATTAGAATCAAATTTGGCAAAAAAAAAAAAATACAAGAAACCAAAAATATATTTTATCCATATATATTTTTTACAATTGTTTGGACCTTATTTATATATTTTTATGATGAGTTAAATTTAGGTGTAAAAATAATCTTAAAAAAATAGCTTTAGATAAAAGTAAAATATCTTTAGGTTAAGTTTTATTAAATTATGAGCAAAAGTTTTATTAATGTAAAAAGTACAATGTCAATCAATTAAAAATTACTATCCACATAAAGTAAAGTAAGTACTTACTATCTACAACTTTATATATGTTAATAATTTTATATTATTGATATAATATTTATCTACATAAAGTAAGTAATTACTATCTACAACTTTGATTTATACTTAAATGTTAGTCGTCGTTTAATCACCAATGTCGCTTTATTTATATAATATTTTTTTACCTTTTTAGTTAGGGGTATTGTATAACAAATATAATCTATAATGAAACTTCTCTCCACTGCAAGATATATTTTGTGGAAAGTGCTCAAGTGAAAGTGATGAATTGGTAAAAACAAACAACAAACAAAGAGACGAAGGTGTTTGATAGGTCAATTCTGTATATTTAACCATCTTTATTTATGTGGAATACAAATAATTAATTGTTTTTTCTTGCAAAAGGTCGACACGTTTTATTCGTAATTTTATTTATTTATTTATTTATTTTTATTTTAACTCTTGACAAAAAAAAAAATCCAGGAAAGTGTTGAACAATTTTCTTGAGTTTCCCTTTTTAAAATTTGTCTTGCTTTGCTTGAATATCCATGCGATATTTTAGTGAGGTATTCTATAATACCTTTTTTTTTAAAAAAAAAGCTTAATTATCAATTTAATTATTTTATTTATTTTAAATGTTCAATTAATCTATTTTATTTATGAAAGTTTCAATTAAGTTTTTTATTTTTAAAATGTCTCAATCTAGTTCAATTGAGAATGAGGACATTAGGTTGTAAATTTTGACAAAATAAATCATATTGAAATATTTTAAAAAATAAAGGATCGTATTGAGACATTAAAAGATCATATTAAGACATCTTAAAAAATAAAAGACCTGATTAAAACTTTAATAAAATAGAAAGACCTAATTGAACATTGTAAATAAATAAAGGGACCAAATTGATAATAATTAAGCCTAAAAATATTTATATTTTAGTATATTATTAAAAAAAATCATTAAGAAAAATGTTAACCATACATCCTTTCCAACTCACTTTTATTTCAGTTTAATTTTATTGAAAAATAAAATTTATAAGTAAGGTTTATTAAATAATGTGTGAGACCCACACAACTTGTCTAGTTAACATTTCTCAATTAAACATAATAAATGAATAAATGAATGCATGAATTCAAATACTCAATAATAAAATCATTAAAAGTCATTATTTTTTCCAATACCAAATAGTAATAAAAAATCAAAAGTAAAATATTTATAAGATTTAGAGTAAATACTCACTTTCATCATTGAATTTGTTAGGCATGACAAGTTATCTGAAAGAAGAAAAAATAAATTTTTGTTCATGGATATACAAAAAGGGCAAAAGATTTGTCCTATCATTAAGTCTCTTCCATTAAGTCAAACAATCGTGTCTAGGTGACACCTCTGGTGATGACATGACACCTTACCATTGGCGCATGTCATCCACGCCGTTATCATATGTCATCTACGTGATTGTCACATGTGAAAAAGGAAACTTTTTTATTTGATCTATGAACTTAATAATTTGTTGTCATTTTAATCCATGAACTTAACCACTTACTGATATTTTGGTCCCTTAACTTAACATGTAATACCATTTTGGTCCCTACAAGCATTTTCAAATTTTTAATTAAGTCTCATGTTGCATGAATTATTAGCATAGACATTATCATATTCTCTCAATTTTATTCTTTCTACCATTTAAAGTATACTATAAATATGAAACTAATTTATGAGTGATTACATAGCAGTAGTAAGCATTAAATCTAGGATATTACTAACAAGGTTTTATAAGGTTCCAAATCAAATCTTCTGCCCAAATCAAGTTATTATCTTATGTGTTATTAATATGTGTAGAATGTTAGATTAATTAATTAATATATTTTATGGAATAATGTTAATGACGAAAAGATAGTTAAACACTTGACAATCACAAAAATAAGAAAAATAAAAATGTTAGAACCATTTTCTTACATATCATTTCGATGGGACAAGTGCATTATATCTTGCTCCTATTTTTTTTATTTTTTTTACAGATTTTCATATCATTGCTCAAGTGTTGAGTATTAGAAGACATGATCCATTATAAGTTGAAAATATAATTCACCTATATTCTCAATGGAGGAGGTAGTTGTCACCTATCATGTTAGAGTATACAATATATACGACTTACAAAATTGAGTATAGAATATAGTTCACCCATTATATTAGTCATATTTAGAGTATAAAAAAATAATAAAAGGTGAAAAACCAAAAATATATAATTTTGTTTTAAATTTTGAACAAATAAAATAATTCATTTTGTATCTCTTTGCTTTAAATTTTCTCCTTAATTAAATAAATATTGATTTTTTAAAATAAATTATTTGGTAGTATCTATATATATATTACATAATATGCATTTCAATTTGATTCTTATGAAAAAAATTAATTTTCATATATTTTATTTATTTTCAATCCAATTACAATATTGTTGGTCACTGTTATAAAATTATTTTTCTAGAATTTTAACTTAATAAAATATAATAAATAAATTAATAGTGATTTCAAATATAAAATATAATATTTCTTATTTTCATCACTACTACATAAAAAGGCTTTAACATTAGTTCTAGAAGAGTTTCAACATCGGTTCTAGAATCGATGCTGAAATGTTCATTGTTGAAAGTAGGCATTTTCAATATCGATTTCAAAAATTATTATCTACATTGGTTCCATCTGAAATTGATGTAGAAATATGGTCAAAATTGTGTATGCTGTAGTACTTTTTACATCGATTCTGAAAAAATTGATGTTAAAAGTGATATACAACATCGATTTTTGGCAAAATCGATGTTGAATGTGTTTATCACATTGATTTTAACTAAAATCGATGTTGTAAAGACACTTTTTACATCGGTTTAGATCAACTCATGTTTTTTTTTGCAAAAAAAACTAATAATAATAACAACAACAACAACAGTAATAATAATAATAATATTCAAATTACACAGTTTAATACAAAAATAGATTAATCAATACAAATTAAAAAAAAATTAATGTGCTTATAATATACAGGAGGAAAATAAAACGATGCTGGTTGACATATGAGGGAATGATTAGGGACACAAGTGATCAATTAAGCAACATGAGACCATGATTAGGGAATGATTAGCCACACAAGTGATCAATTAAGCAAATAGAAGGTTCATGCAGTGACCATTCATTTGGTAATTCTCTTCTCTGTATCTTTTTGCTATTAACTATCAAATCCTTTGTGTCTAATTTTAGCCGTAAGATAAATAAAGTCAACAATTTTGTTGCCAGAAACAGTCATTTCAGCTAATGAGTATGCCAAATGATAAAAAAGAACATAAAAATTCTGAACTCAACAATGGCAGGTATACTATAAACATTAAAGAGACATATGCATGGAAGTGTATGTAAAAATAATTGTTAACCAACCAGATACATTGCTACCCTAGTGGCATTCCACCCCTTCAACTCCAGCAACAATGGCATTGCCCTGCTCAAAAACCTTCTCCATCCTAGTAATGACATCATAAAGATGTTGGATTTCCCCTGCAGTTACTTTTTGGTCCAATTTTCCTTATACAAATATGTTCAAGGGAAATCCAATTCGTCGAAAAGCACATCGGGTCGTCAAGTATTTAAAATTAAAACGGAGTGATCCGAGTACCGAACTCAGGGAACTTGCTTATTAGACAGAGTTTTATTCAGAAATAAGGCATTGTTGGAATAACATTGATAATGGATGGTTAATACAAAAATAACTACTTCTATGGTAAAAATAGTAAATGCAAGTAAGTAACAGTTGACAGTAATAGGTAAAAAGCGTTGGCTCCTTCTAACAAACAAGCTGATGCATATGAAGATATTTCTCTAATCAATCATGTTTTTGTGTTCTATGTGGTAGCCTAAAATACTAAACCTTGATCCCTCGTAAGTTTAGACTAATTTAACCTAAGCTTCGTCTACAGATCCCTCTTGTAAGACTAGACTTAACTTAAACAACATTATCGTAACAGCATATTCAGAAAACCAAAACCCCAACAATCCATCCCTAGTAATGTGTGCTTCTATCAAGTTCTAAGGCAACAGTACATTTCCCAATGCTAAAGTCACCTAACTGTACACACAAATGGGTGATCAGACCAAGAGCATGCAGAAATTAAGCATTGAAAGAAGTATTGAACACATAAAACACAATTAATTAGATATTAAAGTAATTACATTAGTTGTTCCTTAGAAATCCCCAACAAGGGTGTTTAGCCAGCCATTACAGAAAAACCCTAACACAAATGAGATTGAGAGTACAGAATAATCGTTCCTTACACAAGAAGGGGGAACTCTCCTCCTCTTCTCAGCACCTCACAACCACTCTGCAACTCACTAATCTCTCTCTAATTGAAGAACCCTAGGCATCTCTGCAAAGCTGCTCCTCTTGTTGCCTCAAGAGCCTCTATCTCGAAATTAGCACTGTGGTGTCCTTGCTCTAGAATTCTCAAAAATTGTGTACCCTAATTTTGCACAAGACAGGCTTTAAATAAGCTCTAAATCCGCAATGTCGCGCTTAGTGCCACTCTCGCGCTTAGTGCGAGTTAGTAAATTTGGGCTTGGCGCCAGTCGTGCGCTGAGCCTGGCTAAAGACAACCATTGCGCTTAGCGTGCGACCTTGATATTGATGCTCTGCCAGATTCTTCTGTCGTGCTAAGCGCGTAGCTGCGCTTAGCATTGGATGCGCGCTAAGCCCAAATGGTGAGCTGAGCGCAACTGCTTCCTTTAGCACCTCAAGATTTTAGCCTCATTTAACCTGAAATTGAACAAATTTCATCATTAAATCCAATGGAAAATATTCTAAAGATAGCTATAACAATAAAACAAGATTTATTTACAAATCCCTATAAAATAACTATAAATTGGGGAAATTATACAAGTTTTGAAAAATGTTTTCTATACAAAAGTTAGTCATATAAGACGACTAACAAAAGACATCTTGTAATATCCAGTATGGCAATGACTTCACCATTTTCCAAAACAGGGAGGTGCCTGAATTTAACTATCAGTTAAAATGAATAAATCATATCTCATTTAATGCATTACTTTATATATTGTCTCAATTAGTACAAAATGTAAACTCACAGAATCTAATTGAAAAATAAAGATATAGAAATAGTGATGGAAAAAAGGAACTCTATAACAAAGAAGAAACATAATATGACCTTCATTGTCACAAGTCACAAACCCTTTAACCATGCATCATTCTTGTTCAATAGCATAGTAAAGTAATTGCAATATAAATAGTACCCATATGAATATGTCAATTTCAGCACCCTCCTACAGTCAACTATCTGCCAACATGAAATAAAAATTATAAAGCCCTCCATTTTACAATAGTAAAAAAATTTATATGACAACCTTCATAAAACAGTTCAATTAACAATGACATCATTTATGCCCTAGGGAACAAAAACTGACTACTCACAATCCAAAAACATGTAAAAGCTTCATAAAACAATTACACAAATTTTAAAACTTATTATACCAAGTCCAAAACTATAAAATATTCATTTACCTGTAACTATGAACTTAAGCTGTGATTCAGGCTGGCAGTATGTGTCACTAAGCTTCTCAATCTACCAAAGGAAAAAGGGGCAATTACTAGACAATTTTAGAATTCCTAGAAAAAGATATTAAGGTCTACTTATATGCAAGAAAGTTTCTAAGCAATCCAACAAAAGTTATATTTTTAAGAAAGAAGCAACAAATGTTTTTAAGAAAAAAAGAATTGCAACTATGAGGAATGCTGGAAAGGTTAAGACCTAGGCTAGTTATTTTTAGTCAATTTAATTACATAACCAAAAATTAGTAATATAGTAATTTTTCAATTTTGTCCTTTCTTTCTAATTATTTTTAAATATTGAATTTTTTTTGGAAATTACCAAAATGCAACCAAACTAGGATAATCCCTTTATAATATTATAATTATAACCATGGCATGTAAATGAGTCAACGCTAAATTATTCTAATTTAACAAAAAGGTCTTCAGTTTGAATTCTTTTTGTATAAAAATATTTTTAAGAATTCAAACTCAACTTCCTTGAGTTTAATTCTTAAAAATGTTTTTATAAAAATAAAATAAAAATCAGAAGGAAAACCTCATTGCCTATAGCAATCTTACTCCCCCACCTATAAAATCTGATAACACTAACATGCTCATTAAAAATATTAAGAAAACACACAAAGATGGATGCAGTTTCATGCTAAGTCTCCTACACGTGTTACAGAAACAACTTGCATGTTATTTTGCAAATATTTTTATTAATCATCAATGATACTCAGTTGCCCATTGTCATACCCTAATTTTGTCCGGGAGTACTTGCGGTCGGTCCTTGAACCTTGTTTGCTCCCTTCGGAACCCTCGAAACAAGCATTGTTGCGTAATCCGTAAAGTTTCGCAACATTCCAGAAGGAAAACGAGCATTATTGCGTAATCCGTAAGGTTTCGCAACATTTCGGAAAGAATATCGATGTCGTTACGTAATCCGTAAAGTTCCACAACGTTTTGGAAAGAAATCAATAAAAAAACACAAAAAGGGGGTGTATTTAGTGAAAAGGGGGTGCTAATAGCAACGAGGCCCACTTGGGCCTTCCTGAGGGTTCCAAAAGAAGGCGGTGCCTTCTAGTGGAAGCAACCCTGCTCGCCTGGGCGAGCTGGGCGGCAACCACCTCCCTCTTTTCTCCTATAAATAGGGGAAAGAGGGCAGAGCAAAAATGTTCAGCCCTTCTGGTATTGAGAATTCTCTCGAAATTAATGAGGAAAATTATTTCCGTGAAGAAAATCCAAGCTGAGGTGCTTCCGTAACGCTTTCGAGACTTTTCCGTAAGCGATTTCATGGAGATTCTTCACCGTTCTTCATCGTTCTTCGTTCGTTCTTCGTCGTTCTTCGGTCTTCAACCGGTAAGCTCCCAAAATCGAATATTTCAATTCATTCTATGCACCCTTAGTGGTCCCTACTTGTTTTGCGTACTGTTATTTTCATTTCATTTGTTTTTCGTACCCCCTTTTAACGTGCTTTAACCGTTTATTTAAGTCGTTATCTTGCCTAATAAATGATAAAATGAATTTCAATCGATCATTTGTGTTGTAATCTTGTTTAATCACTGTTAAAATAAAATCCAACCGATCGTTCACGCCGTAACCTCGGTTAAATAAAAAAGGGTAAAATAATAATAAAATAACCAAAAAAATCAATCGGACATTTTTCTTTGAAAATTTCCTTGAATGAATTGACTAATAACCAAAGTGAAACAAAAGCTAAAATCAACTCATAAATCAAGCTTTTGTCCGCAAAAATCACTAAAAACCATTTTAAGGTCCAACGCCTTAAATGGTCCTCTTTGCTTTTATCGGTTGACATGGACCGTTTAAAAGCATAAAATCAATGTGTAACTTTACCGCTTTTGTCGACCACCTCAAGAGATCGTTAATGATCCCATGCCTTAACGTTTCTCTCCTTTCAAAATCAAAAAATCGTTTAAATGGTCCAAACACCTTAAATGACCATTGTTCAATTAAAATCTATCTTGTGGAAAATAAGATAAAAACAATTTAACCAACGTTTAGTTCCGAAAGAACTACGTAGGTCTGATTTCCTCATCGCAATTGAGGATACGTAGGAGCGAGGGAAACACCCTTGTCGACCACACCAAAATAAAAGTATAAAAAGCATAAAAACACAAAAAGACATAAAAAAGGAAAAATAAAACATCTTGAAGTCATATTTGCACACTTGATTAAAGGTTGTCATCCCTTGTGATGGACGCGTGGGGTGCTAATACCTTCCCCGTGCGTAAAAACAACTCTCAAACCTTTCACGATTAAAGTTCGTAGACCACACCTTTCCGGTTTTTTTGACGTTTTTCTCAAATAAACGTTGGTGGCGACTCTGTGCATTTTCTTCCCTTGGAAGACACACCCGTGAGTCTCGCATCACCCTCCCGCCGAAGGGTAGGTTGCGACATCCATCATACTTTTATACTTTTAATAATTGTAGACATTTTCTAACATGGTTGATTGCACTTTGAGAACATTTGATGCAATCCTACCCCCCAAGGGCATTGGATAGAAGACTCCTAGAAGATTGGGCCAAAGATGCAAGAAAAGGCCCTAGGGTTCTCATGAGCCCTAGGGTAGATTTCGGGCCCATGGGCTAAGTATGAGCCCACTTATCTTTGTACATATTAGATTAAGGTTTCATTAATTTGGGGTCTTGTATTTAGGGCTCCATAATGTAGGTAAGGTACCCTAGAAATATAGGATTTTTCAGCCCTTGTATTTTAGGGCACCTAGACTAGTTTTTGTATTAGGGGTAGTTTTGTAATTTCACATGCACTAAGTGAATATTTGATGTGTGTGATTGGAAATAAATTTAATTGAATTGGTAGAAGCCCAATCCAATTAAATTTTAGAGGGGGAGGTGAGCATTTGCTTACTGCACCCCATTGCCACATCATATAGTCACACTTTGTGCATGTCCTTCATGCTTTACATGCCTCATGACACCTAAGCACACTTAGTGGAGAATCTTGGAATTGATCTTGGATTAGTGGGCTGAGCCATAACTAAAATTCACTAATCATAATTAGTGAAATTTTGGCTCCACAAATTCAATTTCAAATTCAAGTGAAATTTGAATTGAAATTCAAATTTCCCTCCAATTTTGTGTGACACTTATGCTATAAATAAAGGTCATGTGTGTGCATTTTTTTGAACTTTGATCATTTGAATATTAACTTCAGATTTCAGAGCTCTTTTAGAGCACAAAATTTCGTGCTCTTCTCTCCTTCTCCCTTCATTCATCTCCTTCTTCCTCCAAGCTCTTATCCATGGCCTCCAATGGTGGTGAGCTTCTTCTAGACTCATCTTCTCCTTGAAGTGGCGTCTCCTCTCTCTCTTCCTTCTCCATTCCGCTGCCATTTATCTTCCAAGAAGCAAAGGAATCCATTGATGAAGAAGATCCTAGGCCTACAAGCTCCAATGGAGCTTACATCAACATTCGTATAATGAAAGAATTTAATGTGTGAGCATCATAAAGTTGTAGCTATTGTTTTGGATGCACATGAAACAGCTTCTAGGCATTCCCTTTCCCAAGCTTCT
The DNA here is from genome assembly GCF_004193775.1 of Glycine soja. Taxonomy (NCBI): domain Eukaryota; kingdom Viridiplantae; phylum Streptophyta; class Magnoliopsida; order Fabales; family Fabaceae; genus Glycine; species Glycine soja. The sequence continues at coordinate 10,195,880 of NC_041020.1, forward strand.
TTGATGGTTGTTAATTGCTATTCATGAGCTTTTAGTGCATTGAAAATAAGTAAGAAAATAGCAATGTGCCTCCAATTTACGGTTCTTTTTGTGGAAATTGTAAATATTTTTATTCTTGTGTGAATTTATAAAGTAGAAACTCCATTTTTGTGATCTAATGTTAAATTCAACTCAATTTGTAGGCTAAAGAAGAGAAGGTGTGAAAAGGTGCTGATGAACTCGCTTAGCGCGACAGATTGGCTAAGCAAGCCTCATTCTCTTAGCGAGGCAACCAGCTCGATTAGCGGATGCAAAACCCTAGAAGAAGATAAGTCAGAGATCAATGCGCTTAGCGTGCAACCAGCCCGCCCAGCGAGCATGTTGTCTCTTCTCACGCTTAGCGCGCCCAGGATCGCATAGCGAATTTTCACTTACTCTCGCTCAGCGAGACATGCTCGCTGAGCGCGCCTTTGTATGCTGAGAAGTCCAAGAGCCTTTAAAACACCGAGTTGGTGGTAAATGAAGGGGGGCAGCTAGAGAGGGCATATTGCTACGTGAAAACAGAGAGAAGAAGGCAGAGAGGTTGGAGAGAAGACATTCTTCTTCACCCTTTTCCATTTTCTTTCACAAAAACATTTATTTTCCTATTTGTATGAAGCTCTCCATGTTAATGGAGGGCTAGAACTTCATTGTTGGGGAGTATTTTACTGAGCACTCTTAATGTAAATCTCTAACTATCTATTTAATGTTATTTTCTAATGTTCTTTGCTTGTATCTGCACTTATTTTACATGTTTGTGGCTTGATCATCCATTTGTATGTTTAGTTAGGATTTTGAGTGTTGGAAAATGCTTTAAATCCTTAGAACTTGATAGAGCAGCTAGAGGCCTGCGTATCTAGGAATAGAATGCAGTAATCTAGTATATTTTGCATTGGGCGTTGTTGGATTAAGTGGCCTCGGAATAATTAAGAAGGGGGATTGAATTAATTATGAATGTGTCTTAACTAATTAAAAATCTATCCTTCTTAATGTTACTAGATTCAATTAGGCTTTTACTACTAAGTTAAGATGTAACATCCTGGAAATTTCTATCCGGAATTTTTGGAAACGATGTATTTTGAATGATTATATATAAGTATTATTCAGTGTATATGCCTATATGTTCTTGGTAGAAGTAGGAATAGCGGGGGGCAAGATATGCGGGTTAGGCTAATTAAGGGAGAGAAATCCATAACTGGGAGGTTATGGGTTAATTCCTAATTAATTAGTAAAAAAAAAATCATCGTTTTGCGTGCGACTTAAAATTTAACGAAACCAACCTCTAAACCACGCTCGGGGTTTCATTCTGAGCGTTTTGATATATATATTGCTTGCTTTCGAAAACTGGCCCCGGCGGACGCAGAGAAACGCGAGAAACTGGAATCAGAGAAACGACACGCAAACCGAGGCAGGATTTTAGCGTTTCAAAGGTCAGATTTTTCTCACTTTTGTGACTGAGTATGGGTCACAGTCAAAAAGAGAAAGTGGGCCCTTTTGCTCCAATCAAATAGGGACATGTGGCAGAGCTTGAATAAAATAATGGAAAAAAGGGAAAACCCTTTTTATTTTTAAAACCAAAAAGCTTTTCTCTCTCCTCACTCAGCCAAAGCAGAAATTCAGAAGCCTTTTCTCTCCCTCTCACGTAGCTTTCTTCTTCTTCATTCTCCATTGAAGCTTCAAGCAAAGCTTCAACCTTTGGCCACCATTTCTGCCCCAAATCGTGGAAGGAGAGCATTTTTGGAGTCGTGAAGTGCGTGGCTACGAGTGGGACTTCGAAATTTCAGGTTTGGGTGGACTTCTTTCCCTCTTGATTTTCGTGGGTATGGGGTTTTGGGAGATATGAGGGGTAGTTTTGTTAGTTTTCTGCTGTGTGATGATTATTTGTGAAGACATTTGTTGAAAGCTTGTCGAAATTGCCATGTTTGGGTGAGTTAGACATACCCATTCCGTTTTAGGGTTTTTGTGATGATGTTTGTGATGTTTATATGCTGAAATTGCTGATGGAAATCTGTTAGAGATGAAGGGTAGAACTAACCCAAGGTTAGAAAGTGAGAATGTGATGTTATGAGTGGAAAAAGAGTGAGACTTTGAGAGTTGGAAGGCTAAGTCTGAATTATGTGGTAAATGGAGGTTAGAGTGAGTTAATACTAGCTTGAAATGTCATTTAGAACATGTGAGAAAGGTTAGGCTGAGCTAGAGAGAAAAACAAATGACCAAAGTGAACAAAGAGCCATTGCTAGGGCAAATTTGGGTGTTGAAGAGTCAAATTTTGATTCGGTGAGATTTTAGGTGTAAATCCAGTTTGAACAAGTCTAAATGGATGTTATGGACTGGTGTGAGGTGAGAGTTTGCCTCAAATTTACCTCATTCTAAATTTCACTTTTCAAACCTAGAAAACCCATTGAATTGAGGGGTTTTGGACACCTAGATTTTGTGTTGCTGTGGTTTGAAGCTTGACCTTGGTTTAGACATGATTGATACATGATTTGGGACTTGTAGGATTTGATTTGGGCAAGATTGGATGAGGGGAAGTGTGGTTTTCGAAATCTGCATTTTGTGCAGATTTTTGCTGTGAAATTGTGCAGCAGGATTTTGCACAAGTGCAGAAAAATACTAGGCATTTGCTGGTTGTGGAAAGAGCAGTGCAGAATGAGTTCTGGATGTTTTCTAGTAGATCCCAACGGTCAAAATGTAGGCTTATGTACTAGAGACTTCCAGTAAAAATTTGGAGTCGATCCAACGGTTAACGAATTGGAACGAAGGAATTGTTACTGGGGTCTTTAAGTGAGAAAAGCTGTGATTTTGGTTGGTGTTTTGGCAGAGTTTTCTGCCTTTGCTCTGTTTTCTTGGCTGTGATAGTTTGTGCTGTTTGAATGTTGTATTACTTTGATGTTGGGGAAGCTTGGGAGGATTGATGGGGACCCGGTGTTGAGAGAAATGAGGATATGGGCTACGTGGGAGTACGTGAGCTCAGTTGGAGGTGGGCTACAGGGGATGGTGGGTTTATGCGCGCATTGTGGATGTGGAAAAACTTGTTGTGCACCATCGCCCGACCGCCACCTAGTACCACATGTGATGGGTACCCCATAATCCTACAAGCTTGAGATGAGGAAGTGTTGAAGGGTGAAACTTCCTGCTTTTATTGTTGACCACAGAGTGGTACCTGGAGATATGTCGCGGGGGTCAGGAGACCTTGGGGACGTCAGGTGGGGTGCTATTGCCCAAAACCAAGCTTGACCAATCCCGACCCAACCCGGGCATAGTCGGTCAGTGAGAACCTGTGATGTACCTAAGCAGGCGAGCTCCTGGCAGTCAACAGATAAAAGGAAAACAAGACCACAAAGCAAGGAGGCTTGTGGTGGCTGGCCAGCTGTGAATTTTGTGTAATATGTGGATTGTGGCCTCTGGTAATCGATTACCAAAGGTGAGTAATCGATTACAAGGCTTAAAATTGAGGACAGGAGGCTAAGATGGTCTCTGGTAATCGATTACCAAGGGGTGTAATCGATTACCAGGCTTGAAAATGAAGTCAGGAAACTTAGGGAGCCTCTGGTAATCGATTACCAGCCTGTGTAATCGATTACACAGAGGAATGGGTCACTGGTAATCGATTACCAGGCATGTGTAATCGATTACACAGTGTATTATTGCATATTTCATGTCCTGAGGCTGTGTAATTCAAGTTTAGCCTCTGGTAATCGATTACCAAGGTTGTGTAATCGATTACCAGAGATGAAAAGCCTCAAGATACTCCTTTTAACGTCATGTAGTGGTTATGAGATGCATTGTGTGCAGCGCAGTTAGATTCTTGTGAAAGAGTCTACCCCTTTCTTTTCTTTCTTGTAGATCGTGATGGCGGCGCAGCTAATCCGTGATCGAGTAGAGATGGAGTGCCTAGAGGGAGTTTGGGAGACCCTCGAAGGCAACACGAGGTGCCGATTTCGGGGCACCATTCGATTCACGGCCACTTCTTTGGTGCATCCAGATGAACCTGTACGGACGCTTCAGCGCACGGTGGAGTGGATACTACCCACGCCTACACCATATCGTCTAGTGGAGCCCGTTCAAGTGATCGAGGTAACGTCATCTGAGGAAGACCCTGAGGAGGACCTGGAGGAGCTACCTCCTGAGCCTGCTGTGGATGCCCTTGACTTTCTGGAGGGTGATGAGGATCCACTTCTCGAGGTGGATTCTCCCGAGGAAGTCATGTCGGCATCTGAGGCAGACTCTACGGAGGATAGTGGCCCGAGGGAGATGGCGATCAGCGGAGGCTCTTCATCCTAGTGGACAACTTTTTGGATTAGTTTTGTATACTTTTTGAGGGTGGGGGTATCTAGGACTGACTGTTAGGTTTACTCTTTTGTTTTTATGTGGGTAGACCTGATGTATAGGAATTTGATGATTGTATACATGTGGCTGAAGCCACCACTATGGACACCCTTGCTCTGGATGACACTATATATTTTGAAAAACTCCCATATTTTGGACAGCTTTAAATGATGAATGCATTTATGATCGATCTTGTTATCTGAAAAGAAATCATTAGCAACTTTATTTGTAAAAGAGTTTATCGACTGTATTTTACCCTTTTTTTCACGTGACGACCTAAAGTAATGGCTGGTATATTCTTCCTTTTGAAACAGCAAAATAATTTAGAGAATTATGAGCGGTAAGAAAGAAATGACTCCGAATAGAGTTGTGAACTGGCCATTCAGGACTTTATAGTGAGGATTTTCCTTCTAAACCTAGTTATAGTGAAAAGAGAAAGAAATGAAAAAGAAAAAGAAGAAAAAAAAATTTACCATGGTTTTTGTTATTTAAATTATTACTATTAAACCAGTCATTAATTTAGGGACGCCACAATTGGTGGTATCAGAGCAAAAGTTGGATTCTTGTGAACCTGTTTGTGGTCTTGCTGTGTGAATGCTGTGTATCTCTGAAACTTGGGAGTAGGTTTCGGGGAGTGACGTTAAGTCACACATTGTGTGTATTTCTGCCTTATTGTCTTGAGCATGGATGTGTGACTGATTCGTAGGATTGTTGTGTGTATAAGTATGTATAAAGAGAAGGATGTTGTTATAACTGTCATAGCCTGTGTGGTACACTCTCTCATTAGGATTTCTTGGGTGCTAATAGTTTCCCTACAGGATAGGTATGGCAGGACGTGGTAGGGATCAGAACCGTGACGTCCTTGACCGCATCACCGCTGTGCTGGAAACTCTAGTGCAGGAACGTGATGTGGAGCCGGCGGAGTATCGGGGACTCATGGCTTTCCGTAAGAACCACCCGCCAAAGTTCAGTGGAGACTATGATCCGGAAGGTGCTAGGTTGTGGTTAGCTGAGACGGAAAAGATTTTCGAGGCGATGGGTTGCCTTGAGGAGCATAAGGTTCTTTATGCGACATTTATGCTCCAAGGGGAGGCTGAAAATTGGTGGAAGTTCGTGAAACCTTCGTTTGTTGCACCTGGAGGCGTGATTCCTTGGAATGCCTTCAAGGACAAGTTCTTGGAGAATTACTTCCCGCGAGATCTCAGGAAGCGGAAGGCGAGGGAATTTCTGGATTTGAAGCAAGGAAACATGTCTGTTGGGGAGTACACGGCTAAGTTTAATGAGCTTCTGCAGTATTGGCCTCAATACCAAGATGCTCGGAATGAGGAAGATCTGTGTGCTCAGTTTGAGAATGGGCTTCGGTTGGAGATCCAACAGGCGGTTAGTTATATGCAGATTACGGATTTTAATCAGTTGGTGACAAAGTGCAGGATTTTTGAGGACAAGATGAAGGAGAGGCAAGCTAGAGGTGTTGGAGGACCTCAGAGAAACCATCCTTTTAGGGGGAATGATAACAAGAGGATGAAGCCGTATGCTAGCAACAAGGGGAAGCAACCTATGGCTGCCTCCAACATGAGCCAGTCAAGGGGGACTGGGGTACAATGCTTTCAGTGTGGAGGACCGCATCTTAAGAGGAATTGCCCACAGCTCCAGCAGACACAGGAGAACCGTTGTTATGTGTGTGGCAAGGTGGGCCATTATGCTCGAGAATGTAGGGTGACCGGGAGACCGACGGTAACTGCCAATTCCAACACCGTCAATCGTGGACCCACTAATTCCACAAGGAGCGGTAATGTTAGCAACAACAACATTAGTGGTGGAAGACCAAAAGTACCCTCTCGGGTATTTGCTATGAGTGGCTCAGAAGCGGCTGCCTCCGACGATTTGATACGGGGTAAGTGTTTGATTGCTGATAAACTACTAGATGTACTTTATGATTCAGGTGCCACACATTCTTTCATATCTCATGCATGTGTGGAGAGGTTGGGGTTATGTGCGACGGAGTTGCCATATGATATGGTGGTGTCTACTCCGACGAGCGAGCATATAACCACCTCTCGGGTGTGTTTGAAGTGTCCTATAATTGTTGAGGGTCGATCTTTTATGGCGGACTTGATTTGCCTACCTTTAGCTCATCTAGATGTGATCTTGGGGATGGATTGGTTATCTACTAACCATATCTTTCTAGACTGTAAGGAGAAGATGCTAGTGTTTGGTGGAGATGTAGTTCCACGTGAACCATTGAAAGAGGATGCGGCCAACGAAGAAACGAAAGATGTTCGAACTTACATGGTGTTGTTCTCTATGTATGTGGAAGAGGACGCTGAAGTTAGTTGTATACCGGTGGTGTCAGAATTTCCAGAAGTTTTTCCGGATGATATTTGTGAATTGCCACCTGAGAGAGAAGTGGAATTCATTATTGACTTGGTGCCTGGGGCGAATCCAGTGTCGATTGCGCCTTATAGAATGTCTCCGGTAGAACTAGCAGAGGTGAAGGCACAAGTGCAGGATCTTTTGAGCAAACAATTTGTTCGTCCAAGTGCATCACCATGGGGAGCACCGGTCTTGTTGGTTAAAAAGAAGGATGGAAGTATGAGGATGTGTGTAGACTACCGGCAGTTAAACAAGGTCACTATCAAGAACAAATATCCGCTACCAAGGATAGATGATTTGATTGACCAATTGAGGGGAGCAACGGTATTTTCGAAGATAGATTTGCGATCGGGGTATCATCAAATCCGAGTTAAGAAGGAAGATATCCCAAAGACTGCGTTTCGGACTCGGTATGGGCACTACGAGTATTTAGTCATGCCATTTGGAGTGACTAATGCTCCGGCTATTTTCATGGACTATATGAACCGTATATTCCATGATTACTTGGACCAATTTGTGGTTGTGTTTATTGATGATATCCTAGTGTATTCAAGGAATAAGGAGGAGCATGAGAAGCACTTGAGGATTGTGTTGCATATCCTGAGGGATAGGAAGTTGTTCGCCAAATTGTCAAAATGTGACTTTTGGTTGGAGAAAGTGCAGTTCTTGGGGCACGTGATTTCTAAGGATGGGGTTGCGGTGGATCCAAACAAGGTGGAGTCGGTTATGGAGTGGCAACAACCGACAACTCCAACGGAGGTTCGAAGTTTCTTGGGGTTAGCTGGCTATTATAGAAAATTCATTGAAGGATTTTCTAAATTGGCATTGCCCCTAACTAAGTTGACTCGTAAGAATGAGAAGTTTGTCTGGAATGAGAAGTGTGATCAAAGTTTCCAAGAGTTGAAGAGGCGGTTGACGATAGCTCCAGTGTTAATTTTGCCCGACCCCAAGAGAACATTTGAAGTGTATTGCGATGCAAGCGGGCAAGGCTTGGGATGTGTGTTGATGCAAGAGGGAAGAGTAGTGGCTTATGCTTCGCGTCAATTACGTCCTCATGAAGTTAACTATCCGACTCATGACTTGGAACTAGCAGCGGTGGTCTTTGCCTTAAAGATTTGGAGGCATTATTTGGACGGTACTCGTTTTGAAGTTTTCAGTGATCACAAGAGTCTCAAATACTTGTTCGATCAGAAGGAACTCAATATGAGACAACGAAGATGGATGGAGTTCCTCAAGGATTATGATTTTGGACTTTCCTACCATCCAGGAAAGGCTAATGTAGTAGCCGATGCGCTAAGCCGGAAATCTTTACATGTTGCGACTATGATGAGTTTGGAGCAGAGATTGATAGAGGAGTTCCGAGATCTGAATCTAGCAATCGAGGTGCGACCCAAGAGCTTATTTGTGGGAACGTTGCAGATTACCAATGAATTTGTAGACCACATACGCGAGGCTCAAGGGGATGATCTGTTTTTGCAAGGCAAGGTGTTAGATGTAATGGGGGATAGGGGTGTGGAGTTTGAGAAGGATACAACCGGGTTAATTAGATTCAAGGGGAGGATATGTGTGCCATCTCTAGATGATTTGAAAGTTCAGATTTTGGAGGAAGCACATAAAAGTCGTCTTAGTTTCCATCCAGGAATGACTAAGATGTACCAAGATTTGAAGAGAAGTTTTTGGTGGCATGGCATGAAGAAAGATGTAGCCGAATATGTAGCAAGATGTTTGACATGTCAAAAGGCTAAGGTTGAGCACCAGCGACCATCGGGAGAATTGAAGCCATTGGAGATTCCGGAATGGAAATGGGAGAGCATATCTATGGATTTTGTATCTAGTTTACCCAAGACTAGTCGTGGGCATAATGCCGTGTGGGTCATAGTAGATCGACTCACCAAATCTGCTCATTTTATTCCGGTGAATATGAAGTATAGAATGGAAAAGCTAGTGGAGTTGTACATCAAGGAAGTAGTAAGGTTGCATGGAATTCCTTCTAGTATTGTATCTGACAGGGATCCAAGGTTCACTTCGCGATTTTGGACGAGTCTACATGAGGCCTTGGGGACAAAGCTGAAGCTTAGTTCAGCTTATCATCCTCAAACAGATGGTCAGACTGAACGAACCATTCAGACTCTAGAGGATCTACTTCGGGCGTGTATTATAGAGCAACAAGGTAGCTGGATGGATTGTTTGCCATTGATTGAGTTTACTTACAACAATAGTTACCAAGCCAGTATTGGTATGGCTCCTTTTGAAGCTTTATATGGACGAAAGTGCAAAACTCCTATTTGTTGGTATGATGATGGAGAAGCAGTACTTCTTGGACCTGAAATGCTACAACAGATTAATGAACAAGTGAGGTTGATTCGAGAGAAGATAAAAGCATCTCAGGATAGGCAGAAGAGCTACTATGATAGAAGGAGGAAGCCACTAGATTTTCAGGAAGGAGAACATGTGTTTTTGAAGGTTTCTCCCTTAACCGGAGTCGGAAGGGCTCTTAAAGCTAGGAAGTTGACACCCAAGTATCTAGGTCCATATCAGATTTTGAAGAAGATTGGGCCTGTAGCTTATCATATCGCCTTACCTCCGAGTTTATCGAATTTGCATCCTGTGTTCCATGTCTCTCAACTGAGACGGTACAACCCAGATCCATCACATATACTTGCAGTGGACGAGGTACAGGTGAAGGATAACCTCACCTATAGAGCACAACCTCAGGAAATCACTGACCGAAGGACGAAGTCGTTGAGAGGAAAGGAGATCGCGTTGGTGAAGGTGCAGTGGGGAACCGATGAGGGTGATTCTACATGGGAGTTGGAGGATAGGATGAGAGAATTGTACCCAAGTTTGTTCATAGAGTAGTTAATTTCGGGGACGAAATTCCTAAAAGGGTGGGAGTATTGTAACATCCTGGAAATTTCTATCCGGAATTTTTGGAAACGATGTATTTTGAATGATTATATATAAGTATTATTCAGTGTATATGCCTATATGTTCTTGGTAGAAGTAGGAATAGCGGGGGGCAAGATATGCGGGTTAGGCTAATTAAGGGAGAGAAATCCATAACTGGGAGGTTATGGGTTAATTCCTAATTAATTAGTAAAAAAAAATCATCGTTTTGCGTGCAACTTAAAATTTAACGAAACCAACCTCTAAACCACGCTCGGGGTTTCATTCTGAGCGTTTTGATATATATATTGCTTGCTTTCGAAAACTGGCCCCGGCGGACGCAGAGAAACGCGAGAAACTGGAATCAGAGAAACGACACGCAAACCGAGGCAGGATTTTAGCGTTTCAAAGGTCAGATTTTTCTCACTTTTGTGACTGAGTATGGGTCACAGTCAAAAAGAGAAAGTGGGCCCTTTTGCTCCAATCAAATAGGGACATGTGGCAGAGCTTGAATAAAATAATGGAAAAAAGGGAAAACCCTTTTTATTTTTAAAACCAAAAAGCTTTTCTCTCTCCTCACTCAGCCAAAGCAGAAATTCAGAAGCCTTTTCTCTCCCTCTCTCACGTAGCTTTCTTCTTCTTCATTCTCCATTGAAGCTTCAAGCAAAGCTTCAACCTTTGGCCACCATTTCTGCCCCAAATCGTGGAAGGAGAGCATTTTTGGAGTCGTGAAGTGCGTGGCTACGAGTGGGACTTCGAAATTTCAGGTTTGGGTGGACTTCTTTCCCTCTTGATTTTCGTGGGTATGGGGTTTTGGGAGATATGAGGGGTAGTTTTGTTAGTTTTCTGCTGTGTGATGATTATTTGTGAAGACATTTGTTGAAAGCTTGTCGAAATTGCCATGTTTGGGTGAGTTAGACATACCCATTCCGTTTTAGGGTTTTTGTGATGATGTTTGTGATGTTTATATGCTGAAATTGCTGATGAAAATCTGTTAGAGATGAAGGGTAGAACTAACCCAAGGTTAGAAAGTGAGAATGTGATGTTATGAGTGGAAAAAGAGTGAGACTTTGAGAGTTGGAAGGCTAAGTCTGAATTCTGTGGTAAATGGAGGTTAGAGTGAGTTAATACTAGCTTGAAATGTCATTTAGAACATGTGAGAAAGGTTAGGCTGAGCTAGAGAGAAAAACAAATGACCAAAGTGAACAAAGAGCCATTGCTAGGGCAAATTTGGGTGTTGAAGAGTCAAATTTTGATTCGGTGAGATTTTAGGTGTAAATCCAGTTTGAACAAGTCTAAATGGATGTTATGGACTGGTGTGAGGTGAGAGTTTGCCTCAAATTTACCTCATTCTAAATTTCACTTTTCAAACCTAGAAAACCCATTGAATTGAGGGGTTTTGGACACCTAGATTTTGTGTTGCTGTGGTTTGAAGCTTGACCTTGGTTTAGACATGATTGATACATGATTTGGGACTTGTAGGATTTGATTTGGGCAAGATTGGATGAGGGGAAGTGTGGTTTTCGAAATCTGCATTTTGTGCAGATTTTTGCTGTGAAATTGTGCAGCAGGATTTTGCACAAGTGCAGAAAAATACTAGGCATTTGCTGGTTGTGGAAAGAGCAGTGCAGAATGAGTTCTGGATGTTTTCTAGTAGATCCCAACGGTCAAAATGTAGGCTTATGTACTAGAGACTTCCAGTAAAAATTTGGAGTCGATCCAACGGTTAACGAATTGGAACGAAGGAATTGTTACTGGGGTCTTTAAGTGAGAAAAGCTGTGATTTTGGTTGGTGTTTTGGCAGAGTTTTCTGCCTTTGCTCTGTTTTCTTGGCTGTGATAGTTTGTGCTGTTTGAATGTTGTATTACTTTGATGTTGGGGAAGCTTGGGAGGATTGATGGGGACCCGGTGTTGAGAGAAATGAGGATATGGGCTACGTGGGAGTACGTGAGCTCAGTTGGAGGTGGGCTACAGGGGATGGTGGGTTTATGCGCGCATTGTGGATGTGGAAAAACTTGTTGTGCACCATCGCCCGACCGCCACCTAGTACCACATGTGATGGGTACCCCATAATCCTACAAGCTTGAGATGAGGAAGTGTTGAAGGGTGAAACTTCCTGCTTTTATTGTTGACCACAGAGTGGTACCTGGAGATATGTCGCGGGGGTCAGGAGACCTTGGGGACGTCAGGTGGGGTGCTATTGCCCAAAACCAAGCTTGACCAATCCCGACCCAACCCGGGCATAGTCGGTCAGTGAGAACCTGTGATGTACCTAAGCAGGCGAGCTCCTGGCAGTCAACAGATAAAAGGAAAACAAGACCACAAAGCAAGGAGGCTTGTGGTGGCTGGCCAGCTGTGAATTTTGTGTAATATGTGGATTGTGGCCTCTGGTAATCGATTACCAAAGGTGAGTAATCGATTACAAGGCTTAAAATTGAGGACAGGAGGCTAAGATGGTCTCTGGTAATCGATTACCAAGGGGTGTAATCGATTACCAGGCTTGAAAACGAAGTCAGGAAACTTAGGGAGCCTTTGGTAATTGATTACCAGCCTGTGTAATCGATTACACAGAGGAATGGGTCACTGGTAATCGATTACCAGGCATGTGTAATCGATTACACAGTGTATTATTGCATATTTCATGTCCTGAGGCTGTGTAATTCAAGTTTAGCCTCTGGTAATCGATTACCAAGGTTGTGTAATCGATTACCAGAGATGAAAAGCCTCAAGATACTCCTTTTAACGTCATGTAGTGGTTATGAGATGCATTGTGTGCAGCGCAGTTAGATTCTTGTGAAAGAGTCTACCCTTTTCTTTTCTTTCTTGTAGATCGTGATGGCGGCGCAGCTAATCCGTGATCGAGTAGAGATGGAGTGCCTAGAGGGAGTTTGGGAGACCCTCGAAGGCAACACGAGGTGCCGATTTCGGGGCACCATTCGATTCACGGCCACTTCTTTGGTGCATCCAGATGAACCTGTACGGACGCTTCAGCGCACGGTGGAGTGGATACTACCCACGCCTACACCATATCGTCTAGTGGAGCCCGTTCAAGTGATCGAGGTAACGTCATCTGAGGAAGACCCTGAGGAGGACCTGGAGGAGCTACCTCCTGAGCCTGCTGTGGATGCCCTTGACTTTCTGGAGGGTGATGAGGATCCACTTCTCGAGGTGGATTCTCCCGAGGAAGTCATGTCGGCATCTGAGGCAGACTCTACGGAGGATAGTGGCCCGAGGGAGATGGCGATCAGCGGAGGCTCTTCATCCTAGTGGACAACTTTTTGGATTAGTTTTGTATACTTTTTGAGGGTGGGGGTATCTAGGACTGACTGTTAGGTTTACTCTTTTGTTTTTATGTGGGTAGACCTGATGTATAGGAATTTGATGATTGTATACATGTGGCTGAAGCCACCACTATGGACACCCTTGCTCTGGATGACACTATATATTTTGAAAAACTCCCATATTTTGGACAGCTTTAAATGATGAATGCATTTATGATCGATCTTGTTATCTGAAAAGAAATCATTAGCAACTTTATTTGTAAAAGAGTTTATCGACTGTATTTTACCCTTTTTTTCACGTGACGACCTAAAGTAATGGCTGGTATATTCTTCCTTTTGAAACAGCAAAATAATTTAGAGAATTATGAGCGGTAAGAAAGAAATGACTCCGAATAGAGTTGTGAACTGGCCATTCAGGACTTTATAGTGAGGATTTTCCTTCTAAACCTAGTTATAGTGAAAAGAGAAAGAAATGAAAAAGAAAAAGAAGAAAAAAAAATTTACCATGGTTTTTGTTATTTAAATTATTACTATTAAACCAGTCATTAATTTAGGGACGCCACATAAGAAAGTAAAGAACAGAAATAGAAACTTAACCAAAAGTAAAAGCGATAATTAGAAGTACACAACAGAAATTCAAGAGTGTAGGGAAGAAGAAGACAAACACAAAATTTATACTGGTTCGGCCACAAACCGTGCCTACATTCAGTCCCCAAGCAACCTGTGGTTCTTGAGATTTCTTTCAACCTTGTAAAATCCTTTACAAGCCAAAGATCCACAAGGGATGTACCCTCCCTTGTTCTCTTTGAAAAACCAAGTGGATGCACCCTCCACTTAAACTGATCCACAAGAGATGTACCCTCTCTTGTTCTCAGTATAACAATCCCCAAGTAGATGTACCCTCTACTTGTACCACAAAGGATGTACCCTCCAATGTGTTGGGACAAAGAATTCTCAGGCGGTTAGTCCTTTGAATCTTTGTAAGGGGAAACAAAAGATATCTCAGGAGGTTAGTCCTTTGAAATCTTTTGCTTAAGGGGAAGGGAAGAATCAAAAGAATTCTCAGGCGGTTAGTCCTTTGAATCTTTTGTAAGGGAGAAGAGAGACACAAAAGAATTCAGGCGGTTAGTCCTTCGTTCTTTTGACAAAGGGAGAAGAGAATGAAAAAGATGAATAGCACAAGTTTTTGAACAAAGAACTTTTCTTGGAAGAGAAAGTGTTGATAAAAAAATTTTAGAAAGATGAAGATAAATGAATCAGAAAATTTTGTAGAAAGATATTGAAAGATTGATTGAAAGATGTTTGAGAGATGATGTTGAAAAAGATTGAAAGATAGATGATTCAAAGATGAATGATGATAATGATTCAAAGATGATTGATGATCATAATTGATAATAAAGATGTTGAAGGATGATTGATAATGAATGAATGTTTTTTTGAAACTCATGCCATGGTCACATATTTATAATCTCTTGATGACTCAAGTCAAATCTTGTGACTCTTGACAATTTCTTTAAAACTTGTCACTTAAAAAGTTGTGACTTTTGAAATAGTCTTCATAAACAAGTCACTTGAAGAATTGTGACTTTTGGAAATGTATTTTTTGAAATCAGTCACTAGTAATCGATTACCATTAAGGTGTAATCAATTACACATCAACAGATGTGACTTTTCATTTTGAATTTTGAAAATTAAAACGTTTAGAAGCTCTGGTAGTCGATTACAAGTATTGTGTAATCGATTACACAAGTTTAAAATTCTTTAAAATTGTTTAAACATAAGTTATAACTCTTGAAATTTGAAATCTTAACATTTTAAAACACTGGTAATCGATTACTACCTTCTGTTAATCGATTACCAGAGAGTAAAACTCTTTGGTAATGATTTTGTGAAAACTTGTGCTACTCAATATTTTGAAAAACTTTTTTAGTACTTATCTTGATTGAGTCTTCTCTTGATTCTTGAATCTTGATTATTCTTGAATCTTGATTCTTGAATCTTTGGATTTTGCTTGACTCTTGATTCTTTGGCATCATCAAAATAACCTTGGAAGACATTGCTTCCACAATGTCCCCCTTTATGATGATGACAATCCTGAAATCAAGAGAATGCATACAAGTCTTGTTCTACCGTTCACTCATCCCTTTCTCCCCCTTTCTTTTTGAATTTATGCTTGAAAAAAAACATAATATCTTGATTTCTTAAAATACCCATTTTTCTCTCCCACTTTGGCAACATCAAAAAGGCCAAAGTGCGTAAATCATACAAAATTTAAAAACATACACAAAGCATATTTTGTAAAATAAACATAAAAGATTCTAAATCATTCATGAAGCAAGACATAAACCACATTATAATGCAAATTACATAGTCATATATCACAATCCATAAATATTCAGTCATACTAAGCAAATATTAAAAATACTAAGTGTTCAAATGTCATAGGCATATAGCCAAATACAAGGCTTGAGAAACAAAACATAATAATAATGAAGTCTAAACTGATGGTGGTGGAGGTAAATCAAGACAGTCGCGAATGATGGTGACATTTTCTTGAATCTTGATCTTGATTATTCTTGAATCTTGATTCTTGAAACTTGATTCTTGAATCTTTGGATTTTGCTTGACTCTTGATTCTTTGGCATCATCAAAATAACCTTGGAAGACATTGCTTCCACATGCGCATATTGCAACTCTTCTAGAACGAGTTTGTTGAGGAATCAAGGATGAAAACTAAGAGAGTTAGGCTCATTCTTGTGAGGAATCATGGTCTGAGTATATACTCGGTGCAAGAGCATTAGATTGTATAGAACAGTGTGGAAACATTTATTCTTTATTCTTTGATTGTTTATTGTGAATAGTTTCAATTCAATTTTATCTTTTGACTTGGTTAACTGCTCTGTTTAGCTCGCTTCTTGTATGCGAGGTAAAACTCCAGCAGGGGATTTAGCTCCAATGGATTTGGAGATTGAAGCTACTTGCAGGAGAAACAACGCAGAAAAGAGGAAGAGAGCGCTACAAGAGAGGATAGTGAGTCCAAGTAGCGAGAGAACTCTTTCATCTGAATCATCATCATCATTTCCAACAAATTTGAGAGAGTTCGAAGTTGGTGAATCCGAAGCTAACATTATGGCAGACAATCAACCGTAGAGGGTAACTCTTGAAGATTATTCCAGCTCCACCGTGCCGCAATTTTTCACTAGTATTGCGCGGTCGGAAGTCCAAGCCACCAATATTTCTTATCCACACTCCTTGATTCAGTTGATTCAAGGGAATATTTTCCATGCCCTGCCCAATGAAGATCCATATGCTCACCTAGCAACTTATATAGAGATTTGCAACACAATTAAGATAGCCGGGGTGCCTAAAGATGTTATTCGTCTGAATTTATTCTCATTCTCTGTAGTGGGTGAAGCTAAAAGATGGCTGCAATCTTTCAAAGGAAATAGTTTGAAGACAAGGGAGGAAGTGGTGGAGAAATTTTTGAAGAAATATTTCCCTGAATCTAAGACAGCTGAAGGCAAAGCAGCAATTTCCTCATTTCATCAATTCCCGAATGAGTCCTTGGGTGAAGCTTTAGAGCATTTTCATGGCTTGCTACGAAAAACACCAACTCATGGATTCACTGAGCGTATTTAGCTAAATATATTCATTGATGGTTTGAGGCAGCGATCTAAGCAATTATTAGATGCTTCAGCCGAAGGGAAAATCAAGTTGAAGACTCCAGAGGAAGAAATGGAGCTCATTGAGAATATGGCAGCTAGTGATCACACTATTTTGCATGATAGGACACACATTCCCACCAAAAGAAGTCTATTGGAGCTTTCTTCACAAGACGCGTTGTTGGCCCGAAACAAGCTGTTGGCTAAATAGCTTGAGTCACTCACGGAGACACTTAGCAAATTGTCGACATAGCTGCAAGCAACTCAACCATCTCACTCAGCAGTTATGCAGGTTAGGGGCTGCAGTATTTATGGAGGGGCTCATGAATCGGGTTGCTGTATAGCCCAGGATGATGCAGCTAAAGAGGTCAATTATATGGGAAATAAAAAAAGATAAGGAATTCATTCAGGTGGTTTTTCAGGCTACTAGCAAGGAGGAAACTTCAATCAAAATCAAGGACAAGGGTGGAGATCACATCTAGGTAATTAGTTCAACAAGGATTAAGGAGGTTCTTCTAATAGACCTCCTAATCGAGGGCCAAACCTGTATGAGAGAACCGCCAAGCTGGAGGATACCTTGACTCAGTTTATGCAGGTTTCAATGTCTAATAACAAGAGTACTAAGTCAACCATTAAAAACCTGGAAATCCAAGTGGGGCAGCTGGCCAAGCAAATAGCAGAGAATTCTTCAGGGGGTTTCAGAGCAAATACTGAAAAGAATCCAAAAGAAGAGTGCAAAGCTGTTGTCACTAGAAGCAAAAGGGAAGTGTTTGTGGAGGATGAGAGTAGGAGCAATGAAGGAGAATTAGGAGCTAAAACTGAAAAAGAAAAAGAGGGAGAACAGATGGGAGAGAGAAAAAATACATACACAATGAAAACATTATAGTGGAAGACAATTGTAGCGCAGTTATTCAAAGGATCCTTCCACCAAAATACAAAGATCCAAGGAGTGTAACTATCCCATGCTTAATAGGTGTTGTGTCGGTTGGAAAAACACTTATTGATTTAGGGGCTAGCATTAATCTGATGCCCTTATCTATGTGCAGAAGGATAGGGAACTTGGAGATTGCACCGACTAGAATGATGTTGTAGTTAGTTGATCATTCAATTACAAGACCCTACGGTGTAGTTGATGGAAGCTTGCTTGTGGGGCTTCTATGGAGGCTGGATCTTTGAGCTTCAATGAGGTCCTTTAATGGTGATTTTCCACCATGGAGATGCAGCGAAAGACAAAGGAGAAGAGGTGAGAGGAGGCACCATCCACTAGGGAATAAGCCATGGAAGAAAGAGCTTCACCACCAAGATGAGCCTTGGATAAGAAGCTTGGAGAGGATGCTTCAATGGAGGAAAAGAAAGAGGGAGATAAAGAGAGAGGGGGGAGCACGAAATTGAATGAAGAAAAAGGGAGAGAAGTTGAACTTTGAGTTGTGTCTCACAAGACTCTCATTCATCAAAGTTACAACAATTGTTACACATGCTTCTATTTATAGACTAGGTAGCTTCCTGGAGAAGCTTTCTTGAGAAAAATTCCTTGAAAAGCTTTTTTGAGAAAACTTCTTTGGAAAGCTAGAGCTTAGCTACACACACCCCTCTCATAACTAAGCTCACCTCCTTGAAAAGCTTCCTTGAGAAGATTCCTAAAGAAGCTAGAGCTTAGCTACACACACCTTTCTAATAGCTAAGCTCACCTCCTTGAGATGAGAAGCTAGAGCTTAGCTACACACCCTCTATAATAGCTAAGCTCACCCCCATGACAAAATACATGAAAATACAAAAAATTCCCTACTACAAAGACTACTCAAAATGCCTCGAAATACAAGGCTAAAACCCTATACTACTAGAATGGCAAAAATACAAGGCCCAAACAAAGGAAAAACATATTCTAATATTTACAAAGATAAGCGGGCTCATACTTAGTCGATGGGCTTGAAATCTAACCTAAGGCTCATGAGAACCCTAGGGCCTTCCCTTTGATCTCTGGCCCAATCTACTTGGAGTCTTTTATCCAATGCCCTTGCAGGGTAGGATTGCATCATTCCCTCCACCTTGGAAAGGATTTGACCTTATATCCTGAGGTTTTTCATACTCTGGGCTCTTTCCCTCAACACCTGTAAAAAGAACAAAAACATATGTATTAGTGGTGTTTGGTATGTTGAAGTAAGGTAAGGTCTGAAAATCCATTTCTTGGGCATCTTCCTATGAAGGAACATGGTTCCTCACCAACTCAATGAATGGTGCTACAAGTATACAAAAATATGGGACAAACCTTTTGTAAAAGTTTGTTAAGTCATGGAAGCCCCAAATTTTTCTTATACTTGGTGGAGTGGGCCACTCAGGAATGACCTTTATTCTCTTAGGGTTCATGGGAACCCCTTGATCACTATTTGAAAAATTAAGAAAAGTAACACAATAAAACATACCTTTTTCTGTATTTTCATATTGATTATTCCTACCAAAAAGTATGACAAACCTAAGGTGTCCCATATGAGTACCTAAGTTTGTATTGAAACTAAAAATAAGAACAAACCTACCTAATGGGTCCCTATGTACACACACCATGAAGATGTTAGGTGCACGAGTGATTTTACAAAAGAGGGTTGCACCACTCAAAACATTCATCATACCACCTATTTTAGGGACTTGGTGCCTAATAATACCTATTTTGGGCACCAACAAAGCACAAGGATTTAAGCTCTTGCGAACCAAACCCTCATCCAACAACTTCTTTACTTGAGGAATAAACTCAAGCCCAAGAGGTGTGGCAATGCTAGCAAGTGTCCTTTTACAAAAGAGAAAATGTGGAGGTTGTTTAAGAGAGAAAGTTTCTTTAATGTTTGTCTTTATGGTAAAATGAGTTTCCTTCTTAGATAACCTCTTGGAGGAGACACTTACCTCCTTACAGTTCTCTTTAACCATTAATGGTTGTCCTTCTTCTTGGGGGTAGATTTCTTCACTAGATTCTTCCCCTTTTGCTTTTTCACTTTCACTAGAGGAAGGTGAAGTAGTAGCCTTATCTTGGCTACTATAAATGTCTTGGCCCCTCATAATCATGGTTTTTGTGGTGGGGCATTGAGAAGTAATGTGTCCTCTTCCAAGACATTTAAAGCACTTTTTAGAGCTAGTTTTCTCTTGCATACTAGCCTTAGGGGCTTGCTTTTCTATTGTCTTCCCCTTATCATCTTTGGGCTTAGAAGGTGTCACCCCTAAGATGCCTTGACCTTGGTCTTTCTTTGGATAAGAGTGAGAGCCATAAGATTTTGATGTAGACTTCTTTTTAAGTTGTTGCTGTACCCTTATTTCCCAAACTAAGTTAGCCTCTACATTGTCCTTCCCATGGAAGTATGGGAGGTTAATGTTAGCCTCTTGAGGATTTCTTTCCTTTTCTCTTCTATGGGAGTGAGGTCTAAGATGTGACCCATGCCTTCCTTTGTAATAGTCACGAAGTTCTTCACTTAGGCTCTTGCAAGAGTTATGACTACTATAGGAGGCATGTTTTTCTCTTTTCATTTCTTTCATTATTTTTCTTCTTTCTTCCTTTCTTATTTTCTTTCTTTCATCTTGACTTATTTCTTCCACTCTTTTTTTCCTTTTTCTTTTCTCTCTTGTTTTTCTTTTCATAACTTGAGGGAACTCAACTCATCTAAGATTCTAGATAAAGGGTCTTTATGACTAGTACCCTTGCCATTAACACTAGATGAATGATGACTCATGTTGGTTCCTAAGTTGTGGTTCTTTCTTGTTGGAGGTTTGAAAACAAAAGGTAAAAGAAACTATGGTTGAAACTAGCCAAAATAAACACTAAAAGAGGTGTGAAAGATAAGGTAAAAAAAATAATTGGTAAAAGGAAAGCTATCTAGGCGGTTTGACAATGGAAGGTAAAGGAAATAAGCTATGAAAGTAAGCAATAAATGTAAACTAGGCGAATCCTAAGACTGTTTGGATGACCACATTCAAGGTTCCCAACAAAACACTCACTATCCTAAGGAAAAATTGCCTAAAATCATTACACACAAATGGAAGTTTGGTAACCTATTGGAGGCTCCCAACACACTTCCAATGAAAGGCCTTTTTGTTACAAAACTTGAAAGCAATGAAGGTAAGTAAATTGCAAATTACAAAATTACAAAACGGTCCTCAATTTTGGTGGTTGTTCTCTCTTTGGTGATTCACTCAATTTGGAGTGCTTCTTAGTCCAATAGCTCTTAAGGTGGTTGGCCCCTTTTTTCTTGACTCAAATTCTTCAAGGGATGGCACCAATCCTCCTTCCAATTCCCTATATGGCAACCCACAAACAAGGAAACAAAGAGACAAGCAATAACCAAAGACCAAAAAAAATGAAATGAAAGCTAAACCAATGGAGTTTTAACAAGACAATTATTAAAGGATTACTCAACAATTAAAGCAATGAAAAGGACATAGAAGCAAGCTAGGACTCAGAGAAATTTAGAATGGCTCTAGAGTAGAGTAAAAAAAACTAAAAAAAAGACTCAACAAACCTCTAGCTTTGGCACTTGTTTTCACACTAATTTTCAATTGAAATTTTGAAACTAAGATTGGTATAAAATAGGCACCAATTATAGAACAAATTTTGAGCCAAAACAACAATCAGACTTCCTTTTCACTTTTTTTTTCTGGACACTGATTTTTCTAACAACTTGTGTGATTTTTAATAATTTTTCCTTTTATCCAAATCACTTGGTTCTTTTTTTATAATTTTTTGCCAGATGTCTAGAAAATTAAGTAACACTTTCAGCTCAAAATTCGTAGTGAACAATTCCCAGTCATTTATACACGTTCGTGTGTTCAAGCTGCCAGCACCAGCGATTTCAACCTAGAAATCAAGAGTAGTGTTTATGTTGGTTAAGGCTTGGATAGTTACAATTTGTGTTTGCTTATGCTCAATTATCTTGAATAACACAATTCAAGAGAGCTTAAGACTTATTTTGATTTACAAATCCAGCCATAACTCAGCACCACAACTCAACTTCATCATAGGCATCATATAGGAAGCTTAGAAAAAAAAGAGTTCAACAGCAAGACTACTTCTAGGAATTGATTTAGAACATGTTATGAACCAAATAACATGCATGAATTAGACTCAAAATTCAAAAGATAGGCTAATAATGACAAGAATACATGAACAAATGTATCTATAATTCAATAAACAAAATAAAAATTCAACACAAACTTAGAACATAATGTGACAATTACTATGACTAAACATGACTCTAAGACAACATGGATTAAGTGATTTACACTTAGATTTTTGTGTTTTTTTTCTAATCAATATTTTGGAAGAAAATTTAGATCTAAGGTTCGGCACAAGAATATTATGAATGAAAAATGATAGAACCTAAAATCAACACAAAAACATGATTCAAGAGTAGATCTACAAAATTTGAACCATAGAAATGCAAGAACAAGTGTAGATCTAAGATTTAATCAGTTTATTTTTTTGAATATACTCTAAATAGAACCAAACCACAAGACAATGGATGATATACATGGAGAATAAGATGAAGAACAAGGAATTAAAGAGAATTCACCAAACAAAAAGATAGAGGAAGCAAAAGAACATCACCTAGATGAAGATGCTCTTGATACCACATGATGTAAGCTCCATTGGAGCTTGTAGGCCTAGGATCTTCTTCATCAATGGATTCCTTTGCTTCTTGGAAGATGAATGGCAGCGGAATGGAGAAGGAAGAGAGAGAGGAGACGCCACTTCAAGGAGAAGATGAGTCTAGAAGAAGCTCACCACCATAGGAGGTCATGGATAAGAGCTTCGAGGAAGAAGGAGATGAATGAAGGGAGAGGAAGAGAAGAGCACGAAATTTTGTGCTCTAAAAGAGCTCTGAAATCTAAATTTTAATTTTCAAATGATCAAAGTTGAAAAAATGCTCACACATAGCCTCTATTTATAGCCTTAGTGTCATACAAAATTGGAGGGAAATTTGAATTTCTATTCAAATTTCACTTGAATTTAAAATTGAATTTATGGAGCCAAATTTTGGAGCCAAAATTTCACTAATTATGATTAGTGAATTTTAGATATGGTTTAGTCCACTAATCCAAGATCAAGTCCAAGATTCTCCCACCACCAGCGATTTTTTTTAAGCATGGTATATTGATTGCCTTAGGCTTACTTTCAACCTTCCTATGTATGTTGAACTCACTAGGATTGTTTACCACAGTTTTAGGAGTTCAATATTCACTTAGGATCAACATTTCAGCCAGCAATTCAATCACCAAAACTCAAATTCACAATAGACACAATCATAAGGAAACCTAAAAGTTCAAGAAAAGGTTCACAATCAAAGACTCTCTAAGAATTTTGCATGAACATGTTAAGGACTAATTAACATGAAAGATTTGACTCAAATCAAATAATAGGCTAAAAGAATTTCATACACTCATGAACAAATGAGTTAGACAAAAAAAACAAGAAAATAAAATTCAGCACAACATAAGAAATCTTATGTGACAAGTTTCATGACTAGACATGACTTCTATGACAAAACTACAATAGGTGAACAAGTCACTCTAGATTTTTGAGGTTTTCTTCTACATTAATATTTTTGTAAGAATTTTATGGTTTAGGTTTAAGCCACAAAAAATAACAAGACAAAACTCAAAGGAACCTAAACTCAACACAATTCATGGTTCAAGAACAAGAACAAGAAATTTGAACCATAGAAAATCAAATCTAGCTTCTATAGCAAGTTTAATCGGTGGAAACTCTAAAGAATAATGTTAACAACATTTAGGACAAGACATGTGAGGAGATACATGGAGAAAAATGAAGAAACAACAATGGAAGAGAAGGTAAAGCAAAAAATTAATGGAGGTTTAAGGAGCACCTACTTGAAGCTCTTGTGCTCTAATTACCACTTGATGGAAGCTTGCTTGTGGGGCTTCTATGGAGGCTAGATCTTTGAGCTTCAATGAGGTCCTTTAATGGTGATTTTCCACCATAGAGATGCAGCAGAAGACAAAGGAGAAGAGGTGAGAGGAGGCACCATCCACTAGGGAATAAGCCATGGAAGAAGGAGCTTCACCACCAAGATGAGCCTTGGATAAGAAGCTTGGAGAGGATGCTTCAATGGAGGAAAAGAAAGAGGGAGAGAAAGAGAGAGGGGGGAGCACGAAATTGAAGGAAGAAAAAGGGAGAGAAGTTGAACTTTGAGTTGTGTCTCACAAGACTCTAATTCATCAAAGTTACAACAAGTGTTACACATGCTTCTATTTATAGACTAGGTAGCTTCCTTGAGAAGCTTTCTTGAGAAAACTTCCTTGAGAAGTTTCTTTGAGAAAACTTACTTGGGAACCTAGAGCTTAGCTACACACACCCCTCTTATAACTAAGCTCACCTCCTTGAGAAGCTTCCTTGAGAAGATTCCTAAAGAAGCTAGAGCTTAGCAACACACACCTTTCTAATAGCTAAGCTCACCTCCTTGAGATGAGAAGCTAGAGCGTAGCTACACACCCCCTATAATAGCTAAGCTCACCCCCATGACAAAATACATGAAAATACAAAAAAGTCCCTACTACAAAGACTACTCAAAATGCCTCGAAATACAAGGCTAAAACCCTATACTACTAGAATGACCAAAATACAAGGCCCAAACGAAGGAAAAACCTATTCTAATATTTACAAAGATAAGAGGGCTCGTACTTAGCCCATGGGCTCAAAATCTACCCTAAGGCTCATGAGAACCCTAGGGCCTTCCCTTTGATCTCTGGCCCAATCTACTTGGAGTCTTTTATCCAATGCCCTTGTAGGGTAGGATTGCATCAGTAGTAGAAGATGTATTGGTCAAGGTGCGTCATTTCACATTCCCTGCTGATTTTTTTATCATGGATATAGAAAAAGATGCTGAGATTCCATTGATCTTAGGCCGTCCATTCATGTTGACGTCCAAATGCATGGTGGATATGGGAAATGGTAACCTAGAAATGAGCGTCGATGATCAAAAGGTTACCTTCAATTTGTTTGACGTAATTAAGCATCCAAGTGACCACAAGGCATGTTTTAAGATGGAGAAAGTTGAACATGAGGTGGCTATGGTAGCTCGAGCTATGGTGCTACAATCTCCATTAGAAAAAGCTTTAACCAATGTTGTGGAGTGCCTTACAAAGGAAGAAGAAAAAGAATTGCAAAAATGCCTAGAAGAGTTAGATGGCTTGAAAGGAAGCCCCTCAGAAAAAGTCATATTTGGAGAACTGAAGAAGGACATGCCCAACGAGAAGGCTAAGGTGGACCTGAAGATCTTGTCGGAGCATCTAAAATATGTGTTCTTAAAAGATAATGAGGCAAGTCCAGTGGTTATTAGCAACTCTTTGACTGATGAGGAGGAATGCTGGCTGGTGCAAGTCCTGAAAAAGCATAAGGCAGCTATTGGATAGCACATTTCAAACCTTAAGGGAATTATCCCTTCCTACTGCATGCATAAGATCAACATGGAAGCCGAGTACAAACCTGTGCGACAACCGCAAAGAAGACCAAATCCTTCTATGAAGGAAGAAGTGCACAAAGAAGTGCTTAAGTTGCTGGAAGCAGGCCTCATTTATCCCATTTCTGATAGTGCATGGGTTAGCCCTGTACAGGTAGTCCCAAAGAAGGGTGGCATAACAGTAATCAGGAATGAAAAGAATGATTTGATCCCCACAAGAACGGTCACGGGGTGGAGGATGTGCATCGATTACAAAAAGTTGAATGATGCCACAAGGAAGGATCACTTCCCTCTTCCTTTCATGGACCAGATGCTTAAGAGATTAGCTGGTCAATCATTCTATTGTTTTCTAGACGGCTACTCTGGTTATAATCAAATTGTTGTGGACACAAATGATCAAGAGAAGACAACATTCACCTTCCCCTTTGGTGTGTTTGCTTACAGAAGAATGCCCTTTGAGCTTTGCAATGCCCCTACTACGTTTCAACGATGCATGATGGCAATATTTGTTGACATGGTAGAGAAGTGTATTAAGGTGTTTATGGATGACTTCTCGGTGTTCGACTCATCATTCGATTACTATCTAGAAAATTTGGAGCTGACGTTGCAACACTGTGAGGAAACCAATCTGGTACTTAATTGGGAAAAATGCCACTTCATGGTCCAAGAAGGGATTGTATTGGGCCACAAAATTTCTGTAAGGGGAATTGAGGTAGATAAAGCAAAGATTGATGTTATTGAGAAGCTGCCTCCTCCAGTGAATGTCAAGGGAGTAAGAAGCTTTTGGGGGAATGTTGGGTTCTATAGGCAGTTTATTAAAGATTTCTCAAAGATTTCAAAATCTCTCAGTAATTTGCTCAATAAGGATGCTATGTTCTTATTCAATGAAGAGTGTTTGAAGGCATTCAACGCCTTAAAGACCAGCTTAGTGTCCTCTCTCATCATTACAGCACCGGATTGGAGCCAAGAATTTGAGCTCATGTGCGACGCAAGTGACTATGCCGTTGGTGCTGTGTTGGGCCAGAGGAAGGGCATAATTTTTCATGCTATCTACTATGTGAGCAAGGTTTTAAATGATGCTCAGTTGAACTATGCCACCACAGAAAAGGAGATTCTTGCAATTGTCTATGCCCTAGAAAAATTTAGATCATTCTTGGTGGGATCCAAGGTTATTGTGTACACTGACCATGCAGCTATTAATTATTTGTTGACTAAAGTCGATTCTAAGCCCAGGCTAATCAGGTGGATTTTATTGCTGCAAGAATTTGATCTAGTCATTCAAGACAAGAAAGGATCTGAAAATCTGGTGGTTGATCACTTGTCAAGACTAGTCAATAAGGAAGTGACTTTGAAGGAGCTGGAGATAAGGGATGAATTTCCAGATGAATCACTGTTAGTGGTGAATGAAAGGCCATGGTTTGCTGACCTGGCTAACTTCAAGGCAGCAGGAATCCTTCCAAAGGATTTGAATTGGCAGTAAAAGAAGAAATTTTTGCATGATGCCCGATTTTATGTCTAGGATGATCCATACCTACTTAAGATTGGTGCTGATAATCTTTTGAGGAGATGTGTAACAAAAGAAAAGTCTAGAAGCATATTATGGCACTGCCATAATTCACCTTGTGGAGGCCATTATAGTGGAGACAAAATAGCAGCCAAGGTCCTACAATCAGGATTCTTTTGGCCATCACTTTTCAAGGATGCCAATGAACATGTAACTTAGTGCGATCAATGTCAAAGAATTGGAGGAATTTCAAGGAGAAATGAAATGCCCCTACAGAATATTATGGAGGTAGAAGTCTTTGACTGTTGGGGAATTGACTTTGTAGGTCCACTTCCTCCATGTTTTGGGAATGAATACATCCTTGTAGCTATTGATTATGTCTCCAAGTGGGTTGAAGCAGTGGCTGCCCCAAAGAATGATGCCAAAACTGTGGTAAAGTTCTTGTAGAAGAATATCTCTTCTCGCTTTGGGGTGCCAAGGGTCCTAATCAGTGATGAGGGCTCTCACTTTTGCAACAACCAACTTCAGAAGGTGTTAGGCCATTACTGCGTCACACACAAAGTGGCCTCACCATACCACCCATAAACGAACGATCAAGCTGAGGTTTCCAACAGGGAACTGAAGAAGATTTTAGAGAAAACTGTGGCCTCTACTAGAAAAGATTAGTCAAGCAAGTTGGATGATGCATTGTGGGCTTATAAGATTGCCTTTAAGACCCTCATAGGCCTATCTCCATTTCAAATGGTTTATGGCAAAGCTTGCCACTTACCAGTAGAGATGGAGCATAAAGCATATTGGGCTTTGAAGTTCCTAAATTTTGATGCGGGTCTATCAAGGGAGAAAAGGAAGCTGCAACTACTGGAGTTGGAGGAGATGAGACTGAATGCATATGAATCCTCCAGGCTATACAAGCAAAAGGTAAAAGCATATCATGACAAGAAGTTGCTGAAGAAAGACTTCCAACCAGGCCAACAAATTTTGCGGTTCAACTCAAGACTAAAGCTGTTCCCAGGAAAATTGAAGTCTAAATGGTCTGGACCATTTACTATCAAGGAAGTAAAGCCATACGGATCAGTGGGGTTAATGGATCCTCAGTCAACAACTCCTGAGAGAAGTTGGACTGTGAATGGGAAAAGATTGAAGTTGTATCATGGTGGGAACATTGAGAGATTGACCACCATCTTGCACTTACAGGACCCTTAGAGGTGACACACGTCAAGCTAGTGATGTTAAAGAAGTGCTTTCTAGGAGGCAACCCGACTTTTCTTACCTTTCTCAATCATTTTTGTTGTTTTAATGCATGTTAGTTAGGTTGTGTTCATTTGAGACTGCTAGAGTAGAGTGAAAAAACATGTTTTTAATGGGAAAGAGGTTGGCCATAAGCTTCTCTGAAGCTAAGGATGGGAAAGACTTAGAAAATTTTTCAAGCCTCTAACTCACTCAGCGCGACACTCGCACTAAGCGAGCCATAGCCTATGCACTGAGCGAGGAACACTCTTGCTAAGCACGCCAACCCCTCATCTAGTGGCTGTTGGGGTCTCGCTAAGCGAGACCATCACGCTAAGCCCATAACCTTCTCGGGTTGTGCATTTAATGAAATTGGGCTAAGCGAGCCAGCTCACTAAGCGCGTCATGTTCTCTTGCTAAGCGTGTTAAGCGCAAAAGTCTCTCTGTCTGAGCTTTAATGTTAATTGGGCTAAGCAAGCCATCTCGCTAAGCCCAAAAGTCTCTCTGGAATGGCAATTGCGCTAAGGGAGACCATCTCGCTAAGCACCACCCCACTACTGCATCCTCATTCATTTATCCGTTGAGCGAGCCATGACCCGCTTAGCGGAAGTTGCAGACCAATCAGAGCTGCAGAACTCACTAAGCGCATATCTGCGCACTAAGCCCAAAAACCTATCGATTTCACATTTTAGATAATTGGCCTAAGTGAGTCTGTCTTGCTAAGCGCGTGAATTCAAATTCTGAAAATTCAAACGTCACAGAGTGCTCGCTTAGCAAGACACTTGCACTTAGCGAGAAAATCAAAACTGAAAAAGGAAAACATAACTGCCTTAGGGCAGTTGCATTTTAAATTCTATAACTGCATCTTATTCAACCTTCTTCTCATCATTTGCATTGTTCATTGCACTCTACTTACCTTGCATTTTCCGCTCTATTCCTGCAATTCCAAGTAAGTTATCTTCTTTCCCTCTCTTGTTAATCTTCATTTTTGAACCCTAGGGTAGATGACTTAAAAAGTTTCATTTTGATTATCTACATTTGTTGTTGTTGATGATTGTTGGTTCTTTGTTTAGTTAGTATGATGTTAGGAATATAATATAGGTTGCATTGAGGGCTAAGCCTCAAACTTCCAAGCCTGACTAGTGGCTTGGGGAGTTGAGGCTGACAAGCCCAAATTCTGGGTTTTGTGATGAACTCGCTAAGCGAGTTCATCCGTTTTGATGAATTTCTGGGTTTTAGGATGAACTCGCTAAGCACTCCCTATTCCGCTAAGTAAGTTCATCAAGTTTGTTTAAATTTCTACATTTTTGTATGAACTCGCTAAGCCATTGCACTACGGCTTAACGAGTCTTTGAACTTCTGCTTTTATATTTCTGGGTTTGTATGAACTCCCTAAGCTGGCCATCTGTGCTTAGCGAGCACACGTAGATAGTTCTGAGACTTAGAGGCTTTTTGCATTCGTTCTATGGCTTAGCGAGCCATGCTTGCTAAGCCCAAATATGCCTCTAGAATAAAATTGGGCTAAGCAAGCCTGTCTCGCTAAGCCCAAGGCAATTTAATTTTTTGTATGTTTTGTTCATGCGCTAAGCGAGCCATGCCCGCTGAGCGCAAATACCTCTCTGTCATAGAATAAGGCTTAGTGAGCCTGAGACACTAGTGTTAGTTGTAGTGAGTCTCGCTAAGCACCCACTGGCGCTAAGCCTAGATAGTCTGTCGTGCTAAGCGCGCCCTATGCGCTAAGCGCAATTACCTCTCTATGTGTGAATAAGGCTTAGCAAGTCACTCTCGCTTAGCCACATTTGTGTTTCAGCTAAGCGAGAGGGTCTCGCTTAGCCATTGTTAGTGTTTTTCTGTTGTCACGCTAAGCGAGCCCATCTCGCTTAGCACCCAACCTATTTTACTACTTGTTTTTTTCTTAGGTCTGTTTTTCAATAAAACCCTGCCTAACTTCTGTCAATTGCTTTGTTTTGGTGCAGATGGCCTCAAAGAAGAGACGTGCTTCATCCTCTAGACCTCACGAGCCCTATGACACATCCAGATTTGTGTCTGAGGTCGCATGAGAGAGAAATATGGAGATAGCTTACTCCCATTATGACGAGTTCCTCCAAGAGCTGGAGAGGCGCCAGTGGCACAGGAACTTGACAAGGCAAATGGAGAATCACATTGACCTCGCCTTGGTCAAAGAGTTTTATGCAAACCTCTATGATCCAGAGGATCGCTCCCCCAGATAATGCAAAGTGAAGGGGAAGATGATCAAATTCGACGCCGCAACACTAAATGCCTTCTTGGAGACCTCGGTGGTACTAGAGCCTGGGGAGAGGTACTCGGCATACTCCTGCTTCTGCCACACACACCCGGACCCGTAGGCTTTGACAGCCAAACTTTGTCTTCTAGGGAGAGGGTTTGTTCTAAATGTTGAGGGGGCGCCGTGGAAGTTATTGAGGAAGGACCTGACCACTCTCGCATAGACTTGGAGTGTCTTTTCTTACTCCAACCTAGCCCCTACTTCTCACACCTCCGATCTTAATATGGACAGGGCGAGGATGGTGTATGGCCTTGTTATGAAGATGAATATGGATTTGGGCTCGATCATCTTAGGCCAGATCTCCCAGATGGCCCAGTCCAACGCCTCTAGGTTGGGCTTCCCTGCTCTTATCACAGCCCTATGCATAGCCAAAGAGGTTGTGTCTAATTCACTTACCTTCGAGTCTCTCAGCCTGACCACTAACCTGGCCTATATCAGGAAGAACTACTGAAACCCAGAGGATCCCTCCATTACATTTCCTGGGTCCCGCAAGGCCAGGGCCCCTTCAGACGCTTCAGCTTTAGCTTCAGTTCCAGCTCTCACACCAGCACCAGCCCCTCCACTTTCAGCACCGACTCTAGCTCCAGCTGGCCCTTCTATGTATAGCACTGATGCCATTGTGCTGATGCTGCAGAGCCTTCTCCAAGCCTTTGGCTGGTGATGCAGAGCATACACAATTTAGCTCAGCAGTGATCGATTATTAGCATAGAGGACTTCATGGCACAGGTGGCTTGGCCCGGAGTCCCACCTTTCTTTTTGGGGGCAGGTGAGGCTCTTGTGGCCCAGGAGCCATACATACAGGTTCCTGAAGATCCTGAAGACACTCTAGTTGAAGCAGCTGCGGATGATACCCCAGAAGCAAAGGCGGAAGCTGAGGAGACACCTGTAGATACACCGATGGAGGCGGCTGAGGAGGGAGGCACAACAGAGGCAGGCATTGACGAGGACTATGTAGTATATGTCACTGCGGCATAGGGGACTTGGGATCCATGGCCCACTTCAGCTCAGGACGAGCCCACTCTAGCCCAAGATGATTGAAGCGATTTAATTATTCTTCTTATTGAACAGTTTTTAATTTAGCTTTTTATTTACTTAGTATTTTACTGCTTTTGAAACATATTATTGTTTTTGAAGTTTGAACAGTGGTTTAATTCTGCACTTTATGGTTCTCCATATTTTACTGCTTTTGAAATATATTCTTTTATTGGTTTTTCCTGGCATATGTAATATTGCCCGCAATAAGAATAATTAATGACTTAATATCACCTAATATAGATTTGATGAATAGTTGCAATACTTTCTTCCACTTTAAGCTACATTTTTAAATACATTCGGCATCTAATATTAATATCCATTAATCACAAAAAAAAAAAAAATACTTCAAGACATTTTAAGATATGATTCAACCAATACTTTAGTTCAATAAATCAGCAGAATATAAGCATTTCAAAAAATTTCTATAACATTTTTTTGTCTTATCACGTTGCAATTATTGAGGGCTTTTGATTTATTTTGGAACTTTGGTATTGTATATCTACAAGATATTAATTGTTGAAATTATTTTGAATATTATGCCAAGTCTATAAATATTACCATAAAAAAAAACAGATATAACTTTTTATTATGAATTACCACCTTGTCTATATATATTTTAGTTTAATATTATACATGAATAAAATTTATTTATTTAACTAAAATTTATATATATATATATATATATATATATATATATATATATATATATATATATATATATATATATATAAAATTCTAAAAGTATTCTCATAAAATATAGTTCTTAAAAACATTAAGATTATTTTTGTTATCATTGGTACAATGAATCTATCAACTTTTTGTTCATGATTAATATCTGTCATACCCTAATTTCGTCCGGGGACCTTTGCTCGATGACGTGCGACCATTCTTTGGTCCTCGTAAGGTGCTTGGCACCCATCATTAGGCAATTTGTGAAATTCCAGGACATGCCGAAAAACCAAAAAAATATTGATGCACAATCCGTAAGTTTCCGTGACACACCGGAAATCAAATGGAAGCATCGTTGCATAATTAAGTGAGGTTCCGTAACATTCCGTAAGTCAAAAAGGGGATGATTATGTAATCCGCAAGGTTCCGTAACATTACGGAAAGAAAACAAGTATCGTTACGAAATTCGTAAGTTTCCGTAACTTTACGAAAAAAAGAATCACCAAAAAATAGCAGAGGGGGGTGTACTTAGTAAAAATGGGGGTGCAAATAGCACCCAGGCCCACTTGGGCCCTCTGGAATATTCCTCCAGAAGGCGGTTGCTTCTGGAGGAAGCAACCCTGCTCGCCTGGGCGAGCTGGGCGGCAACCACCTCCCCTATTTTGCTATAAATAGGGGAGGAATGTAAGAAGGAAGGGGTTCAGCCCCTTTGGCACTTCTCTCTCTTTCGAATTTGCTTGAAAAAAATCGTTTCCGTGAAGAAAATCTAAGCCGAGGCGCTTCCGAAACGTTTCCGTAACGTTTTCCGTGAAGAATTTCGCAAAGGTTTCAACCGTTCTTCGACGTTCTTCATTCGTTCTTCATCGTTCTTCGATCTTCAACGGGTAAGTACCTCGAACCAAGCTTTTCGATTCATTCTATGTACCCGTAGTGGTCCACATTGTGTTTCGTGCATTTTTATTCTCGTTTTGTTTACTTTTTATACCCCCTGTTGACGTGCTTAAGCCATTTTACTTAAGTCATTTCTCGCTTAACTTAAAAATAAAATAAATTTCCACCGAACGTTTGAATTGTATTATCCATTAACTTCGGTTAAAATAAATTTCGACCGTTCAGTCGTGCCGTAACCACGTTGGAAATCAAAAAGAGGTAAAAAATAATATAATAATCAAAAAGACATCTTTTAGTAAAATAAAGCGGAAAATCAATCGGACGTTTTCTCTTTGGGATTTCTCATTCTTAATCGAATTGATTAATAACTAAAGTGAAATTAAGGCTAAAATCAACTCGCCTAGTCAAGCTCGTCCACAAAAATAGGCTTTTGAAGTTTGTCATTTCAATTTCTCACTAAGTAAAATGGATCATTTTTAAGGTCCAACGCCTTAAAATGATCACCACTTAAGTAAAAAAGAATCATTTGATAAGAAAGAACTACGTAGGTCTGAGTTCCTCATTGAGGATACGTAGGAGCAAAAGCCCCGCTTTTGTCGACCACCCCAAGGGATCGTTAATGGTCCAATGCCTTAACGTTTCTCTCCTTTCAAAAACAAGAGATCGTTAATGGTCCAACGCCTTAACGTTTCTCCCCTTTCAAAATCAAAAGACCGTTTAACGGTTCAACACCTTAAATGACCTTTTGTTCAATAAAAACATATTTTTGCAAAAAAGACAAAAACAACTTAACAAAACACTTTGTTCCGAAAGAACTACGTAGGTCTGATTTTCTCATCCCAAATTGAGGAATACGTAGGAGCAAAGGGAAACACCCTTGTCGACCACAAAAAAGGAAAAATATAAAAAGGGTATAAAGGATATAAGAACATAAAAGGGAACATAAAAATCAAAGTCATGTTTGCACATTCGATTAAAGGCTGCCGTCCCTTGGGACGGACGTGTGGGGTGCTAATACCTTCCCCGTGCGTAAATACAACTCCCGAACCTTTCACTTAAAAGTTCGTAGATCACGTCTTTTCCGGTTTTTCCGACGTTTTCCTCAAATAAACGTTGGTGGCGACTCCGCGCGTATTCCTTTCGTGGAACACGCATCCCGCGAGTCTCGCGTCGCCCTCCCACCGAAGGGTAGGTTGCGACAGTTGGCGACTCCACTGGGGACCATTTTTAGAGAGTTAGGCCATTTAATCTTGTGCAATGTTTTATCATGACTTTCTCCTTTGTTGGTTTCCCTTTATTTGTCTTATGTTCTTGTGTATATAAACTACCTGTTGCTTTTAGTGTGTTTTAGAATGTATGCATGAGGTAAATATTTATTCATTTGATACACACAAACACCAACACTATTTGCACACACTGTGAGTGAAAAAGGGCCCTATACCCGGGTTCATGGGAGCATAAGGAGTGGAGGTGAATCTGTGATCATGCTAGGTCTCCGACTTGCTTGATTACAGTGAACCCTCATCTAGAGCTTTTCTCTTTGAAAACCTATTGTTGCTAGTAGTCCCTACTGCTACAATATGTTCTTCAAAGGGGATGATACCTCTAGAAACCATCAAGAGAGATATAACTACCTTGGGGATTATTGCTAAAAGCCTTGTTAGTTCTCTCCCTTATAGGTCCCTTAAATAGAGGCACGAAGCAAACACGCTGCGTGCCATTTTTCACACTGCCATGCATGAGTATCATATACCCTTTTGCTTATGTTCGGTAAATATTGTCATACTGTGCACATTCCCGCATTGTGTCTTTTGCATAGGCATTGCATATGGGTTCTGTCTTGATCCCTGCTGTAAACCAACCAACGGAGGGTCCGTGTCGCCTTCTTAAAAACGTGCGTTGGGGCATTTCGCTACCCCTAGACGTCGTATCTAAGAAGGGGACAAATTCCCCGGACCCCCGTATTCGTAAATTGCATCTGTGTCATATGCATTTCTTCATGCATTCATCCATCCCACCCATGAGATATCGGAGTTTTGATTTGCACCAGCTTTTGTCTCACTTTAGTAAGCATGGGAACAAATCAAACCGGCAAGAGGTTCTACCAAGTCAAGGTCAAAAGCCCAGATACCACCAGCATCAAGGAATTAGGGCGGTTGATGGAACCCCTCCAAATGCAAGCCTTCCGCAAGACTTACGGAAAGATCTTAGAGTTGACCATAGCAGAAGTGTCCATAGAAGCCATTGCATCACTCACCCAATACTACGACCAGCCTTTGAGATGCTTCACATTCGGAGACTTCCAATTAGTACCAACCATTGAAGAATTTGAAGAAATTCTAGGATGTCCTCTCAGGGGAAGAAAACCATATCTTTCCTCCGGATGTCTCCCCTCCTTGAGCAGAATTGCAACTGTGGTCAAGGATTCCGCAAGAGGTTTGGACCGCATAAAACAGACTCGGAACGGCATAGCGGGCCTACCACAGAAGTACCTAGAAGACAAAGCGAGGGGTATGGCCAATCAAGGAGAATGGGTCCCGTTTATGGATGTGTTAGCTTTGCTAATTTTTGGGGTCGTCCTCTTTCCAAACGTGGATGGTTTGGTAGGCCTAGCAGCAATCGACGCTTTCCTTGCCTACCACCATAGCAAGGAAAGTCCGGTGGTAGCTGTCTTGGCAGATCTATTTGACACATTTGACCGAAGGTGCGAGAAGAGTAGCGCACGGATCATCTGTTGCTTACCCGCCCTCTGTGTTTGGTTGGTTTCACGCTTGTTCCAACAAGACACAAGACATCCATGTCCGCTCCTGAGCCATCGCTCGTGTACTGAAAAGAGGAGAATGGATTGGGACCAGCTCTTGGCCGGGATAGGAAGTAGAACAATCAGTTGGTTCCCCCGATGGAAGGAAGGAAAAGAAGGAGTCCTTTTCTCATGTGGAAGATACCCAAACATTCCGCTGGTAGGAACGAGGGGTTGTATTAATTACAATCCCACGCTCGCTATAAGACAACTAGGGTACCCCATGAGGGGAGCACCGACGGAAGAAAGCATGTCTCCTTTCCTTGTGAGGGATCTCGGCGCACAAAATTCCAAGACTATACAAAGAATCCATAAGGCATGGGAAACCCCGTTAAGGAAAGATCAAGAGCTTAGAGGCATTCGTAATGGCATCATTGGTGGGTACCACGAATGGCTGAAAGTTCGCATACGAGGTTTAGATTGGCTCGCCAAGTTAAAAGTCGTCAGCGAAGAGAATTTTGAAGCACCGGAAGAGGACGAGGAAGTCCAAGCTCTCAAAAGCGAGTTAGGAAAGGCAAAACTCGCCAAGGAGAAGTTCAAGTTGGCTGCTACACACGTTCGGAAGGAGTGTGCCGGGTTACGGGAAGAGAATGCAATTACCGCAAGAGCCCTTGAACGAGAGACCAAGAGGGCTCGCAAGGAAGAGTATGGCCGGAACAAATTTCGCGGAGCCCTATGGGGTAGCAATAATGAACTCAAGTTGCGAAGGGAGGAGAGGGACCAGTCGCGAGCACATAGCATGGTTTTGAAAGAGGAGTTAGTTGCCTGTTCAAGGTCCAAAAGAAGCTTGTCTCAGCATTTATGCGAGACGGAGACCAACATGCTAGCTATCATCGCCAAGTACCAAGAAGAGTTAGGTCTAGCCACGGCCCACGAGCATAGAATCGCGGATGAGTATGCCCAAGTATACGCGGAAAAAGAGGCTAGAGGAAGGGTGATCGACTCTTTACACCAAGAGGCAACCATGTGGATGGATCGGTTTGCCCTTACCTTGAACGGGAGTCAAGAACTTCCCCGATTGTTAGCCAAGGCCAAGGCGATGGCAGACACCTACTCCGCCCCCGAAGAGATTCATGGGCTTCTCGGCTATTGTCAGCATATGATAGACTTAATGGCCCACATAATTAGAAATCGTTAGGAAACTTGTATGGTCTCTCAGACCTTGACTAGATATGACTTCCTTTTTGAAATAAAATGAGTTGGTCCCATGTTTCTACTCCAAAAAGCTTGTGCAAATCAAATCACTCCTACATCTCATCTCTAGCATGCATTTTCTTTCTTTACCCACTCCTCACGTTTGGTTTTTTAGGGAAAAACACCATAACTAAACGCGCCGCAAGGGATCCCTATCGCACCAGATCCAAATCTAGAACGATGGGTGATCAAGAGGAGACGCAGGAACAGATGAAAGCCGACATGTCGGCTCTGAAAGAACAAATGGCCTCCATGATGGAGGCCATGTTAGGTATGAAACAGCTCATGGAGAAGAACGCGGCCACTGCCGCCGCTGTCAGTTCGGCTGCCGAAGCAGACCCGACTCTCTTGGCAACTACGCACCATCCTCCCTCAAACATAGTAGGACGGGGAAGGGACACACTGGGGCACGATGGCAGCCCTCACCTGGGAAACAACCGAGCGGCTTACCCTTATGGATTGCCGCCCAACTATTCACCACCCATCTTGCAAGAAGATGCGGGCCACATTGCTTCTCCCGTCCATGAAAAGGAGCCTCCTCAGCAGCCCGACGAAGTCCATAAAGACCCTCAAGATTATGCTCGGAGGGATGTCGAGTTTTATCCCCCGATCCCCGAAGGGCCGGCACCAGGCACGTTGCCCCAACCCAACATCGCAGCATCGCCAATAGTTTTGTCTATGGAAGGGCCGCCCCCGGCAATTGAAGAAAGGAGGAAGCTCGATCTCCTTGAGGAAAGATTGAGGGCTGTGGAAGGATTTGGGGACTATCCGTTTGCAGACATGACGGATCTTTGCTTAGTACCCGATGTTGTTATTCCCCCGAAATTCAAAGTGCCGGACTTCGACAAGTATAAAGGGACGACTTGTCCCAAAAACCATCTCAAGATGTACTGCCGTAAGATGGGCGCTCATTCTAAAGATGAAAAGCTGTTGATACACTTCTTTCAGGATAGCTTGGCCGGAGCTGCGGTAGTGTGGTACACTAATTTGGAAGCTTCCCGTATCCGTACTTGGAAGGATCTGATTACCGCCTTCCTAAGGCAGTATCAGTACAATTCTGATATGGCTCCTGACCGTACTCAACTGCAGAATATGTTTAAGAAAGAGGGTGAAACCTTTAAAGAATATGCGCAGCGATGGAGGGATTTGGCGGCACAAGTAGCTCCTCCCATGGTTGAGAGAGAGATGATCACCATGATGGTAGACACTCTGCCAGTGTTCTACTATGAGAAGCTAGTGGGTTACATGCCGTCCAGCTTTGCGGATCTGGTGTTTGCCGGGGAAAGAATCGAGGTTGGATTGAAGAGAGGAAAGTTTGATTACGTTTCCTCCACAAACGTGAACGCCAAAAGAATCGGGGCAACAGGGGCAAAAAGGAAGGAAGGAGATGCCCATGCCGTCTCTTCAACACCCGCATGGGTCAAACCCCAGCAAACACCTCATGGTACCCATCAGTACGCGCAACATCACCCAAGCTTCTCGGCTCGTGCTGGGAACGCCTCTAGTTCAACACCCGTGCAGCCTAAGGCACCCACCCAGAGGGAAGCTCCCCAAGTTCCAACTCCGAACACGGCTCGACCGGCCGGTAATTCCAACACGACAAGGAACTTCCCTCCGAGGCCATTGCCGGAATTCACCCCGCTCCCGATGACGTACGAAGATCTTCTACCATCCCTCATCGCCAATCATTTGGCCGTGGTAACTCCCGGAAGGGTCCTCGAACCCCCTTTCCTGAAGTGGTATGACCCTAATGCAACTTGCAAGTACCATGGGGGTGCCCCGGGGCATTCCGTCGAAAAATGCTTGGCCCTTAAATACAAGGTCCAACATCTAATGGATGTCGGATGGCTGACTTTCCAAGAGGATCGGCCCAATGTAAGGACCAACCCGCTCGCCAATCATGGAGGGGGAGCAGTTAATGCAGTTGAATCCGATAGGCCCCACAGGTCCAAACCTTTAAGAGATGTGGCAACCCCTAGGAGGTTTATCTTTGAGGCCCTACAAAAGGGAGGTGTAATTCCCCATAGTGGGTGTAAGGAGGATTCCTGTCTGCTACATTCCGGCGAGATGCATGACATGGAGACGTGTTTGGAAGTAGAGGAATTGTTACAGCGGATGATAGACCAAGGTCGACTAGAAGTCGGCATTAAAGGAAAAGAAGAGCAGCATATATGCATGCAATCTACGGAGGGGAGCGGTGTTGCGAAGCCCAAACCCTTGGTGATATACTTCACTAAAAGTGCAGCCTCGCAAAAGCCCGGGCACCCCTTAATGGCCAAACCTGTTCCTTTCCCGTACCAAAGTAGTCACGCGGTCCCGTGGAGATATACACCTCCAGGGAAGAAGGAAGAAGAAGTCACTGACGTCAGCTCGCTGTCAGCTAAAGTAACAAATATCACGGGGCTGAGCGGTGTGACCCGTAGTGGTCGTGTGTTCGCACCTCCGGACCTACCAGTCCAACCCGCCGACGTCAAAGGAAAAGGAAAAGTGGTGGAGGAACAAGATGGCGAAGCACCCCACGCTTCGAATAAAGATATGTCAGCAAAGGGGCCCCCAGAGAAAAGGGATGGTAGAAAGGAGGTGTCGCTAGAGGAAGCCAGCGAGTTCCTTCGGATAATTCAGCAGAGCGAATTCAAGGTTATCGAACAGCTCAACAAAACCCCGGCTAGGGTCTCGCTGCTAGAGTTACTTATGAGCTCCGAGCCTCATCGGGCTCTGCTAGTAAAAGTGCTGAACGAGGCTCACGTGGCCCAAGATATTTCGGTAGAAGGTTTCGGAGGGCTGGTCAACGATATCACTGCCAACAACTATCTTGCCTTCGCCGAAGAAGAAATCCCCGCCGAGGGGAGAGGGCATAATAAGGCTTTACACGTATCAGTCAAGTGTATGGACCATATCATGGCCAAGGTACTCATCGATAATGGTTCCAGTTTAAACGTGATGCCTAAGAGCACTTTGGACAAGTTACCATTCAATGCTTCCCATTTAAAACCAAGTTCAATGGTGGTTCGGGCCTTCGACGGCACTCGCCGAGAGGTTAGGGGAGAGATCGATCTCCCAGTACAAATAGGCCCTCACACCTGTCAAGTCACCTTCCAAATAATGGATATTAACCCCCCCTACAGCTGCCTGTTGGGGCGCCCTTGGATCCACTCAGTGGGAGTTGTGCCTTCTACACTCCACCAAAAGCTGAAATTCGTAGTGGAGGGGCACTTGGTCATCGTGTCAGGCGAGGAAGATATCTTGGTAAGCTGCCCATCCTCCATGCCTTATGTGGAAGCCGCAGAAGAATCGTTAGAAACCGCTTTCCAGTCTTTTGAGGTGGTCAGCATTTCCTCCGTGGACTCCCTCTTTGGGCAACCTTGTCTGTCCGATGCGGCGGTAATGATGGCCCGAGTTATGTTGGGGAACGGTTATGAACCCGGGATGGGTTTAGGCAAAGACAATGGCGGCATAACTAGCCTGATAAAAACCCAAGGAAATCGTGGGAAGTATGGTTTAGGCTATAAGCCCACTCAGGCGGACATGAAAAGAAGCATCGCGGGAAGGAAGAACAGTGGTCAGAGCTCGCGTTGGAGACAAGAAAGTGAAGGAAGCCCGCCCTGCCACATAAGTAGAAGCTTTATAAGTGCGGGTCTGGGAGACGAAGGTCAAGTGTTCGCGATATGTGAAGATGATGTTCCAAGTACTTCGGATTTGGTCCGACCATGCCCTCCTGATTTCCAGCTGGGAAATTGGCGAGTGGAGGAACGCCCCGGCATTTACGCAACAAGCATAATGTAAACCTTTACGGTTTTAAAAGCTCTATAGTTGGGCCTAGGCTTTAGAGTTTTCGTTTTGTTAAGGCTTTGTGTCTTTTGTTTTTGAATTTATAATACAAGGATCTTTCTTCATCTGTTCCTGGTCTCTACCCATTCTCATTCATTTGCATGTTTACTTCTTTTTCTGAAACGGCAGATTCGATGACGAGTCCCCCGAAGGTACTAATACCTGGGACCCGTCTATCAACTTCGAGCAAGAAATGAACCAAACGGAAGATGAAGGAGATGAGGATGTGGGACTTCCTTCGGAACTAGAAAGAATGGTCGCCCATGAGGACCAAGAAATGGGGCCTCATCAAGAAGAAACAGAGCTAGTAGACTTAGGAATTGGCAGTGGAAAGAGGGAAGTAAAGATAGGTACAGGCATTACCGCACCTATCCGTGAAGAATTAATAATCCTGCTAAAAGACTACCAAGACATCTTTGCTTGGTCATACCAAGATATGCCCGGTTTGAGTTCTGACATTGTGCAGCACCGGTTGCCTCTAAATCCCGGGTGTCCCCCAGTAAAACAGAAATTGAGGAGGATGAAGCCCGAAACGTCCTTGAAGATAAAAGAAGAAGTGAAGAAGCAGTTTGACGCTGGATTTCTGGCCGTTGCTCGGTATCCAGAATGGGTTGCCAACATCGTACCAGTTCCTAAAAAAGGTGGGAAAGTACGAATGTGTGTAGATTACCGGGACCTGAATCGGGCCAGTCCCAAGGACAATTTTCCGTTACCACACATCGATATCCTCGTAGATAACACGACCAATTTCGCTTTATTTTCCTTCATGGATGGTTTCTCTGGTTACAATCAGATAAAGATGGCGCCCGAGGATATGGAAAAGACTACTTTCGTCACCCTGTGGGGAACGTTCTGTTACAAGGTGATGTCCTTTGGACTCAAGAATGCCGGGGCAACTTATCAACGGGCCATGGTAGCTTTGTTCCATGATATGATGCATCAAGAGATCGAGGTCTACGTGGACGACATAATTGCTAAATCTAAATCTGAGGAAGAACACCTTGTCAACCTGCGGAAATTGTTCGAAAGGCTTAAGAAATATCAATTAAGGTTGAACCCCGCTAAATGTACCTTTGGGGTCAAATCAGGGAAATTGCTTGGTTTCGTTGTAAGCCAGAAAGGGATAGAGGTAGACCCCGAAAAAGTGAAGGCTATCCTTGAGATGCCAGAACCCCGTACAGAGAGGCAAGTCCGAGGTTTCCTGGGGCGCTTGAATTATATTGCCAGATTCATATCGCAGCTCACCGCCATTTGTGAGCCGTTGTTTAAACTCTTGCGTAAAAACCAAACTGACCGGTGGAATGAGGATTGCCAAGAGGCTTTTGGAAGGATCAAAAAGTGCCTAATGAATCCTCCCGTGCTTATGCCACCAGTACCTGGAAGGCCTCTCATTTTGTACATGACAATCTTGGACGAGTCAATGGGGTGTATGCTGGGGCAACATGACGAATCCGGGAAGAAAGAGCGCGCTGTTTACTACCTAAGTAAGAAGTTCACGACCTGTGAGATGAATTACTCCTTGCTCGAAAGAACGTGTTGTGCTTTAGTATGGGCATCCCATCGCCTGAGGCAGTACATGCTGAGTCATACTACCTGGTTGATATCCAAAATGGACCCGGTTAAGTACATCTTTGAAAAGCCAGCTCTTACAGGACGAATCGCCCGGTGGCAAGTCTTGCTATCTGAGTTTGATATAGTCTACGTCACCCAAAAGGCGATAAAAGGAAGCGCTTTGGCAGATTATTTGGCTCAACAGCCTCTTAACGACTACCAGCCCATGCATCCGGAATTCCCGGATGAGGACATCATGGCCTTGTTCGAGGAAAAGTTGGACGAAGATCGGGACAAATGGACTGTATGGTTTGA
Organism: Glycine soja; assembly: GCF_004193775.1. Lineage (NCBI taxonomy): Eukaryota > Viridiplantae > Streptophyta > Magnoliopsida > Fabales > Fabaceae > Glycine > Glycine soja. The sequence continues at coordinate 10,238,201 of NC_041020.1, forward strand.
CGGAGCGTCAAACATTCTAGGTCATGGCGTTGGGGCAGTGTTGATCTCTCCGGACAATCAATGTGTACCTTTCACAGCCAGGCTAGGATTCGACTGCACCAACAACATGGCCGAATATGAAGCATGTGCCCTAGCCGTCCAGGCAGCAATTGACTCCGATGTCAAACTACTCAAGGTGTACGGCGACTCAGCGTTGGTAATCCATCAGCTGAGAGGAGAATGGGAAACTAGAGATCCCAAGCTGATACCCTACAAAGCCTACATCAAGGAGTTGGCTGAGACTTTCGATGAGATCTCCTTCCATCATATTCCCCGCGAGGAAAATCAAATGGCGGATGCACTTGCTACATTGGCATCTATGTTCCAGCTAACACCGCACGGGGACCTACCCTACATTGAATTTCAGTGTCGTGGCAAACCCGCACATTGTTGCCAAGTGGAAGAGGAACGGGACGGAAAGCCCTGGTATTACGACATCAAGCGATATGTCGAAAGCAAAGAATACCCGCCAGAGATTGCCGACAACGATAAAAGGACATTGAGGAGGTTGGCAGCCAGTTTCTTCATGAGCGGAGGCACACTGTATAAGAGAAATCACGACATGACACTCCTGCGATGTGTGGATGCCAAGGAGGCAAATCACATGATCGAGGAAGTCCATGAGGGCTCGTTTGGAACGCACGCCAACGGGCATGCTATGGCCAGGAAGATCTTAAGAGCAGGTTATTACTGGCTTACCATGGAAAGTGATTGTTGTGTCCATGTGAGGAAGTGCCACAAATGTCAAGCATTCGCGGATAATGTCAATGCCCCACCGCATCCTCTGAATGTCATGTCCGCCCCTTGGCCTTTCTACATGTGGGGAATAGATGTCATTGGGGCCATTGAGCCCAAGGCCTCGAATGGTCATCGTTCATCCTTGTAGCAATAGATTATTTCACCAAGTGGGTCGAGGTGGCTTCATATACCAATGTCACGAGGAATGTGGTGGTCAGGTTCATTAAGAAGGAGATTATCTGCCGATATGGTTTGCCAAGGAAGATTATCACGGACAACGGCACCAACCTGAATAACAAGATGATGGGGGAAATGTGCGAGGAGTTTAAAATCCAGCATCACAATTCCACACCCTACCGGCCAAAGATGAATGGAGCCGTGGAAGCAGCCAATAAGAATATCAAAAAGATTATCCAAAAGATGACCGTGTCATACAAGGATTGGCACGAGATGCTCCCATTCGCGTTACACGGTTACCGGACTTCAGTACGAACGTCAACTGGGGCAACGCCGTTCTCATTGGTATATGGGATGGAGGCGGTGTTACCATTTGAGGTAGAAGTCCCGTCATTAAGGATCTTGGCAGAATCGGATTAAAGGAATCAGAATGGGCTCAAACACGCTACGATCAGCTCAACCTCATTGAGGGTAAGCGCTTAACGCCATGAGTCATGGGCGCTTATACCAGCAAAGAATGAAGAGTGCATTCGACAAGAAAGTACGCTTACGCAAGTTCCATGAGGGAGACCTTGTGCTAAAGAAAATGTCCCATGCTGTCAAGGACCATCGAGGGAAATGGGCCCCGAACTACGAAGGGCCTTTTGTTGTGAAGAGGGCTTTTTCCGGAGGAGCCCTGGTGCTTACCAACATGGATGGCGAAGAGCTACCTTCACCCGTGAACTCTGATGTCGTCAAACGATATTATGCTTAGAAGCTGGGGCAATTAAGGATGTCGCTGCATGTTCTTTATCTTTATGCGTTTTCTGGATTTCCCCAGGGATTTCCTGTCTGTTGTATCTCTCGTTACAATCTTTCAAAGAAATGACGTGGATTTGAGGCTTTTAGTCCTCACGTTAGTTTCACACCTTGCGTTAATTTGTGATCGCCTGAGCCCTTCCGCTCAGTTCATGGGATCCCCCAAGCGCTTAATTAGAATTGAACCTGAACCAACTTTCCCTAAATTTTCTGCGTTGGAAAACATCCATGCATACGCATACGCATACGCATGTATATGTTGTGGTAAAAACAGGGCAGGGATCACCTTGGGCTACCTTCTGGAGTGGAGACAAAACACGAACGGCAGAAACAATCAAGGTAGGGTAATGATGCGGTCAAGATTGGCCATACCTGGTTGTTTATTACTTGCAGCACTAAGGATGAACGCAAGCGGGGATGGGGTCACGACGACCGATCGTTGCTCTTCTCTGTGCGAAGCAAGCAGGGAATGTCGCTGCAAGGCAACCCCGTATCCTTTGTATTTTGCAGCTTTCTTTTACTATTTGTTTGTTTTAAAAAGGAAAAGAGTAATAATAAAATAAGTAATCAACGCCTAATTCTGACCTAAGTAAGTTCAAGTTAGGCAAAATGCTAATCCCTGAGGAGGGAGGGGAAATGGTTAATGTTCCCCTCGAAAAAAAAAAAAAAAAAAAAAAAGTGCAGGTTAGTCGCCTGGGCGAGCTGAGCTCGCCTGGCGAGCACCTCTGCACCAAAATATAAAAGTGACGAAAGGGGGGACGTTTTTTTTCATTCAAAAACTTCTTTTCCCCTTTTCAAAAGCCATACCCACGGGATTTACGAGTTTGCAGTCCTAGGTATCATTTTCGCATTTTTTGTTCTGTTTCGCGCTTTTGTTCATCACAACAAGTAAGTATTCTCCACCCTAAGTTTCTAGCTTTTCATTGGTTATTTTGATCTCCTTTTGGTGCTCTAAATTGTGGGAATGTGCTCAAATATGTGGGCAATTTTGGTTTGTTTTCTTGCTTGATTAAGTTGAATTGGGGATTTGTATGAGATGGCCCTAGGCCTATAATGCATTTTGAAGTAATGGGGCATGCCACATTGTCCAGTTCTCTTGCTATTGATGCCTAAACGCGCGCCCACCAAGTGTTCGGTTGAAATGCCTCAACGGCATTAGCGCGTGATTGGCTGATTTCCAAGAGGATCGGCCGAATGTAAGGACACCCGGCTCGCAATCATGAGGGGAGGCAGTTAATGCAGTTGAATCCGATAGGCCCACAGGTCCAACCTTTAAGAGATGTGGCAACCCCTAGGAGGTTTATCTTTGAGGCCCTACAAAAGGGAGGTGTAATTCCCCATAGTGGGTGTAAGGAGGATTCCTGTCTGCTACATTCCGGCGAGATGCATGACATGGAGACGTGTTTGGAAGTAGAGGAATTGTTACGGGATGATAGACCAAGGTCGACTAGAAGTCGCATTAAAGGAAAAGAGAGCACATATATGCATGCAATTACGGAAGGGGAGCGGTGTTGCGAAGCCCAAACCCTTGGTGATATACTTCACTAAAGTGCAGCCTCGCAAAACCCGGGCACCCTTAATGGCCAACATGTTCCTTTCCCGTACCAAAGTAGTCACACGCGGTCCCGTGGAGATATACACCTCAGGGAAGGAAGGAAGAAGAAGTCCACTGACGTCAAGCTCGCTGTCAGCTAAAGTAACAAATATCACGGGGCTGAGCCGGTGTGACCCGTAGTGGTCGTGTGTTCGCACCTCCGGACCTACAGTCCAACCCGCCGACGTCAAAGGAAAAGGAAAAGTGGTGGATGAACAAGATGGCGAAGCACCCCACGCTTCGATAAAGATATGTCAGCAAAGGGGCCCCCAGAGAAAAGGGATGGTAGAAAGGAGGTGTCGCTAGAGGAAGCCAGCGAGTTACCTTGCGGATAATTCAGCAGAGCGAATTCAAGGTTATCGAACAGCTCAACAAAACCCCGCTAGGGTCACGCTGCTAGAGTTTACTTATGAGCCTCCGAGCCTCATCGGGCTCTGCTAGTAAAAGTGCTGACGAGGCTCACGTGGCCCAAGATATTTCGTAGAAGGTTTGGAGGGCTGGTCAACGATATCACTGCCAACAACTATCTTGCTTCGCCGAAGAAGAATCCCGCCGAGGGGGGAGAGGGCATAATAAGGCTTTACACGTATCAGTCAAGTGTATGGACCATATCATGGCCAAGGTACTCATCGATATGGTTCCAGTTTTAAAACGTGATGCCTAAGAGCACTTGGACAAAGTTACCATTCAATGCTTCCCATTTAAACCAAGTTCATGGTGGTTCGGGCCTTCGACGGCACTCGCCGAGAGTTAGGGGAGAGATCGATCTCCCAGTACAAATAGGCCCTCACACCTGTCAAGATCACCTTCCAAATAATGGATATAACCCCCCCTAACAGCTGCCTGTTGGGGCCGCCCTTGGATCCACTCAGTGGAGTTGTGCCTCTACACTCCACCAAAGCTGATAATTCGTAGTGGAGGGGCACTTGGTCATCGTGTCAGGCGAGGAAGATATCTTGGTAAGCTGCCCATCCTCCATCCTTTATGTGGAAGCCGCAAAGAATGTTAGAAACCGCTTTCCAGTCTTTTGAGGTGGTGCAGCATTTCTCCGTGACTCCCTCTTTGGGCAACCTTGTCTGTCCGATGCGGCGGTAAATGATGGCCGAGTTATGTTGGGGAACGTTATGAAACCCGGGATGGGTTTAGGCAAAGACAATGGCCGGCATAACTAGCCTGATAAAAACCCAAGGAATCGTGGAAGTATGGTTAGGCTATAAGCCACTCAGGCGGACATGAAAAGAAGCATCGGGGAAGGAAGAACAGTGGTCAGAGCTCGCGTTGGAAGACAGAAAGTGAAGGAAGCCCGCCCTGCCACATAAGTAGAAAAGCTTTATAAGTGCGGGTCTGGAGACGAAGGCAAGTGTTCGCGATATGTGAAGATGATGTTCCAAGTACTTCGGATTTGGTCCGACCATGCCCTCCTGATTTTCCAGCTGGGAAATTGGCGAGTGAGGAACGCCCCGGCATTACGCAACAAGCATAATGTAAACTTTACGGTTTTAAAAGCTCTATAGTTGGGCCCCTAGGCTTTAGAGTTTTTCGTTTTGTTGAAGGCTTTGTGTCTTTTGTTTTTGATATTATAATAACAAGGATCTTTCTTATCTGTTCCTGGTCTCTACCCATTCTCATTCATTGCATGTTTACTTCTTTTTCTGAAACGGAGATTCGATGACGAGTCCCGAAGGTACTAATACCTGGGACCCGTCTATCAACTTCGAGCAAGAAATGAACCAAACGGAAGATAAGGAGATGGAGGATGTGGGACTTCCTTCGGAACTAGAAAGAATGGTCGCCCATGAGGACCAAGAAATGGGGCCTCATCAGAAGAAACAGAGCTAGTAGACTTAGGAATTGGCAGTGGAAAGAGGGAAGTAAAGATAGGTAACAGGCATTACCGCACCTATCCGTGAAGAATTTATAATCCTGCTAAAAGACTACCAAGACATCTTTGCTTTGTCATACCAAGATTATGCCCGGTTTGAGTTCTGACATTGTGCAGCACCGGTTGCCTCTAAAATCCCGGGTGTCCCCAAACAAAAACAGAAATTGAGGAGGATGAAGCCCGAAACGTCCTTTGAGATAAAAGAAGAAGTGAAGAAGCAGTTTGACGCTGGATTTCTGGCCGTTGCTCGGTATGATCCAGAATGGGTTGCCAACATCGTACCAGTTTCCTAAAAAAGGTGGGAAATACGAATGTGTGTAGATTACCGGGACCGAATCGGGCCAGTCCCAAGGACAATTTTCCGTTACCACACATCGATATCCTCGTAGATAACACGACCAATTTCGCTTTATTTTCCTTCATGGATGGTTTCTCTGGTTACAATCAGATAAAGATGGCGCCCGAGGATATGGAAAAGACTACTTTCGTCACCTGTGGGGAACGTTCTGTTACACAGGTGATGTCCTTTGGACTCAAGAATGCCGGGGCAAACTTATCAACGGGCCATGGTAGCTTTGTCCATGATATGATGCATCAAGAGATCGAGGTCTACGTGGACGACATAATTGCTAAATCTAAATCTGAGGAAGAACACCTTGTCAACCTGCGGAAATTGTTCGAAAGGCTTAAGAAATATCAATTAAGTTGAACCCCGCTAAATGTACCTTTGGGGTCAAATCAGGGAAATTGGCTTGGTTTCGTTGTAAGCCAGAAAGGGATAGAGGTAGACCCCGAAAAAGTGAAGGATTCCTTGAGATGCCAGAACCCCGTACAGAGAGGCAAGTCCGAGGTTTCCTGGGGCGCTTGAATTATATTGCCAGATTCATATCGGCAGCTCACCGCCATTTGTGAGCCGTTGTTTAAACTCTTGCTAAAAACCAAACTGACGGTGGAATGAGGGATTGCCAAGAGGCTTTTGGAAGGATCAAAAAGAGTGCCTTAATGAATCCTCCGTGCTTATGCCACCAGTACCTGGAAGGCCTCTCATTTTGTACATGACAATCTTGACGAGTCAATGGGGTGTAATGCTGGGGCAACATGACGAATCCGGGAAGAAAAGAGCGCGCTGTTTACTACTAAGTAAGAAGTTACGCGACTGTGAGATGAATTACTCCTTGCTCGAAAGAACGTGTTGTGCTTTAGTTATGGGCATCCCATCGCCTGAGGCAGTAAATGCTGAGTCATACTACCTGGTTGATATCCAAAATGGACCCGGTTAAGTACATCTTTGAAAAGCCAGCTGCTTACAGGACGAATCGCCCGGTGGCAAAGTCTTGCTATCTGAGTTTGATATAGTCTACGTCACCAAAAAGGCGATAAAAAGGAAGCGCTTTGGCAGATTATTTGGCTCAACAGCCTCTTAAACGACTACCAGCCCATGCATCCGGAATTCCGGATGAGGACATCATGGCCTTGTTCGAGGAAAAGTTGACGAAGATCGGGACAAATGACTGTATGGTTTGACGGAGCGTCAACATTCTAGGTCATGGCGTTGGGGCAGTGTTGATCTCTCCGGACAATCATGTGTACTTTTCACAGCCAGGCTAGGATTCGACTGCACCAACAACATGGCCGAATAATGAAGCATGTGCCCTAGCGCCCAGGCAGCAATACCTCCGATGTCAAACTACTTCAAGGTGTACGGCGACTCAGCTTGGTAAATCGCATCAGCTGAGAGGAGAATGGGAAACTAGAGATCCAAGCTGATTACCCTACAAGCCTACATCAAGGAGTTGGCTGAGACTTTCGATGAGATTCTCCTTCCATCATATTCCCCGCGAGGAAAATCAAATGGCGGATGCACTTGCTACATTGGCATCTATGTTCCAGCTAACACCCGCACGGGGACCTACCCTACATTGAATTTCAGTGTCGTGGCAAACCCAGCACATTGTAAGTTGGCTGCTACACACGTTCGGAAGGAGTGTGCCGGGTTACGGGAAGAGAATGCAATTACCGCAAGAGCCCTTGAACGAGAGACCAAGAGGGCTCGCAAGGAAGAGTATGGCCGGAACAAATTTCGCGGAGCCCTATGGGGTAGCAATAATGAACTCAAGTTGCGAAGGGAGGAAAGGGACCAGTCGCGAGCACATAGCATGGTTTGAAAGAGGAGTTAGTTGCCTGTTCAAGGTCCAAAAGAAGCTTGTCTCAGCGTTTATGCGAGACGGAGACCAACATGCTAGCTATCATCGCCAAAGTACCAAGAAGAGTTAGGTCTAGCCACGGCCCACGAGCATAGAATCGCGGATGAGTATGCCCAAGTATACGCGGAAAAAGAGGCTAGAGGAAGGGTGATCGACTCTTTACACCAAGAGGCAACCATGTGGATGGATCGGTTTGCCCTTACTTGAACGGGAGTCAAGAACTTCCCCGATTGTTAGCCAAGGCCAAGGCGATGGCAGACACCTACTCCGCCCCCGAAGAGATTCATGGGCTTCTCGGCTATTGTCAGCATATGATAGACTTAATGGCCCACATAATTAGAAATCGTTAGGAAACTTGTATGGTCTCTCAGACCTTGACTAGATATGACTTCCTTTTTGAAATAAAATGAGTTGGTCCCATGTTTCTACTCCAAAAAGCTTGTGCAAATCAAATCACTCCTACATCTCATCTCTAGCATGCATTTTCTTTCTTTACCCACTCCTCACGTTTGGTTTTTTAGGGAAAAACACCATAACTAAACGCGCCGCAAGGGATCCCTATCGCACCAGATCCAAATCTAGAACGATGGGTGATCAAGAGGAGACGCAGGAACAGATGAAAGCCGACATGTCGCTCTGAAAGAACAAATGCCTCCATGATGGAGGCCATGTTAGGTATGAAACAGCTCATGGAGAAGAACGCGGCCACTGCCGCCGCTGTCAGTTCGGCTGCCGAAGCAGACCCGACTCTCTTGGCAACTACGCACCATCCTCCCTCAAACATAGTAGGACGGGGAAGGGACACACTGGGGCACGATGGCAGCCCTCACCTGGGAAACAACCGAGCGGCTTACCCTTATGGATTGCCGCCCAACTATTCACCACCCATCTTGCAAGAAGATGCGGGCCACATTGCTTCTCCCGTCCATGAAAAGGAGCCTCCTCAGCAAGCCCGACGAAGTCCATAAAGACCCTCAAGATTATGCTCGGAGGGATGTCGAGTTTTATCCCCCGATCCCCGAAGGGCCGGCACCAGGCACGTTGCCCCAACCCAACATCGCAGCATCGCCAATAGTTTTGTCTATGGAAGGGCCGCCCCCGGCAATTGAAGAAAGGAGGAAGCTCGATCTCCTTGAGGAAAGATTGAGGGGCTGTGGAAGGATTTGGGGACTATCCGTTTGCAGACATGACGGATCTTTGCTTAGTACCCGATGTTGTTATTCCCCCGAAATTCAAAGTGCCGGACTTCGACAAGTATAAAGGGACGACTTGTCCCAAAAACCATCTCAAGATGTACTGCCGTAAGATGGGCGCTCATTCTAAAGATGAAAAGCTGTTGATACACTTCTTTCAGGATAGCTTGGCCGAGCTGCGGTAGTGTGGTACACTAATTTGGAAGCTTCCCGTATCCGTACTTGGAAGGATCTGATTACCGCCTTCCTAAGGCAGTATCAGTACAATTCTGATATGGCTCCTGACCGTACTCAACTGCAGAATATGTTTAAGAAAGAGGGTGAAACCTTTAAAGAATATGCGCAGCGATGGAGGGATTTGGCGGCACAAGTAGCTCCTCCCATGGTTGAGAGAGAGATGATCACCATGATGGTAGACACTCTGCCAGTGTTCTACTATGAGAAGCTAGTGGGTTACATGCCGTCCAGCTTTGCGGATCTGGTGTTTGCCGGGGAAAGAATCGAGGTTGATTGAAGAGAGGAAAGTTTGATTACGTTTCCTCCACAAACGTGAACGCCAAAAGAATCGGGGCAACAGGGGCAAAAAGGAAGGAAGGAGATGCCCATGCCGTCTCTTCAACACCCGCATGGGTCAAACCCCAGCAAACACCTCATGGTACCCATCAGTACGCGCAACATCACCCAAGCTTCTCGGCTCGTGCTGGGAACGCCTCTAGTTCAACACCCGTGCAGCCTAAGGCACCCACCCAGAGGGAAGCTCCCCAAGTTCCAACTCCGAACACGGCTCGACCGGCCGGTAATTCCAACACGACAAGGAACTTCCCTCCGAGGCCATTGCCGGAATTCACCCCGCTCCCGATGACGTACGAAGATCTTCTACCATCCCTCATCGCCAATCATTTGGCCGTGGTAACTCCCGGAAGGGTCCTCGAACCCCCTTTCCTGAAGTGGTATGACCCTAATGCAACTTGCAAGTACCATGGGGGTGCCCCGGGGCATTCCGTCGAAAAATGCTTGGCCCTTAAATACAAGGTCCAACATCTAATGGATGTCGGATGGCTGACTTTCCAAGAGGATCGGCCCAATGTAAGGACCAACCCGCTCGCCAATCATGGAGGGGGAGCAGTTAATGCAGTTGAATCCGATAGGCCCCACAGGTCCAAACCTTTAAGAGATGTGGCAACCCCTAGGAGGTTTATCTTTGAGGCCCTACAAAAGGGAGGTGTAATTCCCCATAGTGGGTGTAAGGAGGATTCCTGTCTGCTACATTCCGGCGAGATGCATGACATGGAGACGTGTTTGGAAGTAGAGGAATTGTTACAGCGGATGATAGACCAAGGTCGACTAGAAGTCGGCATTAAAGGAAAAGAAGAGCAGCATATATGCATGCAATCTACGGAGGGGAGCGGTGTTGCGAAGCCCAAACCCTTGGTGATATACTTCACTAAAAGTGCAGCCTCGCAAAAGCCCGGGCACCCCTTAATGGCCAAACCTGTTCCTTTCCCGTACCAAAGTAGTCACGCGGTCCCGTGGAGATATACACCTCCAGGGAAGAAGGAAGAAGAAGTCACTGACGTCAGCTCGCTGTCAGCTAAAGTAACAAATATCACGGGGCTGAGCGGTGTGACCCGTAGTGGTCGTGTGTTCGCACCTCCGGACCTACCAGTCCAACCCGCCGACGTCAAAGGAAAAGGAAAAGTGGTGGAGGAACAAGATGGCGAAGCACCCCACGCTTCGAATAAAGATATGTCAGCAAAGGGGCCCCCAGAGAAAAGGGATGGTAGAAAGGAGGTGTCGCTAGAGGAAGCCAGCGAGTTCCTTCGGATAATTCAGCAGAGCGAATTCAAGGTTATCGAACAGCTCAACAAAACCCCGGCTAGGGTCTCGCTGCTAGAGTTACTTATGAGCTCCGAGCCTCATCGGGCTCTGCTAGTAAAAGTGCTGAACGAGGCTCACGTGGCCCAAGATATTTCGGTAGAAGGTTTCGGAGGGCTGGTCAACGATATCACTGCCAACAACTATCTTGCCTTCGCCGAAGAAGAAATCCCCGCCGAGGGGAGAGGGCATAATAAGGCTTTACACGTATCAGTCAAGTGTATGGACCATATCATGGCCAAGGTACTCATCGATAATGGTTCCAGTTTAAACGTGATGCCTAAGAGCACTTTGGACAAGTTACCATTCAATGCTTCCCATTTAAAACCAAGTTCAATGGTGGTTCGGGCCTTCGACGGCACTCGCCGAGAGGTTAGGGGAGAGATCGATCTCCCAGTACAAATAGGCCCTCACACCTGTCAAGTCACCTTCCAAATAATGGATATTAACCCCCCCTACAGCTGCCTGTTGGGGCGCCCTTGGATCCACTCAGTGGGAGTTGTGCCTTCTACACTCCACCAAAAGCTGAAATTCGTAGTGGAGGGGCACTTGGTCATCGTGTCAGGCGAGGAAGATATCTTGGTAAGCTGCCCATCCTCCATGCCTTATGTGGAAGCCGCAGAAGAATCGTTAGAAACCGCTTTCCAGTCTTTTGAGGTGGTCAGCATTTCCTCCGTGGACTCCCTCTTTGGGCAACCTTGTCTGTCCGATGCGGCGGTAATGATGGCCCGAGTTATGTTGGGGAACGGTTATGAACCCGGGATGGGTTTAGGCAAAGACAATGGCGGCATAACTAGCCTGATAAAAACCCAAGGAAATCGTGGGAAGTATGGTTTAGGCTATAAGCCCACTCAGGCGGACATGAAAAGAAGCATCGCGGGAAGGAAGAACAGTGGTCAGAGCTCGCGTTGGAGACAAGAAAGTGAAGGAAGCCCGCCCTGCCACATAAGTAGAAGCTTTATAAGTGCGGGTCTGGGAGACGAAGGTCAAGTGTTCGCGATATGTGAAGATGATGTTCCAAGTACTTCGGATTTGGTCCGACCATGCCCTCCTGATTTCCAGCTGGGAAATTGGCGAGTGGAGGAACGCCCCGGCATTTACGCAACAAGCATAATGTAAACCTTTACGGTTTTAAAAGCTCTATAGTTGGGCCTAGGCTTTAGAGTTTTCGTTTTGTTAAGGCTTTGTGTCTTTTGTTTTTGAATTTATAATACAAGGATCTTTCTTCATCTGTTCCTGGTCTCTACCCATTCTCATTCATTTGCATGTTTACTTCTTTTTCTGAAACGGCAGATTCGATGACGAGTCCCCCGAAGGTACTAATACCTGGGACCCGTCTATCAACTTCGAGCAAGAAATGAACCAAACGGAAGATGAAGGAGATGAGGATGTGGGACTTCCTTCGGAACTAGAAAGAATGGTCGCCCATGAGGACCAAGAAATGGGGCCTCATCAAGAAGAAACAGAGCTAGTAGACTTAGGAATTGGCAGTGGAAAGAGGGAAGTAAAGATAGGTACAGGCATTACCGCACCTATCCGTGAAGAATTAATAATCCTGCTAAAAGACTACCAAGACATCTTTGCTTGGTCATACCAAGATATGCCCGGTTTGAGTTCTGACATTGTGCAGCACCGGTTGCCTCTAAATCCCGGGTGTCCCCCAGTAAAACAGAAATTGAGGAGGATGAAGCCCGAAACGTCCTTGAAGATAAAAGAAGAAGTGAAGAAGCAGTTTGACGCTGGATTTCTGGCCGTTGCTCGGTATCCAGAATGGGTTGCCAACATCGTACCAGTTCCTAAAAAAGGTGGGAAAGTACGAATGTGTGTAGATTACCGGGACCTGAATCGGGCCAGTCCCAAGGACAATTTTCCGTTACCACACATCGATATCCTCGTAGATAACACGACCAATTTCGCTTTATTTTCCTTCATGGATGGTTTCTCTGGTTACAATCAGATAAAGATGGCGCCCGAGGATATGGAAAAGACTACTTTCGTCACCCTGTGGGGAACGTTCTGTTACAAGGTGATGTCCTTTGGACTCAAGAATGCCGGGGCAACTTATCAACGGGCCATGGTAGCTTTGTTCCATGATATGATGCATCAAGAGATCGAGGTCTACGTGGACGACATAATTGCTAAATCTAAATCTGAGGAAGAACACCTTGTCAACCTGCGGAAATTGTTCGAAAGGCTTAAGAAATATCAATTAAGGTTGAACCCCGCTAAATGTACCTTTGGGGTCAAATCAGGGAAATTGCTTGGTTTCGTTGTAAGCCAGAAAGGGATAGAGGTAGACCCCGAAAAAGTGAAGGCTATCCTTGAGATGCCAGAACCCCGTACAGAGAGGCAAGTCCGAGGTTTCCTGGGGCGCTTGAATTATATTGCCAGATTCATATCGCAGCTCACCGCCATTTGTGAGCCGTTGTTTAAACTCTTGCGTAAAAACCAAACTGACCGGTGGAATGAGGATTGCCAAGAGGCTTTTGGAAGGATCAAAAAGTGCCTAATGAATCCTCCCGTGCTTATGCCACCAGTACCTGGAAGGCCTCTCATTTTGTACATGACAATCTTGGACGAGTCAATGGGGTGTATGCTGGGGCAACATGACGAATCCGGGAAGAAAGAGCGCGCTGTTTACTACCTAAGTAAGAAGTTCACGACCTGTGAGATGAATTACTCCTTGCTCGAAAGAACGTGTTGTGCTTTAGTATGGGCATCCCATCGCCTGAGGCAGTACATGCTGAGTCATACTACCTGGTTGATATCCAAAATGGACCCGGTTAAGTACATCTTTGAAAAGCCAGCTCTTACAGGACGAATCGCCCGGTGGCAAGTCTTGCTATCTGAGTTTGATATAGTCTACGTCACCCAAAAGGCGATAAAAGGAAGCGCTTTGGCAGATTATTTGGCTCAACAGCCTCTTAACGACTACCAGCCCATGCATCCGGAATTCCCGGATGAGGACATCATGGCCTTGTTCGAGGAAAAGTTGGACGAAGATCGGGACAAATGGACTGTATGGTTTGACGGAGCGTCAAACATTCTAGGTCATGGCGTTGGGGCAGTGTTGATCTCTCCGGACAATCAATGTGTACCTTTCACAGCCAGGCTAGGATTCGACTGCACCAACAACATGGCCGAATATGAAGCATGTGCCCTAGCCGTCCAGGCAGCAATTGACTCCGATGTCAAACTACTCAAGGTGTACGGCGACTCAGCGTTGGTAATCCATCAGCTGAGAGGAGAATGGGAAACTAGAGATCCCAAGCTGATACCCTACAAAGCCTACATCAAGGAGTTGGCTGAGACTTTCGATGAGATCTCCTTCCATCATATTCCCCGCGAGGAAAATCAAATGGCGGATGCACTTGCTACATTGGCATCTATGTTCCAGCTAACACCGCACGGGGACCTACCCTACATTGAATTTCAGTGTCGTGGCAAACCCGCACATTGTTGCCAAGTGGAAGAGGAACGGGACGGAAAGCCCTGGTATTACGACATCAAGCGATATGTCGAAAGCAAAGAATACCCGCCAGAGATTGCCGACAACGATAAAAGGACATTGAGGAGGTTGGCAGCCAGTTTCTTCATGAGCGGAGGCACACTGTATAAGAGAAATCACGACATGACACTCCTGCGATGTGTGGATGCCAAGGAGGCAAATCACATGATCGAGGAAGTCCATGAGGGCTCGTTTGGAACGCACGCCAACGGGCATGCTATGGCCAGGAAGATCTTAAGAGCAGGTTATTACTGGCTTACCATGGAAAGTGATTGTTGTGTCCATGTGAGGAAGTGCCACAAATGTCAAGCATTCGCGGATAATGTCAATGCCCCACCGCATCCTCTGAATGTCATGTCCGCCCCTTGGCCTTTCTACATGTGGGGAATAGATGTCATTGGGGCCATTGAGCCCAAGGCCTCGAATGGTCATCGCTTCATCCTTGTAGCAATAGATTATTTCACCAAGTGGGTCGAGGTGGCTTCATATACCAATGTCACGAGGAATGTGGTGGTCAGGTTCATTAAGAAGGAGATTATCTGCCGATATGGTTTGCCAAGGAAGATTATCACGGACAACGGCACCAACCTGAATAACAAGATGATGGGGGAAATGTGCGAGGAGTTTAAAATCCAGCATCACAATTCCACACCCTACCGGCCAAAGATGAATGGAGCCGTGGAAGCAGCCAATAAGAATATCAAAAAGATTATCCAAAAGATGACCGTGTCATACAAGGATTGGCACGAGATGCTCCCATTCGCGTTACACGGTTACCGGACTTCAGTACGAACGTCAACTGGGGCAACGCCGTTCTCATTGGTATATGGGATGGAGGCGGTGTTACCATTTGAGGTAGAAGTCCCGTCATTAAGGATCTTGGCAGAATCCGGATTAAAGGAATCAGAATGGGCTCAAACACGCTACGATCAGCTCAACCTCATTGAGGGTAAGCGCTTAACGGCCATGAGTCATGGGCGCTTATACCAGCAAAGAATGAAGAGTGCATTCGACAAGAAAGTACGCTTACGCAAGTTCCATGAGGGAGACCTTGTGCTAAAGAAAATGTCCCATGCTGTCAAGGACCATCGAGGGAAATGGGCCCCGAACTACGAAGGGCCTTTTGTTGTGAAGAGGGCTTTTTCCGGAGGAGCCCTGGTGCTTACCAACATGGATGGCGAAGAGCTACCTTCACCCGTGAACTCTGATGTCGTCAAACGATATTATGCTTAGAAGCTGGGGCAATTAAGGATGTCGCTGCATGTTCTTTATCTTTATGCGTTTTCTGGATTTCCCCCAGGGATTTCCTGTCTGTTGTATCTCTCGTTACAATCTTTCAAAGAAATGAACGTGGATTTGAGGCTTTTAGTCCTCACGTTAGTTTCACACCTTGCGTTAATTTGTGATCGCCTGAGCCCTTCCGCTCAGTTCATGGGATCCCCCAAGCGCTTAATTAGAATTGAACCTGAACCAACTTTCCCTAAATTTTCTGCGTTGGAAAACATCCATGCATACGCATACGCATACGCATGTATATTGTTGTGGTAAAACAGGGGCAGGATCACCTTGGGCTACCTTCTGGAGTGGAGACAAAACACGAACGGCAGAAACCAATCAAGGTAGGGTAATGATGCGGTCAAGATTGGCCATACCTGGTTGTTTATTACTTGCAGGCACTTAAGGATGAACGCAAGCGGGGATGGGGTCACGACCGACCGATCGTTGCTCTTCTCTGTGCGAAGCAAGCAGGGAATGTCGCTGCAAGGCAACCCCGTATCCTTTGTATTTTGCAGCTTTCTTTTACTATTTGTTTGTTTTAAAAAGGAAAAGAGTAATAATAAAATAAGTAATCAACGCCTAATTCTGACCTAAGTAAGTTCAAGTTAGGCAAAATGCTAATCCCTGAGGAGGGAGGGGACATGGTTAATGTTCCCCTCGAAAAAAAAAAAAAAAAAAAAAAAAAGTGCAGGTTAGCTCGCCTGGGCGAGCTGAGCTCGCCTGGGCGAGCCACCTCTGCACCAAAATATAAAAGTGACGAAAGGGGGGACGTTTTTTTTCATTCAAAAACTTCTTTTCCCCCTTTTCAAAAGCCATACCCACGGGATTTACGAGTTTGCAGTCCTAGGGTCATCATTTTCGCATTTTTTGATTCTGTTTCGCGCTTTTGTTCATCACCAACAAGTAAGTATTCCATCCCTAAGCTTTCTAGCTTTTCATTGGTGTATTTTGATCTCCTTTTGGTGCTCTAAATTGTGGGAATGTGCTCAAATATGTGGGGCAATTTTGGTTTGTTTTCTTGCTTGATTAAGTTGAATTGGGGATTTGTATGAGATGGCCCTAGGCCTATAATGCATTTTGAAGTAATGGGGCATGCCACATTGTCCCCGTTCTCTTGCTATTGATGCCTAAACGCGCGCCCACCAAGTGTTCGGTGAAATGCCTCAACGGCATTAGCGCGTGATTGTTGTAGGGAAACAACCCATGGGGCAATTTGGTTTGCACATATTTTTGGGACATGCATTCATTTTCGAAAGAGCTAGAGTAATAGCCCCGCATATGTCCTAGGCCTAGAAACTAAAATTTTATGCAAAAAGAATACAAAAGGAGGTGCATATTGGGTAAAGTTACCCTTTTTGGCCAGCAATCAGCTATGGGCCACGCTACAATATTTTCCCTATGCCTAGAGGGTTAGGAATGTTGCTCATCATAAATGTGTAGGTTTAGAATAGGTAGCAAAATACCTTTGGCAATTTACACTTTGGGTATGAATAGCAAAATACTTGAATGTATGTATATATAATTTTTTTGGTAGTCAAAATGTCTCGCAAATAAAAATATATATAAATATGTTGCATGTTATGTGAAGAAAACATATTACAAAAAATATACCTTTTAATTTGAATACAATTTTAGTCCGCAAAGGAAAATATGCTTGAATTTGCGTGCGGCTTTAGGTAGCAAAAACTTGAAAAAAGGGATGAAGTGTAGCACCTTTTTGTGAAGATAGTCAAGATTCATCATGAAGTTTGTGTATATATAGGTATTAGAAATACCAAGATGTGCACATGTGCAATTTTTGGTACCCCAAAATGCTTTGAGTATGCATGTATGTAAATTCAGCCAAGGAGATGTGTGTGATGTAAGTAACGAATACACCTTGGCAGTACGTGTAAATAATCTAGGTAACGAAGCTGCCTTGATTGTATATGGGTGCACTTTTTCGGTTAAATGTCTTGTGCAAGAGAACGTATGTAAGGAAATATGCGCATAAGCTTGCTCTAAATTTACATTGGTG
The DNA here is from genome assembly GCF_004193775.1 of Glycine soja. Taxonomy (NCBI): domain Eukaryota; kingdom Viridiplantae; phylum Streptophyta; class Magnoliopsida; order Fabales; family Fabaceae; genus Glycine; species Glycine soja. Next base: position 10,255,504 of record NC_041020.1, read on the forward strand.
TTTGTATTTATGGGAGGAGGTTATATGCCATTTTTGCTTTAAGAGTAATGTCCCACTGGTAAAACTAACTTTCCAAATGTTTGCCTTCGCAGGAATGGCCCCGAGGAAGCTTGCCTCAAAGAGGTCCAGGAAGGACAAGGCGGCCGAAGGAACTAGTTCCGCCCCGGAGTACGACAGTCACCGCTTTAGGAGCATTGTGCACCAGCAGCGCTTCGAAGCCATCAAGGGATGGTCGTTTCTCCGGGAGCGACGCGTCCAGCTCAGGGACGACGAGTATACTGATTTCCAGGAGGAAATAGGGCGCCGGCGGTGGGCACCACTGGTTACTCCCATGGCCAAGTTTGATCCAGAAATAGTCCTTGAGTTTTATGCCAATGCTTGGCCAACAGAGGAGGGCGTGCGTGACATGAGATCCTGGGTTAGGGGTCAGTGGATCCCGTTCGATGCCGACGCTATCAGCCAGCTCCTGGGGTATCCGATGGTATTGGAAGAGGGCCAGGAATGCGAGTATGGCCAGAGGAGGAACCGGTCTGATGGGTTCGATGAGGAGGCCATCGCCCAGCTGCTATGTGTACCGGGGCAGGATTTTGCCCGGACTGCTGCCGGAAGACGGGTGCGGATCATGCGCACCAACATGACCACCCTGACTCAGATATGGATGACTCTGCTGCTCAGCAACATCCTGCCCACCGATCATAATTCCGACCTCCCCATGCCGAAGTGCCAGCTGGTGTACGCCATCCTGACACGGATGAGCATCCATGTGGCTCAGTTGATCGCTGATGCCATCTATATTTTTGCAGGTATGGCGCCCACTAGGCACCCTTTGGACCCAGATAAGTCCAACAGGGCCCTGGGATTCCCCGCACTGATCACAGGACTCTGCCAGTCGTTCGGAGTCCCCGTTGCACCTACCAAGGTGATTCGGCCGCCCATCACCCGGGCTTTTATCGAGAAGTACTATACCCAGAGACAGGCTCAGGGTGATGCTCCACAGGCCGCAGGCGCGCCCCCACCACCTCATCAGGCTGGCCAGGCTGGGGCATTTGACATGGAGCAGTATTTACGGCATTTGGTTCGCCAGCAGGCGGCCAACCACCGAGCACATGTACGGACCCATGATTGTCTGTACCAGATGAGCCTTAGCATGCAGAGCCAGGGCTTCGCTCCTTTTTCATGCCCTACTCCAGACCAGTTCAGGGCAGAGGTTGCATGGCCCGGAGATTGGCCCGAGGCCCAAGCAGGAGAGGCACCCCCAGAAGCTCCCGGCGATGGAGAAGAAGCCCACGAGGATGAGGAGATGGCCGATTTGCTTGACTTCTTGGGAGGGAGTGGAGATACGTGACTAGGAGATCCCCAGATTCATGTTTTCTTTCATATTTCTTTTGTCATTTTTATTCTATGTTATTATTTTGACTTGAGAGACTAACGTTTATTTTTGCTGTTTTGATTGTCATTTGTACAGCGCATACATTTTTGTTTAGATTGTTGCGTTAGTATTTATATATCATTACTATCAATGATGTTTTTCTGGAACTGTGTAGAGTTCTTCGTTTAGGAACATCGTTCGAAAGCATATATGTAAAATAAACAAAAAATCATCATAAAAATAAAAATAGAAAAGAAAAGAAAATGAAATGGAAAAGAGAACAAAAGAAAAGAAAATGAAATGAAAAAGAGAGCAAATAAGAAAAAAAGAAGAAGGCAAGTAAGGAAAAAGGTGGAAAAAGAGAAAATAAGTTGTCTAGCTAAAAATGACATGCTTTTGAAAAGAGACGATTTCCAACTTTTCTTTGAAAAAATTCATTGATCATAACCAATTTTTGGAAAATGTGTATACACCTGAAGGGTGAATGCTGTGAAGATTTTCCCAGACGCCCGAAATGGACTCGGATGAATGCACAAATTGATAAAAGAACATATTTTGGAAACATTGGGTTGATTTAAAATAGAGGAAATGAATCCTGAGCCCTAGCATCACATGACCATAAAAATTTGACACTTGAGTGTCCACATAGGTGCATGCATGACCAGTTTTGCATAAAATTTCCAAATCATCATTTTTGCATTTGTGTCATGGAAATAATGTGGGGCATCCCTTTTTATCCTTGAACCAAACCAAACCCCGACATGTATCATGTCTAGCCATTCTACAAACCTTGAGCCAAGATCCTGACTCACCATGAACCTTGACCTAGGGTGAGAATGTCAATCCTTACCCTCGGGAGCAAAAAAGAAAAGAAGGAAAATTCCCCAATCAAAGAGTGGGAGAAAGCAAAAAAAGAAAAGAAGGAAAATTTCCAATCAAAGAGAAAGTCAAAAAGAAAAGAAAGAAAATTCCCAACCAAAGAATAGGAGAAAGTAAAAAAGGAAGGAAAGAAAGTTCTTGATCAAAGAACTAGAAGAAATGTGCAGAAAGGTCTTTTGACCAGACAATATCTGAACAATACAGAATTGTCACCAAATGAACGAAAAAAGAAGGAAAGAGAACCACAACCTAAAATAGTCTTCTCCCTTTGATTACCAACCAGAATCCCGTGCGCTAGCGACTTTTTTTTCTCGCCCCGCACTAAACAAAAACAGAAAAAGAAAAAAGCCAGAAAAATCAAAAGCCAAAAACACACAAAAGCCGAAAGAAGAAACCACCAAAAGAACCCATTCCCAAGGGAAGCCCTATTGATCCATGATCACGCGTGTAATTTTTGATTTGATAGGAAATAATTTGCAAAGTCAAGTCATGACATATCTATGGTTCGGAATTAGGATGAAACACTTACCTGTGCGAGATTGATACACTTTGAGTAGATTTCTTCTATTTTTTTCGAACCCAGTGTTTCCTCTAAATGATCATTTAGAAACGAAATGCTAACATCCAAAATCTCATTTATGGTTATGGGAGATTTCATCAGCAGACTCTCCTTCCCCGGTAGACGCATTGTTTTTCACTCAAAAAGGCATATGCTGCTCTAAGTCAGTTGGAATATTTGTCTCTTTGCTAAAGCATGTTTGCATTTTAGTGGAGAAAACAAACGAGACTTTTTCAAGTCTCACAAGTTATCCAGAACTACGTAGGTCTGAATTCCTCATGGGAGGATACGTAGGAGCAAGAGCCTCGCTTTTGTCGACCACACCGCCTTTTGTTGCCATGACTCAAGAGCTGGTAGCCCGCGGAGATACCTTACGGTTATCCGCACCTTTTTGTCATCCAGAGGCGGCGGGCCCGATGACAAGCAGAGACCAAGTTTGGTCATTCTGCACCCATGATACGCGGAGATACCTTACGGTTATCCGCACCTTTTTGTCATCCAGAGGCGGCGGGCCCGATGACAAGCAGAGACCAAGTTTGGTCATTCTGCACCCATGATACGCGGAGATACCTTACGGTTATCCGCACCTTTTTGTCATCCAGAGGCGGCGGGCCCGATGACAAGCAGAGACCAAGTTTGGTCATTCTGCACCCATGATACGCGGAGATACCTTACGGTTATTCGCACCCTTTTGTCATCCAGAGGCGGCGGGCCCGATGACAAGCAGAGACCAAGTTTGGTCATTCTGCACCCTTGTATCATCCAGAGGCGGCGGGCCCGATGATACGCGGAAATACCCGAGTGGTTATCCGTATAAACATTCTTTTGCTATCTGTAAGACAAAACGCTTGATAGCATGCAGAGGCTGACATAGTCTTCTGCACCTTTTGTTCCTCCGGGAACAACAACTCATTTACATGCGGAAATTTCATGGTCGCCCGCGACTCTCGTCAACCGAGAGGAGCGAAATTAGTGTCATACACTAATTTTCGGGGACCTTTGCTTGATGACATGCGACCATTCTTTGGTCCTTGTGAGGTGCTTGGCATCCATCATTAGGCAATTTGTGAAATTCTAGGAGCGACAAGTCACGGTCACCCGCGACTCTCGTCAACCGAGAGGAACGAAATTAGTGTCATACACTGATTTTTGGGACCTTTGCTTGATGACAAGCGACCATTCTTTGGTCCTTGTGAGGTGCTTGGCACCCATCATTAGGCGATTTGTGAAATTTTGGGAACAACGAGTCATTTGCATGTGGAGATTTTATGGTCACCTGCGACTCTCGTCAAATCGAGAGGAACGAAATTAGTGTCTTATCTTTACTTTCCTTTTATCTCCAATAAAAGACAAGTAAAGAGGGGCAACTGTCATACCCTAATTTCGTCCGGGGACCTTTGCTCGATGACGTGCGACCATTCTTTGGTCCTCGTAAGGTGCTTGGCACCCATCATTAGGCAATTTGTGAAATTCCAGGACATGCCGAAAAACCAAAAAAATATTGATGCACAATCCGTAAGTTTCCGTGACACACCGGAAATCAAATGGAAGCATCGTTGCATAATTAAGTGAGGTTCCGTAACATTCCGTAAGTCAAAAAGGGGATGATTATGTAATCCGCAAGGTTCCGTAACATTACGGAAAGAAAACAAGTATCGTTACGAAATTCGTAAGTTTCCGTAACTTTACGAAAAAAAGAATCACCAAAAAATAGCAGAGGGGGGTGTACTTAGTAAAAATGGGGGTGCAAATAGCACCCAGGCCCACTTGGGCCCTCTGGAATATTCCTCCAGAAGGCGGTTGCTTCTGGAGGAAGCAACCCTGCTCGCCTGGGCGAGCTGGGCGGCAACCACCTCCCCTATTTTGCTATAAATAGGGGAGGAATGCAAGAAGGAAGGGGTTCAGCCCCTTTGGCACTTCTCTCTCTTTCGAATTTGCTTGAAAAAAATCGTTTCCGTGAAGAAAATCTAAGCCGAGGCGCTTCCGAAACGTTTCCGTAACGTTTTCCGTGAAGAATTTCGCAAAGGTTTCAACCGTTCTTCGACGTTCTTCATTCGTTCTTCATCGTTCTTCGATCTTCAACGGGTAAGTACCTCGAACCAAGCTTTTCGATTCATTCTATGTACCCGTAGTGGTCCACATTGTGTTTCGTGCATTTTTATTCTCGTTTTGTTTACTTTTTATACCCCCTGTTGACGTGCTTAAGCCATTTTACTTAAGTCATTTCTTGCTTAACTTAAAAATAAAATAAATTTCCACCGAACGTTTGAATTGTATTATCCATTAACTTCGGTTAAAATAAATTCCGACCGTTCGGTCGTGCCGTAACCACATTGGAAATCAAAAAGAGGTAAAAAATAATATAATAATCAAAAAGACATCTTTTAGTAAAATAAAGCGGAAAATCAATCGGACGTTTTCTCTTTGGGATTTCTCATTCTTAATCGAATTGATTAATAACTAAAGTGAAATTAAGGCTAAAATCAACTCGCCTAGTCAAGCTCGTCCACAAAAATAGGCTTTTGAAGTTTGTCATTTCAATTTCTCACTAAGTAAAATGGATCATTTTTAAGGTCCAACGCCTTAAAATGATCACCACTTAAGTAAAAAAGAATCATTTGATAAGAAAGAACTACGTAGGTCTGAGTTCCTCATTGAGGATACGTAGGAGCAAAAGCCCCGCTTTTGTCGACCACCCCAAGGGATCGTTAATGGTCCAATGCCTTAACGTTTCTCTCCTTTCAAAAACAAGAGATCGTTAATGGTCCAACGCCTTAACGTTTCTCCCCTTTCAAAATCAAAAGACCGTTTAACGGTTCAACACCTTAAATGACCTTTTGTTCAATAAAAACATATTTTTGCAAAAAAGACAAAAACAACTTAACAAAACACTTTGTTCCGAAAGAACTACGTAGGTCTGATTTTCTCATCCCAAATTGAGGAATACGTAGGAGCAAAGGGAAACACCCTTGTCGACCACAAAAAAGGAAAAATATAAAAAGGGTATAAAGGATATAAGAACATAAAAGGGAACATAAAAATCAAAGTCATGTTTGCACATTCGATTAAAGGCTGCCGTCCCTTGGGACGGACGTGTGGGGTGCTAATACCTTCCCCGTGCGTAAATACAACTCCCGAACCTTTCACTTAAAAGTTCGTAGATCACGTCTTTTCCGGTTTTTCCGACGTTTTCCTCAAATAAACGTTGGTGGCGACTCCGCGCGTATTCCTTTCGTGGAACACGCATCCCGCGAGTCTCGCGTCGCCCTCCCACCGAAGGGTAGGTTGCGACAATATCTATTGAATAACTTATTATTTTTAATAATATTTTTTTAATTATATTTTTTTTATTTATAAAATTTAAATTTAAGACTTTACTTAAGAAATTAAATTTAGTTTCATTAGGACTAACATTATTTTAATAAAAATAACTATTCTAAATTATATATAAAGGATAACATCAAATTATTCTACTATAAACTATCCTATTTATTAAAATTTGGCTAAATCTAAAAATACAACTTATTTTGGAACATAATCTTGGTACATAGTCTGTAATAGATAGACTCGTCCCGTCGCGTTTTTTTTTTAATATCTTTCCGATTTTATAGAGTGATGTAATTTTTTAAAACATTAATAAATTTTTGCATTATATGAAAATTGAATGGGTTCGAAACTTACACGTCTGCTAAAAGAATCAGTTTCATTGTATTTTTAAATTGTTTTTTAATAAAAAATACTCATAATCTATTGAAGAAAAATGCTAATCTAAAAACCTTCGTCATTATTATTAAAACATATTTAATCCAAAGGGAAGCTCGAATCTTGTCTTGGATATCTCAGTGTGAAAAATGACAAAGGGTAAAATGGAAAAATGGAAGGATACCATCTGTAGCTTGGTGAACAAGGTTTACTGGCACTTACTCGGTTTTCGAAGCTTCACCTTCCATTCCACACACAAACCACAGGTCCGGAGTTCCGTTAGGTCACTCGTGGGGCCCATCCAAACCGCAGGCGCGTCTCTTCGTAGTGGAAAACACCGAAGACGAGGCACAGGTTCGGAAACCCAACCTCTTCCATGGCAATTCCAACGCACATCCTTGGTGGAATTTCCCGCTCACTTGTACACACTGTCGCTTTCTTTGTCTTTGCCTACTGAGAAATAGCAACAAAAAAAACGTTGTAGAGGTTGAATACGCTGAACTTGTCTCTCGAATGCGTTTTCTTTGTTGCTCTTCTTCGATACAATGGCTAGGTGAGCTTAGAATCAGTGATGCCCAACACTGCAGAAACAAAGTTTTCGTTTGTGAAGTTGGAGAGACATGTTTTGTTTCGAAAGCTTCTTCCTTTTTTATTTTTATTAGCCCCTTCAACTTTTTTTTTTTGTGTGTGGGTTGGGTGTAACATGGACCTGGTTGAGTTTTGAGGTTTTTGTGTAGTGTAGGGTGTGTCACAGTTTAAGTTTCTTTCATTCTTTCTTGTTTTTATTTTAATTTTTGTTGTGTTTTTTCTTTTGGTCTTCTGGGGTTAATGATGGATTAGGACAGTTTGTTTTGGAATTTTTTTTTTCAATCTCTGAAATGATTGTTTGTGGGTATTCTGACATTCCCATTTTGGGGATTTGCTGTTTTTGTGTAATAGAATGGAAATAAGAGGAACACAAGTGGAAATAAAGTGAATGGTACTGTAAATTTTAGCTATTTTCCCTTCTTAGAATGGAGGTTCATAACATTTTTGGTGCTTTAGTTTGACCACAAGTTAGAATGGGTGGGCGGGGGGTATGGTTGACACTCTTGCAACGTGGGCAGAGGACAGTTGGGAAGTGCTAGATAGTGATTAGGGATTCTTTTGGAAGATTGAAATACACCCATTTGAGCTAGCGAATGTGTAAATATAGTAGTGAAGACTTGCTGGGGTTTCATAGTTACTTATGTCAATGAGAATGAAAATATAGGGGTGGCCTGTAATGGAAGTGATGAACATGGACATTGAGTGAAATCAGTTTGTATCAGACCATGATATTGATAATCCGTGAAGGACGTTAATTTGGAGCTTTGTTGTTGTTTACTTGTTTTATGTATTGTTTTGGGTGTTTGCACCCCAAATGAAACCACGAGAAACTGACTTTGCACATTCTATTGAATATTATGTCTGACATGTGTAAAGGAGCAGGGTTTCTAGCTGATTATATATGATATAAGCAAATCTTTCGTATCATTTTGGGCTGATTTGGTGGGGAAATTTTGATGTTTCTTATATTGATGATTTTATTTAATTTCGTTATACTACAAAATGCTACTTGTTTGCCGTTGCACCCTGTCCTTGCATGTCTATTTTCAGTTTCTCAGGCAGTAGGATGTGTTGCTGCTACATAGAGCCATTAGAATTTACTGCATCTGGAATCTATAGCAATGTATTGTGTTCTGTTCCCACAATTCCCTCTTATTTTGTTCCTTCTGCATGCTTTTCTTTGGTTGCCCTTGGTCAAAACTCAGTATATGTTATTGACATTCTTAAGTGACTGAGTGCATTTTCTTTTAATCATGTAAAGAAGCTGATTCACATTTGCTAAAACAAAAATACTAGAAATTTGAGTTTCAGTTATCTATCAGTGCTCTTGTTCTGTTGGTCATTCTTAAGTAAATACGCATTTAAAGTTCTTCAGCTTTTTTTCATTTGTTAGTCACAGACTGGCAATATAGAGTATATTTGCTAATTTTCTCTACAGGAGCTGGCTTATTGACATTGGAGGATTTGCAAAGAAAGTGAAAAGCACTACTCTATCTTCAGCTGATCAAATCAAAGATTGTGGGGCATATCGTGAATGTCCAAACTGTTCTTATCATATTGATAACAGTGATGTATGTTACAATTTGACATTATATTCATTCTATGTTCATAACAGCTTACTCAAATTCACACATGCACTAAAAATGCAGTAATGTTAGAAGCAATTTCTGCTCTTACAGTAGAGCTTTTCATGTTACTATAGAGACTGTTTATGCTCCTATTCCTTTATCCTTTGGTTTTTTTTTTTTTTTTCTTGTGGTACACAGAATTAATTCTATTGTTTAATGTGCTTGCGGGAAAGTTTGCATACTTTACTTCTGTAGCAGGATTCATTTCTTGAAAAAGTTTAGCATGAGTTTGAATGATAGAAGATGTTTCATTAGAAATATTTCTTTGCATGTAGGTTTCTACTGAGTGGCCTGGCTTTCCTCTTGGTGTAAAGTTTGATCCTTCTGATGTAGAACTCTTAGAACATTTAGCAGCAAAATGTGGCATTGGAAACACTCAGCAACACATGTTTATCAATGAGTTCATCCCAACACTGGAAGGAGACCAAGGAATTTGCTACACACATCCGGAAAATCTTCCAGGTGAGATTTCTCTGACCTTTTTGCTTTCAATTCAAATATGTAAACTTTTACCACTCTTTTTATTATACTTGATTGATCAATGAACCTGTAAAATGAAGTCATTAATCAAACCACACAAACATCTGGAAGGAAGACTGATCAATGTAAGTGACTAGAGATGTCCCTTGTGGAACTGGTTATGGAAAAGTGCCATGAATGACACATCAATGTAATTTGACTGCCTTTTGCACCTTAGAATTCAATGCATGTTTTTAAATTGATGTTTGAAAAAATAAAACAGGACACAATATAATCTAAAAACACATTGAAAGTTTAAGTTCATTGAATCTCAATTTCCCTGTTAGATAGACCTGAACCTAATCAAGATTCTAATCATGCTGATAGTTATGTTTAATGCTTCACTGATGGGGGTTGAGGGAAGGAAGAATATTTTATTGCCAGAAAAACTTAGTGGCTTCTAATTATGATTATCTTATAATTAAATCTACATGTTTAGGCTATTGGCCCTTTTCTGGAACTGTGTAACCAAATTATGTCTATTTTGTTTTTCAGGTGCTAAGAAAGATGGGAGTTATGTCCATTTCTTTCACAGAACAACCAATGCATATGCTACTGGTCAACGAAAGCGTCGAAAGATTCATCATCAACAGGGTTTGACTGAAGAGCATGTGCGCTGGCATAAGACTGGCAAGACGAAAGCTATAATAGAAGATGGAGCACATAAGGGCTTTAAGAAGATCATGGTTCTCTATGTAAGATCCAGTGAGAATGGGTCCAGGTCTTATAAATCCAACTGGGTAATGCATCAGTACCATCTAGGGACTGTAGAAGAAGAAAAGGAAGGTGAATATGTGGTTTCAAAAATTTTCTGTCAACAGCAAAAGCAGACTGAGAAAAATGAGGGCAATCCAATGGCTGAAGATCCTGACAATATAATATCACGAACAGGTCCTAGAACTCCGAAACCAAATCCCCCCAATCCACCTCGTGCGGGAAAATCTGTTGATTGTGATGATAACATTGATGAAACTGTACTTCTGTCTTCTGCCCTGGTGAGTAAACTATATATGATGCATATGGTTAAATATGATTATTAATTTCACTTTAAGGTCAATTATCTTCTAGAAAAATCAAATGGAAAAGAGTTGTTCTAGATCTAATGAGTACACAAGTGATGCAATAGTTTTACTTGACATTTTTTACCATCTACTTGGTTCACTAAAATTTACTTTCTATGAACTAGGATACCAAGACAATCCCTGGAGAATCACATGCTCCACAATCAGATATTCAGGATCAAGACTTTACTGGCAATGCTGCATGGCTAGCTGGCGAATCGCAGGCTGAGGAAAGCACCAAATATGATGGCTGTGACGACATCTTATTGTGCAAGGAGATCTTAGATTCTTCTGCTATATTAAATGACCCTGGATTGGACTCCACCAATCTTGAAGACATTGCAGGCTATGCTACCCAAAGGGCTAGAAATGATAATGAATCTTGCGGAATTTCTGTTCTGGATTCACTGGAATTGGATACTCCTGATTTTGATCTTTCTGTAAGCATAATTTTACTCTTGCTGACTCCACTTTTTTATTGAGTTCTCCAACTTACTAACATAGTCTGATTTTCAATTTGCATGCAGAGTTTGTATTTTTGTTCTCAAGACAGTATCCTTGATTGGATGGACAGGTTATGAGGTGCTCTATGTATGATGCCCTTTTTGGTACCAAATCCAGAAGTTGTTCCATTCAATTGCCGGGGTAGTGCATCCTTTTTCTCCCTTTCATGCTTCAATTGCTGTGGTTTTTCTTCTTCTGGATGCAGCAAATATAGTGCATGAAGTTTTGGTCGTCATCATCTGATGTTTCATGCTAGTAAGCGGAAATAATACTACTTTCTTTGGTTCCTCAACTCTTGCAACTTTTGTCATATTATGAAGTTAAGCTCTTATCTAGCTAGAGCTGGAGTTTTGCCTTCTTCATTGGAGGTTATTTGTGTGAGAAATTGTTTTTGGAGGCTATTTGTTTCTTCATGGCCAATTTAAACTTGTGCTTTGGCTCATTATGTCAGCCGTGAAAGTGAATACTACTTTGGTGATGAAATCCGAAATGGTGTAGTTGACTATATGTACTAGATTTCAAGATGGTGAGTGTTCTATGTGAATATTGATAACATAATTATTGCGTACAATTATTTTCAAGGCAAAATATTCTCTACACTAGTAGTTCCATTTACAGGTATCTATATTGTTCATAATATTTACGTGTTGTGATGATTTACAATAACGTGTAATGTGATAACAAAATCTAGAAAAATCATTCTTATTCTTTTAGGCTTTCTTTTTAATCATTTTGATTTTTCCCCCAACAAAATACCAAGATGGGTGGTCAAACAAACTATTTAACCATCATGTGTTTTTTTGGGTCACGTCGGATTCAAAAGATGTGGTGTAATGATCTTTTACATTGGCTGTAAAAATAATCCAGATAAAAGATTATTGTGTCGTATAGGATGGCGCCTCTTATATCAAATGTGACAAAAATAACCATGATAGGTAAATTAGTTTGTTTGACCGTACATTTTGAGTTTTTGTTTGAAAAAAAGTCCAAAATGATAAAAAAAAGTCTTTATACTTATATATATATATATATATATATATATATATATATATATATATATATATATATATATATATATATAATTAAATAATATTAACTAAATAAATTATAAAATATAAGAAAACGTGAAAACTAAAATAATTCTTAACAATATTTCTTGTAAAAAAAATTTGTTAGTAATATTTTTTACAATATTTTTTAATAACTAAAATGTATTTGGGACTTTTATTTGACACCTAACTTTTTTTTAATGACTAAGATGTATTTGAGATTTTTGTTTGATTAGGATATATAATATGAGATAAAAATATTTTACATGAGAATAAGAATTAATTTTGAATTGTGAAAATTTAATATCATTTGATCAGTTAAAAAATCATATTTTTAGTATTAAATCTTAATCATTTATAGTTTTATATGTTAAATTTAAAATATTTTCTATCATTAGATATATCTTTTTTATTTGATACCTAAGTGATTCTCCTCTTGATTATAATAATGAGATATTTTAATAACCATAAGAACTTTAGATTCAATCTATTTTAACACCGTTATCTATCTCTACCCCAATTTATATTCTGATCTTCACTTAAGATTAGGTTCTAGAAATAGCGTAATTTGTATTCCGAATTTAGGCCATTGATATTTTTACTTCCACCTCTTATTAATATACCTCTTATTTTTTCTTCCAAAAATCTCCTAATATTATTTCGGATTCTTATTATAACATCTAAATAACTAATTTATCATTATTACAAAAATTGATTAATTTAGTTGAGAGTATTAAATTTATTTTGATATATTTTTCCAAAACAACAAAACTAACAAATATTAATGGATTATATTTTTCTTATTGCAATATCATTCTAAGACTCACTTTAATTAAGGATAAAAATAATTAATACAAATAATATTTTAAGAGTCCGTGCTTCATAGTGTCCAACACATTTAAGAGTCTCGATCATAGAAATAAATTTTAGAATATTTTTCTCAACTGAAGTGAGAAAATAATGCAAAATTAAAAATAAAAAATAATGCAAAATTAAAAATTAAAAATAAATTTTCTCACTCAAAGCAAGAAAATAATGTTGGAATGGTTGAGACGTGTTATGAATTTCATTATAATTTGATCTTGCGCAAGAGAAAATTATATTCTTTTGAGTTTACATTGCAAGATAAAACTCTTCTCGTCTCTCTGATCATATTATTCATAACTATGATATGTATATTTATATTGTTCACAAAAACATAAAATTTATTTAGACATATTGTGTCTTGAAGACACTATCAAATAAAGAAATTCTAAAAATATTTTTGAAAAAGATCCCGAAGACCTTAAAGTGTGAACTCAAAAGAATATGACTCATTTGACTTACATTGCTCCATTCCCTGAAGTGAATGTTGCACATATGTATTTTTATCAAATAATCATTCAAATAGTTTGTTTTTATTATACAACTTTTATTCATTATTGTTATAGACGTAATTAACATTGATTACATATGATTTAAATGTTTTATATGGAAATCTTTTGGATTATTTTGTAATCATGCTTATTCCTACATTATGATTTGATTCATGTTTTTGTCAGAAGACATATTATTTGGCTTAAAATATTTGTAAATTCATGGAATCAATAACACACACATATGTGTGTGTGTGGATTTTACTTATGTTTCTTAAACCTTTTAGTAAATTGGTTTATAGACCAATATATGGTATTTGTTGCTTGTGGCAATGATCAAAATTCAAATTATTTTGAGCGTCATATATGTATGTTGTCATCTTTATATTTATATATGCATTCAGTGAATTATCATTGTCCATTTTGTTTATCATGGGCATAATTAATGATATATTAAAATGAATATGAAATTGTTTTAAAGTTATGTATTGCGCATGATTGATTTTATATAACAAATTATAATAATTTTTACATGTATTAAGGTCGCAAATCTTGTGCTTGAATGGTTTTTTTGGTTTATAAACATGTATACATTGTATGTGATGTGTCTTTTATGGTAAGCAATATCAAGAAAAATAATTTAAGAAATAGTTTGAGATATATTTTGTATGTCTCATTAATAGTATAATGATTCACACAAGACAAAAGATCAATGTTAAATTTGCATTGCATGTTTAATAGTACAATTGAAAAACATACAATTGTAAACCAGAAGTTTACAAAAAAAAATGAGTTTGTTGTTTTGGCATGACCAATTGGGTCATCCCGTGTCTGTTATGATGAGAAAAATATTTGAAATTTCATGTGAACACCCATTGAAGAACCATAAGATTCTTCAATATAGTGATTTCTTATATACTATATGTTTCCAAAGGAAGTTGATAATTAAACCATCACCAAGAAAAAATGAGAATGAGTTCATTTCATTTTTAGAATGGACATAGGGTGATATTTGTGGATCAATACACTCACCATGTGAATCATTTAGATATTTTATTATTTTAATTGATGCATCAATTAAATGGTTACATGTTTCCTTGTTGTCAACTCGCGACCAGACATTTGTGATATTATCAGATCAAATAATTTGAGTTATAGCTCATTTTGAAATTATCCAATTAATAGAATCTGTATTGATAATCAGGTTTTTGCTTGAGAATGTCTTATTCTAGTCTTCCATTGATAAAGGCAGTTTTGACATCGAGTTGTTCTAACTCAATGTCTAGAGTTTCTACTTGGGCCAGCAAAACACATATGGAGGTGTGTCGAACTATTGGAGAGAATATCTCATTGTAGTCCACTCCTTCCTTCTGACTGTAGCCCTTAGCTATCAGACGTGCTTTATAACAAATGACTTCTTTAGTGCACCATCTAGATTTCTTCTTGAAGATCCACTTGTACCCTACTACTCGTCTACCTTTAGCTAGCTCAACTAAATCCCAAGTCTAGTTCTTCTAAAGGGATTCCATCTCTTTATTCATAGCGATTGTCCACTCCTCAACTTCAAAACAAGAAATTGCTTCCTAATAAGTGGTTGGTTCAAATGAATCAATTTCTTCTGCTACATGTAGCGCATAAGACACTATATCAAAGACATATCTTTCAGGAGCTTTAATTTGTCTTTGTGACTTTCTGGGTGTTGTGGTTTTGGGCTGCTTCAGATGGTTTTGACTCATCTAGTCAGTCCTTTCAATTGATGTTGAGGGTACATTTGAAGATCTTGATTAGTTTCATAAGGTGCTTCTGATCACTAATGTTTCTGATTGTGGAGCTCTCAAACTCCATTTGCTTAGTGACATCCTCAGCCTTGCCCAAATATTCATTAGATTTAGAATGCAACACAGAGATTTCTTCAAAGTTGACATCTCTACTCAAAATGACCTTTCAATAAAATGGACAATAGACTCAAAATCCTTTGACTCCATCTCCATAGCCCATAAAGAATCCCTTTTTGGCTATGGGCTCTAGCTTACCTTCACTTATGTGATAGTATGCTAAACATCCAAACACCTTTAGCATTGAGTATTCAACTAGTTCGTTAGACCAAACCTCAATAGTGGTCTTGAAGTCTATGGCAGTGGATGGTGAGCGATTCACACAAACTACTCCAAAGAGAACTTGGTGTAGATGAAGTAAAAAAGCTATATCGAAAGTGGTAAAGGAATTTGAAAGTCTTGAAAATAACGAAATGCTTGTAAAGTACGAAATAAATAATAGAAGATAAGATAAATTGATTTGAATTTGAGTTGAAAGTCCTACCAGTTGTTACAATTCAAATATTTATAGATAACTAAGCTGATCCACATTAATCGTGATCAAATACTAAAAATGGTTTCAACTCACTACTAAGACTTACTCCTTAATTTAAGGGATCCTAAATCAAACCGCTCCACTCAGCTTTGACCTTGTCAATCCTTATCTTTTCCCATGAATCAGCATCTGATGGACTTCTTTAGTCAATTTGGCTTTAAAGAACCCACGACCCATTACCTTATCTTTATCGGCATCCTTCGATCGACATCAGATAGATTGACATACATTATTGACAACCAGTCGATTGTTTTGTATTTTTCAAACCTATTGCATTGGCTAACTTATTTGCTAAGTACTAAAATATTGAATTTGGTTACCAACACAATCCTATTATTTCCAAAAATTATTAGATCATCAACATAAACAAGAACAACTATCTGTGTGTCCTTTTATTGCCTTTTGCTCATTTCATCTCAAATTAGACCATGCCATGTAGTCTCATCTCCCAGCATAAGACAACGGTCATTTGAAGGACTCAACACTAATCTCATAACGAATCCCTTACTGAAGTCTATAAAAGGCAAACTCTACCCAAAAAGCATGACAATGAAATTATTACAAGAAAATGAGAATAACTCTAAAGCAAAACTCTACCGAAATCACTGGACAATTCATTTAAGCTTTCATTATTTATTCTTTGCGAGCAAAGTTATCTTGTATTTTAGCATTATTGTTTATCCACTCATTGAGTGTGTACTTTTTAAAAAAGAGGGTCAGAAAAATTATTAGAAGAATTCCTTACAAAAAGCTCTTTATACTCGAAAAAAGTGACCCTAGAGGCATATTCTATGTATACCTTCTCTTCTCTTCTATTTTGTTCTTTCCTTAAATTCAAATGTTAGAAATTCAAATAAAGACAAATACAAAATTCATGAAAGACAATACATGTACTTTCTTTTTCAGCTATCAAATCCTTTTCAAACTGTGTTGAACACTTTGAAAGATGTACGAGTCTCATATCAACTGGATGCGAGTTTTAATTATATATAGTGTATAAGACCGGTTAATATCACGAATGGACACTCTTGGTTTTAACGGGTTGGACGCTAGTTAATAATAAATAAAGTATTTTTCTCTTTGAGTTTAGACAATATATGTAGATAACAATTAAGTCCTTTAATAACGTTGGTAATGTCCACTTGTCATAAACTCATTAATATATCAACAATTTATACTATTTGTTAATCATCAAAATCTAAGGTGGGCATGAATGGCTGTCCAAACCTAACACAACATTTAGATGGTGATGCCTTTGACATGGTTTATTACATCAATCCAATCGAACCATGTACAAGTATCAAATATATTTTTTGCCTCTTCATTTAATATGCCATCGAATGTGAACAATCACATGCCTGGAGGCATTGATTGTATGCCAATCACACAAATCAAAATAATCATCTTAACGGGTAGGTTAACTTGGCAAGTACTGCCTAATACTATAGGCCATATTAGCATGCCACAACTAGGGAAGCTAGGTGTGTCAACTACTAATGTTATGCCCAATGGTGATTTAGCTTGGAACCATCTGTCGGCAAGAAGTCCTCATGGAATGGTACAAACTTCCAACCAGCCGATATGAGCATCGTAGTTAATTGATCCTCGGGTAATAACCGAAATGATGATGAAATATTTTTGCATATAACTAAAACCAATGGAGTCTTGGTATATGAACTTATCAAGTGAGAACTTTCAAATTTAGAGAAACCCTAGAATTCACAAAAGGGAAATCCAGAGCCAAATTCTATTTTTTCAAGACAAAGAAAAGTTCATAAAGTGATAATAAAAAGGGATAGGTGTTTACAAGAAATTGTATCTTGAATAGGTTGACAAATGGCCCCTTTACCTAAGGGTTACAAGATTTTTGAATTTCATTACCTTCATAGGAGAAGATAGAAAGTCTACCTTAGAACATGTGGGATGATTTACAACCCAGTGTAGTGAGGTAAGCTAAAATGATTGCCATAAACTTCAGTTGTTCCTTTTGTCTCTTACGGGGACCACGCTTAATTGGTATTTGACACTACCACAAAATTCGATATAGAAATGGGTTGACATGGAAAAATGTTTTCACAATCGATTTTATATACGTCAACCAGATGTTAATATTAATGATCTGATGGGTTTGAAGCAACAAGTCAATTAATCAGTAGTGGAATTCTTAGAGAGATTCAGAAGCATGGTTGGCCAATGTTCGATACAATTTCTTGAAACCAAATATACAACTATTGCTATGAGTAATATCTATTCTTAGTTGAAAGAGAAATTAGTGGCACAAAAGTATAGTGATATGAATAAACTAGCCTTGAACGCCACAAGGGTGGAGCAATTCGTCAAAGATGAAGAATGGAAATGAGAAAGGTTGTGGTCCACATTTAGTGTTAGTTACTGATACTAATGAGTACAATGTCGTTTCAATTCAGGAAGAAGCTGAGATCGTTAGGGGTAAACCTTATTCTTGTCCGATGTTGAAAGTAGCCAAGACGATAACTTCTAATATCACTAATGCTAAATTCAAATATCTATTTCATATTTCAAAAGGAGATTGATATTCAATTATCTTATGAAAGATTAGCAAATTCGGTGGATGTATGGACGTAAAATCTCTTCAACTGATGATATAAAAGACAAGAAATATTTCAAGTGGCATAATTTCTACAGTCATAACACCTCCAACTTCTTCGTCCTCAAGGAGGGAAGGTTGTAGCTGTCCGACCAAAGCATTGATGAGATGACTGTCGATACTGACCCCTTTCCAAGCATAGACATTGATAACTGTGAAATTTGAGTTAATTTGATAGTCAATTTTGGCTAAGAATGATTGCAATTTCTTTACTTTACTATAGTTTTTAATGAAATAATAAAGAAATTAATATCTTTGCAATTTTTTATCAGCAGGAATCAAAAGAAGAAAATTTCAAGTGCTTTGGAGGAAAATTGATGCAAAAACATGAAGAAAAAGTCTTGAAGAAAAAATTGAAGATTAGGACAGCTCGCTTAGCATGCAAGACAGGCCCAGTGCATCTCCTCGCTTAGTGGTCAGTTCACACTTAGTGTGAAGAAGGCCCACGAAGAAGCCCAAAGGTGTGCTTAGCGCAGGCTTTCGCGCTAAGCACGAGGTCGCGTGGAAATTAAGCTACCTTAGGCCTATAAAAGGAGTAGGAAGCAAAGGAGAAATACACCATATCCCTACACACCTACAGACCGAGACACCAAGACTCAGAACTCTTTAATGAATACATCCTAAGTCTGAGTATCTCAAATAGGGGAAACCCTCTATCTATGTCCATTATCCATTTATCTTCCTCTATTCGTCCCTCTTCTTCTATCCATATCATCCCCTAAAGTGTATAGCTTCTCATGTCAATGAGAGGCTAAAACCCCATTGTTGGGAGCCTAGCAGCCAAATGCCCTTATAATGTAATCTTTCCTTACTATCTATTTAATGCAATGCCAATTTTTATTGTTTCTTTCCTATGTTTTATTGTTATTGTATGGCCTGATCATCCATGCATTAGTTTTAGGGGTTCTACATTGGGAAATGGTAATTTCTAAAGAACTGGAAAAAGGTATCTAAACATTTCATTGCTACGGATAGAGTGACTTTTTTTTGCCTCTGCATACATCTCTAAGCTTCATGCAATTTACGATTTTATCTCTGCAAAGGGATTTGGGAGAGAGAATAGATAAATTAGGTTCTTCATCATGAGGGATCAGGGTTGAGTATGTTAGTAGATTTAGGTGGAAATTGGAATAGTATTAAATAGTGAAACACATTAATATTGCATAAAGGATAATTAGGCATGCTAGGCCCCAACATATTTTAAATTCTAAATTTATCTTTTTATCATCATTTTTATCTTATATTTTTCTTATCTTTTACATTAAAAATCTCTTATTTATTTTATTTTCTAATCTCTTATCTTTTATTTTAAATCTTTATCTTATCTCCTACCTCTCTTTATCTTCTATTTTAAATTCCTCATCTCTTGCTTGTAAATTGGATTTGAATTAATCTAAGTACAAACAAAGTTCCTGTGGATTCAACACTCGGACTTTCGAGTACTTTACTACTTGAGACAATTTGGTGCACTTGTCAATGAGTTAATAGACATCAATATGGTTTTATGCAACCCTAATAGGAAAAAGGAATGAACTACTTGGCAAATGGAATAAGCTGACAGGATCGATTGGTTAACCTAGAATTATTATATCTGAGAGGTTGGGGAGGTTGAAGTCCTTAGTCCCACGACCAACCTGGACACCTCATGAGATTATAAAGTGGCCTTTAATGTAGCTCCATGTAGACCTTGTAGGCCTTGGATCTTCTTCATCAATGGAGTCCTTTGCTTCTTGAAGATCAATAATAGCGGAATGGAGAAGGAGGAAAGGTGATTGGAGATGCCACTTCAAGGGGAAGATGAGTCAGGAGCAAGCTCATCACCATAGTAAGCCATGGACAAGAGCTTGAAGGTAAGAGAAGATGAATGGAGGGAAATGGAGAGAGGGAAACAAAATTTTGAGAGAGAGAAGAGGGAGAATGAGGGCTGAACTTTGAAATCTAATTTCTCAAAAATCAAAGTTGGAAAAATGAACACACAAGGCCTTTATTTATAGCCTAAGTGTCACACAAAATTGGAGGAAAATTTGAATTTCTATTCAAATTTCACTTGAATTTGTGGAGCCAAATTTGGAGCCAAAATTTCACTGATTATGATTAGTGAATTTCAGCTATGGTTCAGCCCACCAATCCAAGATCAAGTCCAAGATTCTCCACTAAGTGTGTTTAGGTGTCATGAGGCATGTAAAACATGAAGGACATACACAAAGTATGACTATATGATGTGGCAATGGGGTGTAGCAAGCAAATGCTCACCTCCCTCTTAGGCTGGTCCGAAATTTAGTTGGATTGGGATTCTCCCAATTTAATTAAATTTCTCTCCCAACATACACATCAAATAGTGCACTTAATGCATGTGAAATTATAAAATCACCCCTAATACAAAAACTAGTCTAGGTGCCCTAAAATACAAGGGTTGAAAAACTTATTTTACTAGGGTACGCTCCCTACACTATGGAGCCCTAAATACAATGCCCAAAAATAATGAAATCCTAATCTAATATGTACAAAGATAAGTGGGTTCATACTTAGTGTAATCAATTACTAGAAACCTGTAATCGATTACCAGAAACCTGTGTAATCGATTACTAGAAACTTGTAATCGATTACTAGTGAAGAATTTCAGAAAAAGCTTTTTGAAAAGACACGTCTCTTCAAACCATTTTGAAAAGGCACGAAGGGCCTATATATATGTGTGTATGACTTCAAAAAGTAAGAGAGAAATATTCTAAGAGAACTACATTGCCAAATGCTCTCTCAACAACTCTTGGGAAAACACTTGCAAATCTATTGAGAATTCATCTAAGAACTTCAAATTTCATTATCATCTTTAAAAGAGAGAAATTCCTCTAGGAACTTCAATTTGTGTCATCCACTCTAAAGGAGAGAAATAATTTTGTTCATCTCAGAAAGTCAATTGTAATGAAGAGACGGGTTGTCTCTTGGAGAATCTTGAACACAAGGGTGTGGGATCCCAAGGTGTGTTCAAAGTCTGTAAAGAATTTACAGAAGATAGTGGAAAATCTCAAGTGGATTTCTTGAGGACTGGACCTAGGCACGAGAAGTGGTCGAACCAGTATAAATTGAGTTTAAATTTCTCTCTTCCCTTATCTCAGTTATTTTACTGTAGTTTACTTTGTCTTGCGCCTTTAAAAGAACATTGTTAAATTGATTGCTTCTTCTTCTTCTTCTTCTTCTTCTTTTGCATTCTAAGCCTATCATTTAAAAGGGGGTTTAAAGTTTGTTAGTTGGAAATTTTGAAACTTAATTCACCCCTCCTCTCAGTTATTTTACTGCAGTTTACTTTGTCTTGCGCCTTTAAAAGAAGATTGTTAAATTGATTGCTTCTTCTTCTTCTTCTTCTTCTTTTGCATTCTAAGCCTATCATTTAAAAGGGGGTTTAAAGTTTGTTAGTGGGAAATTTTGAAACTTAATTCACCCCTCCTCTTAAGTTATTGAGGCCACTTGTCCAACAAGTGGTATCAGAGCAGGATTCTTGTCTAAAATTTAAAAACTTCAAGAATAATTATGGCCTCATATAACTTTTCATTTCTCGAGGGAAATTCTATTAATAGGCCCCTTGTTTTCAATGGCGAGGGTTACCACTATTGGAAAACCCGAATGCAGATCTTTATAGAAGCCGCAGATTTAAATATATGGGAAGCCATTGAAATTGGTCCCTTCATTCCTACAATGGTAGTGGAAAATACAACTATAGAAAAACCTAGAGAAGAATGAGATGATGATGAAAGAAGAAAGGTTCAATACAATTTAATGGCAAAAAATATAATCACTTTTGCATTAGGCATGGATGAATATTTAAGAGTCTCAAACTGTAAAAATGCAAAAGAAATGTGGGATACATTACAAGTAACCCATGAAGGCACAACTAATGTCAAGAGATCTAGAATAAACATTCTCACACATGAATATGAACTGTTTAGAATGAATCAATATGACACCATACAAGATATGCAAAAGAGATTTACTCATATAGTTAATCATCTTGCATCGTTGGGAAAAATATTTCCTAATGAAGATCTCATTAACAAAGTACTAAGATGTTTAAGTAGGCAATGTCAACCAAAAGTAACAACAATTGCAGAATCAAGAGATCTCACTAATATGTCTCTTGCCACTCTCTTTGGAAAACTTCAAGAACATGAAATGGAACTTATGAGACTCCATCAACATGAATAGAATGATAAAAAGAGGAAAGGAATAGCAATCAAAGCCTCATCGTCTTCTATTCAAGAAGAAAGTGACAAAGAGGACTTGAATGAAATAGAAGAAGATGATGATTTAAGTTTTTTGTGAAGAGATTCAATAAATTTCAAAGAAACAAAGGAAATCAAAGGATATCAAACATCAATCCAAAGAAGAAAGGAGAAGATTCCTCCTTAGCCCCAAAATGCTATGAATGCGATCAACCTGGGCACAGGAGATTCAATTGTCCTATCTTTAAAAGAAGAATGGAAAAATCCGACAAGAGGAATTTCAAAGAAAAGAAAGCATACATCACTTGGGAAGATAATAACATGGATTCTTCAAGTGATTCAGAAAATGAAATCATAAATATGGGTCTCATGGTGAAAGACTATGAAAGCGAAGAAGAGATAATGTCTTCTAACTATGACTTATCTATTTCTTTTGATGAACTTCAAGATGCATTGAATGATTTGTATAAAGAATCTATCAAACTTTCCAAATTAGTTTCATATTCTAAGTAAACTATTTCAAGTTTAGAAAAGGAAATTTTGAAATTAAATTTAGAGTTAGAAAATCTTAAATCTGAAGTAAAAATTTTAAAATCAGTAGATAAAAATCAATTTTCTACAAAATGCTTAATACAAGGAAACAATAAAACATCTCCTTCATGTGAATGTTGTGATAAATTTAAAGAATAAATTGAAGATTTAAAAATTGCTCTTGCCAAATTTACTCTTGGTAAAAATAATTTAGATATTATATTTGGCAAACAAAGATGTGTTTTTGATGAAGCTGGATTAGGATATAATCCTGAAAATCAACAAAAGATGCATAAAAATTTCTTTGCCTCCACTCAAAAGGCTAGTTCTCCCTTGTTAACATGCTTTTACTGTGGTAAGAATGATCATAGTGCATCACATGTTATATTAGAAAGAATAGTAGTACCATTAGAAAAATGGTATGGGTTCCAAAAGGATTCTTACTCAAAACTAACATACAAGGACCCAAGAAAATTTGGGTACTAAAATCAAAATATGATTATATGAATGATGGACTCCTTGAAGCAAAGTTGGCACATTGATAGCGGTTGCTCCAAACACATGGCGGGAGATGCATCAAAGTTTATTCATATTTCTCCCAAAGATAGTGAATATGTGATCTAAGGAGACAACAAACAAAGGTAAAATTGTTGGAGTTGGAAAAATAGGTACGAATCCCTTTACCTCCATAGAAAATGCTTTACTTATTGATGATCTTAAGCATAGTTTATTAAGTATTCATCAATTATGTGATAAATGCTTTTTGATATCATTTGATTCTCATATATTCCAACAAGCGGTAACATTTTCTTTTAGGCCATAAAATGATACTTGAACAGCATGACATTCTCTACTCTTTTAATTCATTATAAATTGCTGAATGCTTTTCTCTTCTCTGCTCATGATTTGTTTTTGATGTTGACAAAGGGGGAGAGATAGATAAAAGATAAGATAGTAAGGGTTTATGATACAACTTTTTTATATATGAAATCTATGCAATCTTCAACTGTTCCATATAAGCAATCATTGCAAAATCAAGGGGGAGTAAACTATACAGATAGATATTCTTTTGTTTTTACTCCTAACATACAGATGGTTGTCATCATAAAAAAAGGGGGATAATGTGAATCATGCAGGTTTTGATAATGTAAAAAAAAAATTTGCTTGATAATGATTGTCATCATCAAATTAAAAAAAAAACTCAAAGAAAAATTATAGTTATGTCAATTTGGCAACACATCTAAAAGATGAAAAACTCCAAGAACTGAAATAGGCTTGTAATACAACTCAAAATAATGAACTATTTTCAAGCAAATCAAGCATACATATTTTTTTTGCTGTTATGGACGTGTATTTTGACGTTAATATTTATCACCCTTTCTCGCTCATTTAGTTTTCATTAGTTTTTGATTGTTTTCGTCCACATGTCTATTTTATCTAGTTAAAATTTCAGCTTAAAAATTGAAGTATTCAAGCTATAGTGGAGTTAAGAAGACGGTGTGCCAGAATTGACAACAACCAAAATTTCAACCTAGAAATCAAGAGTAATGTTTATGTTACTTAAGGCTTGGATAGTTATAATTTGTGTTTGCTTATTGTTAATCATCTTATACGACTAACTTTTGTATAGAAAACATTTTCCAAAACTTGTATAGTTCCCCAATTTATGGTTATTTTGTAAATAAATCTTGTTTTATGGTTAAAGTTGTCTCTAGAATATTTCCATTGGATTTAATGATGAAATCTGTGCAATTTCAGGTGAAAAAGAGGCTAAGTCATGAAGTGCTAAAAGTGACATTTGAGCTTAGCTCATTAGTTAGGCTAAGCGCGCATCCACCGTTAAGCGCAGCTTCAGTGCACTTAGCGTGACAAAAGAATCTGGCAGAGCATCAATATCAGGGTCGCGCGCTAAGCGCGAGATTAGTGCGCTAAGCGCGAGATTAGTGTGCTAAGCATAGTAGTTGTCTTTAGCCAGGCTCAACGCACGACTGGTGCTAAGCTTAAATCCACTTACTCGCGCTAAGCGCGAGGGTGGCGCTAAGCGCAACGTTGCGGGTTCAGAGCCTATTTAAAGCTATTTTATGCAGAATTAGGGTAAGAATCCAGAGAATCGCCATCACACATAGAAGTCAGAGCCCACCACAGTGCCTATTTCTGGAAAAGAGCTCTGGAGGCAGCAAGAGGAGCAACTTTTGCAGAGATACCTAGGTTGTGTAATTACAGAGAGATTAGTGAGTTGTAGAGTGATTGTGAAATGCTGAGAAGAGGAGGAGGGATCCCCCTTCTTGTGTATGGAGCAATATTCTCTACTCTTAATCTCATTATTGTTAGGGTTTTTCTGTAATGGCTGGCTAAACACCCTTGTTGGGGATTTCTAAAGAACAACTAATGTAATTACTTTAATATCTAATTGATTGTGTTTCTTGTGTTCAATGCTTCTTTCAGTGCTTAAATTCTGTATGCTCTTGGTCTGATCAACCATTTGTGTGCATAGTTAGGTGACTTTAGCATTGGGAAATATTTTGTTGCCTTAGAACTTAAATGAAGCAGGATTGAAACTTAGTCTTAAATGAGTGATCTGTGGATTAAGTTTTGGTTTTAAATATGTTATTACAATAATGTTGTTTGGTCTAAGTCTAGTCCAACAAGAGGGATTTGAGGACAAAGCTTAGGCTAAATTAATCTAAACTTTCGCAAACTATTTAAGCTGAGTCTAGTCCAACAAGAGGGATCTGAGGATGAAACTTAGTTTAAGTTAGTCTAAACCTAGGAGGGCTGTCTAAATTAAGTCTAGTCCAACAAGAGGGATCTGAGGATGAAACTTGGATTGATTCAGTCTAACTAGGGATCGAGATTTAGTAATTTAGGCTATAGCATAGAACACACAAGCATGATTGATTGGAGAAACATCTTTATATACATCAGCTGGTTTGTTAGAAAGACCCAACACCTTTACCTACTGCTACCAATCTTACTTGCATTTTTACTATTTTTAGCCTAGACTTAGTTTAATTTTGTTCTAAATCATCAATTATCAATGTTTCCTTCAATAATGCCTTATTTATGAATTTAACCCTGTCTAATACTAGTTCCCTGAGTTCGATACTCAGATTTATCCATTTTAATTTTAAATACTTGACAACCCGGTGCGCTTTCCGGCAAATCAAATTTCCCTTGAACATATTTGTATAAAGAAAAAGTGGACCAAAAAGTAACTGCAGGGGAAATCCAACACTTATGCTCAATTGTCTTGGATAACACAATTCAAGAGAGATTAAGACTTATTTTGATTCACAAATCCAGCCACAATGCAGCACCACAACTTAGTTTATTCATAGGCATCATATAAGAAACTTAGAAAAAAAAAGTTCAACAACAAGACTACTTCTAGGAATTGATAGGCTATGAATAACATGCATGAATTAGACTCAAAATTCAAATGATAGGCTACGAATTTCAAGAATACATGAACAAATGTATCTAGAATTCAATCAACAAAATCAAAATTCAATAGAAACTTAGAACATAATGTGACAATTATTATGACTAAATATGACTCTAAGACAACATGAATTAAATTTTTGTGTTTTCCTTTCTAATCAATATTTTGCAAGAAAATTGAGATATAAAGGTTCAGCACAAGAAGATTATGACTGAAAAATGATATAACCTGAAATCAATGCAAAAACATGATTCAAGAGTAGATCTATAAAATTCGAACCATAGAAATGCAAGAACAAGTGTAGATTTAAGATTTAATTGGTTTATTTATTTTTTGAATCTACTCTAAACAGAACCAAACCACAAGAAAATGGAGGAGATACATGGAAAAGAAGATGAAGAACAAGAAATTAAAGTGAATTGACTGAACAAAAAGATAGAGGAAGTAACAAAACATCACCTAGAGGAAGATGATCTGATACCACATAATGTAGCTCCATGTAGAGCTTGTAGGCCTTGGATCTTCTTTATCAATGGAGTCCTTTGCTTCTTGAAGATCAATGGCAGCGGAATGGAGAAGGAGGAAAGGTGATTAGAGATGCCACTTCAAGGGGAAGATGAGTCAGGAACATGCTCACCACCATAGGAAGCCATGGATAAGAGCTTGAAGGTAGGAGAAGATGAGTGGAGGGAGAAGGAGAGAGGGGAACGAAAATTTGAGAGAGAGAAAAGGGAGAATGAGGTCTGAACTTTGAAATCTAATTTCTCAAAAATCAAAGTTGAAAAACTGCACATTCAAGGCCTCTATTTATAGCTTAAGTGTCACACTAAATCGGAAGGAAATTTGAATTTCTATTCAAATTTTACTTGAATTTGAATTTGAATTTGTGGAGCCAAATTTGGAGCCAAAATTTTACTAATTATGATTATTGAATGTCAATTGTGGTTCAACCCACTAATCCAATATCAAGTCCAAGATTCTCCACTAAGTGTGCTTAGGTGTCATGAGGCATGTAAAGCATGAAGGACATGCACAAAGTGTTAGACCTTGTGGCCTGTTGGTATCATTTGATATTACTTGTTAGGCTTGTTGATCAAGTGACCTTTGCTTGTTGTATCCATAAATCACATATTCACTATCTTGAGATTCACTTTTCTTGGGGAGAAATGTGGCCTTTGTTTATTGTCTTCATAAATCACATATCCACTTATCTTGGGGAGAAATATGAACAAACTTTGATGCATGCCATGTGTTTGGAGAAATTGCTATCAATGTATCAACTTTGCTCTTCTCCGTTTTCATAGTCTTTCATCATGATACCCAGACTTATGATTTTATTCTGTGAATCACTTGAAGAATTTATGACATTATCTTCCCAAGTGATGTATACTTTCTTTTCTTTCTTTTCTTTGAAATTCCTCTTGTCAGATTTTTCATTCTTCTTTTGAAGACAGGACAATTGAATCTCATGTGCCCAGATTAATCGCATTCAACATTTTGGGGCTAAGGAGGAATCTTCTTCTTTCTTCTTGCATCATCATCTTCTTTCTTCTCTAGTTTTTTTATGTAGTTTCATTTCTCTCTACCCTTGTAGGAATAAAGGAATCATATTCAATGGCTTCCCATATCTTTAAATCAATGGCTTCTTTAAAGATCTGCATTTGGGTTTTCCAATAATGGTAACCCTCACCATTGAACATAAGAAGCCCATTAACAGATTTTCCCTCAGGAAATGGAAAGTTGAATGAGGCCATATCTATTCTTGAAGTTTTTAAAATTTATACAAGAATCTCGCTCTGATACCACTTGTTAAACCATCAACCTTAATAACTTAAGATGGATAGGCTTAGAATGCAGAAGAAGTAGCAATCAATTTAATAATGTTCTTTAAACATGCAAGACAAAATTGATTGCAACAAAATAAATGAGATAAGGGAAGACATAATGCAAACACAATTTTATACTGGTTTGGCAAAGTCCATGCCTACGTCCAGTACTCAAGCAACCCACTTGAGATTTTCCTTTCTCTTTGTAAATTCCTTTACAACTTCTGAACCACACAGGGACAACCCATCCCTTGTGTTCAGGAATTCTTACAACTTAAGAGACCCTCGGTCCCTTAAACAATCTCTTTGTATGAGAAGAAAGAAAGAAGAATTCTCTCTTGAAGAGAAGGATATTACAATTGATGTCCATGGATGAACTCTTAATGGATTTGCAGGTGTTTGCCCAAGAGTTTCTTTTGAGAGAGCATTTGACAATGAAGTTCTCTTGGAATCTCTCTCATTTTCTTTTGAGAGGATAAGACATTCTGGACCAGCAAAACTCTCTACCAATTTCATCCCAAGTCACACATATATATAGGCCTTTGATGGCCATTCAAAATCCAAATGATAAGATGTGACTGTTGGCGATATTCCTTGAAAATCCTCTCTGGTAATCGATTACAACATTAGTGTAATCGATTACACAGTTATTTTTCTTGAACAGTTGTGACTCTTCATTTAAAATTTGAATCCCCAACGTTCAGAGTCTCTAGTAATCGATTACATATGATGTGTAATCGATTACACACTTTCAAACCATTAGTAATCGATTACATGTGCCTTGGATGACTTGAAACCTTTCGTTTTGAGGCAAGGCTTGATCTTGAAGAAATCTTGAATCAAGGCTTTATTTGTTGAAACAATCTTGTATTAATCTTGAAGCAAATGAGCCTTGTTTGATTCTTCTTTTGACATCATCAAAATCATGTATACATAGATTCACATTCTCCCCCTTTTTGATGATGACAACCACCTGTAGGTTAGGAGCAACAAAAACAAGAAAATATCCATTTGTATATAGTTTTACTCCCCCTTTGATTTGCAATGTTTGCTTATATGAGACATTTGAAGATTTCATAGATTTCATATATAAAAAGATGTCTCATAAAGATTTCATATATCTTTTATCTATCTTTGATTGATTACTTTTGATGAATTTTGTCTATGATTGTTAACTTTTGATTGAGTTTTGATGCTTGTTTTCTGCTTAAATTTTTTATTGTCATTGATGATTATGATTGATAGTTATGTTGATTGTCTTTGATAATTGTTTTTGATTGTGTTTTGTTGATTGCTTTTGATTGTGTGTTTGATTATTTGTGTTTTTGATTGATGTGTTATTGCACTTGTTTTTGCTTGATTAATATTGAATGATTGTTTTAATGCCTTTTGGTATCACTTGATTCTCATACATTGCAACAAGTGGTAACTGTAGAAGCAAAGCTTCATGGTGAATCAAGATTCATTCAAAGATGTTTTGATGATAACAATGATGATAACAAAAGATGATGACAAAGGTGATGACAAAAAGCTCAAAGATCAATCAAAGAACAACTCAAGTGATCAAGATAGAATCAAGAACAATTCAAGACTCAAGAGGAAAGTTAAAGAGTCAAGAATCAAAATCAAGATTCAAGACTGAAGATTCAAGAATCAAGAGAAGACTTAATCAAGATAAGTATGAAAAGGTTTTCTCAAAAATTGAGTAGCACATGGATTTTTCTCAAAACATGTTTACCAAAGAGTTTTTACTCTCTGGTAATCGATTACTAGATTGCTATAATCGATTACCAGTAGCAAAATGTTTTTGAAAAAGTTTTCAAATTGAATTTACAACGTTCCAATTAATTTCAAAAGGCTGTAATCGATTACAATGTTTTGGTAATCGATTACCAGTGCCTTTGAACGTTGAAATTCAAATTCAAAAGTGAAGAGTCACATCCTTTCACATAAAAGCTTTGTGTAATCGATTACACTGATTTGGTAATCGATTACCAGTGATTGTTTCTGAATAAATCAAAAGATGTAACTCTTCAAAAGGTTTTTGAGTTTTTCGCATTGGTTTTAAGTTTTTCTAAAAGTCATAACTCTTCCAAATGGTTCTCTTGACCAGACATGAAGAGTCTATAAAAGCAAGGCTTTGATTTGCTTTTCAATACATTCATTCATTCAATCTTGAATACTTTTCCAATCAATCTCTTACAATCCTTTACAAGCCTTGAATCTCTTTGAACTTCTTCTTCTTCTTTGTACCAAAAGCTTTCTGAAGTTTTTTGGTTTTCTAAACCTTGAAAACTTGTGCTACTCATTCTTTTCATCTCTTCTCCCTTTGCCAAAAAGAATTCGCTAAGGACTAACCGCCTGAATTCTTTTTGTGTATCTCTTCTCCCTTTTCCAAAAGAACAAAGGACTAACCGCCTGAATTCTTTTGTGTCTCCCTTCTCCCTTGTCAAATAATTCAAAACGACACAGTCTGAGAATTCTTTTGATTCTTCCCTTTCCCTAATACAAAAGTGTTCAAAGGACTAACCGCCTGAGAATTCTTTTGTATCCCCATTCACAAAGTATCAAAGGTTTAACAGCCTGAGATCTTTGTCTTAACACATTGGAGGGTACATCCTTTGTGGTACAAGTAGAGGGTACATCTACTTGGGTTGTTGACTGAGAACAAGAGAGGGTACATCTCTTGTGGATCAGTTCTAGTGGAGGGTACATCCACTAGGTTCAAAGAGAACAAGGGAGGGTACATCCCTTGTGGATCTTTGCTTGTAAAAGGATTTTTACAAGGTTGAAAGAAATCTCAAGGACCGTAGGTCGCTTGGGGACTGGATGTAGGCACGGGTTGTTGCCGAACCAGTATAAAAACTCTTGTGTGTTTGTCTCCTTCTTCCCTACTCTTTTACTTTCCGCTGTGCATTTAATTTCCGCTTTTACTTTCTATTAAGTTTCTCTTCTACTCCTTATTCTCTTAACAACTTAGTAAAAGCCTTAGAAGAGTAATTTTTTAATTAGTAAAGGTTTAGGAATAATTAATTCAACCCCCTCTTCTTAATTATTCTGAGGCCACTCGATCCAACAGTAACATCTTTCTCCTTTCTATTCATGATTTGTTTTTGATGTTGACAAAGGGGGAGAGATAGATAAAAGATATATGAAATCTTTATGAGACAACTTTTTATATATGAAATCTATGAAATCTTCATATCTCATATAAGAAATCATTGCAATACAAAGGGGGAGTAAAACTATATATAAATGGATATTCTTTTTTGTTGTTGTTATTCTTGTTGCTCCTAACCTACAGGTGGTTGTCATCATCAAAAAAGGGGAGAATGTAAGTCATGCAAGCTTTGATGATGTCGAGAAGAGATCACATGTTTGTCATCATCAAAAAGGGGGAGAATGTGAAGGTATGTATACATGATTTTGATGATGTCAAAAGAAGAATCAAACAAGGCTCATTTGCTTCAAGATTAATACAAGATTTTTTCAACAAGCAAAGCCTTGATTCAAGATTTCTTCAAGATCAAGCCTTGCCTCAAAACGAAAGCTTTCAAGTCATCCAAGGCACATGTAATCGATTACCAATACATGTAATCGATTACCAATGGTTGGAAAGTGTGTAATCGATTACACATCATATGTAATCGATTACCAGAGACTCTGAACGTTGGGAATTCAAATTTTAAATGAAGAGTCACAATTATTCAAGAAAAATAACTGTGTAATCAATTACACTAATGCTGTAATCGATTACTAGAGAGGATTTTCAAGGAATATCGCCAATAGCCACATCTTATCATTTGGATTTTGAATGGCCATCAAAGGCCTATATATATGTGTGACTTGGGACAAAATTGGTAGAGAGAGTTTTTCTGAACTGAAATGTCTTATCCTCTCAAAAAGATTCCTTGGTCAAACACTTGCATATTCAATAAGGAATCTTGATTGATCTTCAATTGTAATATCTTTCTCTTTTAAAGAGATTTCTTCGTCTCTTCTTCTTACTTCTGAAAAGGGATTAAGAGATCGTGGGTCTCTTGTTGTAAAGGATTCCTGAATACAAGGGAAGGGTTGTCCCTGTGTGGTTCAGACTTTGTAAACGGATTTTTACAAAGGGAGTGGAAAATCTCAAGTGGGTTGCTTGAGTACTGGACGTAGGCAAGCACGGACTTTGCCGAACCAGTATAAAAATGTGTTTGCATTCTCTCTTCCCTTATCTCATTTATTTTGTTGCAATCAATTTTGTCTTTCATGTTTAGAGAACATTATTAAATTGATTGCTACTTCTTCTGCATTATGAGCCTATCCCTCTTAAGTTATTGAGGCCGCTGGTTTAACACAAAGTGACTATATGATGTGGCAATGGGGTGTAACAAGAAAATGCTCACCTCCCCCTTAGGCTTGTTCGAAATTTAATTGGATTGGGCTTCTCGCAATTCAATTAAATTTCTCTCCCAACACACACATCAAATAGTGCACTTAATGCATGTGAAATTATAAAATTACCCCTAATACAAAAACTAGTCTAGGTGCATTAAAATGCAAGGGCTGAAAAATCCTACATTACTAGGGTACCCTCCCTACACTATGGAGCCCTAAATACAAGGCCCAAAAATAATGAAACCCTAATCTAATATGTACAAAGATAAGTGGGCTCATATTTAGCCCATGGGCCTAAAATCTACCTTAAGGCTCATGAGAACACTCGGCCTTCTCCTGTATCTCTGGCTCAATCTTCTTGAAGTCTTCTATCCAATGCCCTTTGGGAGGTAGCATTACATCCGCCTTGTTGAGGCAAATATGTGTCAATAAGGTTTCTCTGCAACAATGAATAACAAATGTTTGACAGATCCTAAAACCTCATAAATGGGGTCCATAATGGCTATATGCCAACAACCTAATCATAAGCATCATAAGGAAACAATTAATCCTAGTATGAGATTGCTAATTATTGGCAAAGAACATATTCAAGATGAAAGCAAATAGATGGTTGAATTCAAGGTGGAAAATGGCATGAAAATTTTGAGGATTAACATGAAGAATGGTAATTATCCAAGTGGTCGAATGATTAAGCCTTCCACGAATGTCCAAAAGGAGGAACGGATAATTCATCAATAAAAGGAAAGATCACTCACACTCAAATGTTTGACTAGGACATAGAAGAGAAGGTCTGCGATTTTGTCTTCTATGAAGAAAATGAGTGGGAGTCGCCACCAACGCTTATTTATGGAAAACGTTAGAAAAAAACCAAAAAGAAGGTTTGCGAATTTTGAAAAAAAGAGGTTTGGGAGTTGTTTACGTATAGGGAAGGTGTTAGCACCCAATACGGTCATCACAAAGAATGACAACCTTTAATCGAGTAAGCAAAATGTAACTTCAAAATTATTTATTTTCCCAAGAGCAGTGAATTCTCTTTTTTATTATTTTTTTGAATCGACAAGGGTGTTGCCCTTGCTCCTACGTATCCCCAGGTGCAATGAGGAAATCAGACTTACGTAGTTCTTTACAAAAAAAGTTTGTGTGTTGAATTGATTTTAACTTTTTTGAGAGATATGTCGTAATTACAAAAGAAAAGTCTTTAAGGCGCTGGACCTTGAAAAGATCTCAAGTGATATTTGACGAAAATAAGTTTGCTTGTGAATTGATTTCTTTTTGATTTGGTTTTGTTCGTTGGTCGGATATCCTTTATATCCACCTATTATGAATATGATGAATATCTCTGAGCGCGCGAGGCGAGTCCAGGACCCAGCATCGGGCGCTACAACAACAAAATGCTCTTGGAGAATTAATTGGCAAGTTTGAGACTTAGCCTGACAACTTAAAGTAAAAGGAAGTAAACATAACGGAATCGCGGGAACAACATAAATACAAAAATCATGAAAAATACGAGAAATAATGAAATTTAGTGCGTCAGAAATCGTAAATTATGGAAACGAATTTAAATTAATTCAAGAAATATAGGATTGGATTTCATCGTTCATACCATATAGAAATCATTTTCTAACATTATTGATGCATATATAGTTATCACAAGTCGATCCTTCACACTTGGAACCTAAGAATACTTAGTGAATATCGATCCCTCACATATGCACTAAATACCCCAGCATTACAATTTTATTCTCATGCTTTTTTGTAATCAAGACGTTATGCTCTATTCCCAACAACGTAACATAAAGAGTAAAATCATTCGGTTTGGATTCTAAGATTACCTTCTGATCTCACTTAAAATCCAATTTCATGACACTAGTGATCAACTAGGATAGAGAATTACGCGTAGAATGAAATTACCAATAATGAGTAGAAAAGATTAATACATACATAATATAAAAGGGACCCGCAAGTGTATAGAGGTTACATCCAATCTTTTAAGAAAAACTAATCGATCATTGTGCAGAGCACAAGACTAATAAGAGAACTGGCATAGGAAACAATCCACAGACACAATTCTGCAGCGCCTCGGCTCCACTTTTCCTCTTCCCTTGCAGGGCTATTTATAGAAAATTCCATTTAGTGCAGGGGAAACTCGCCCAAGCAAGCTGGAGCTCGCCCAGGCGAGTTGCTTGCTTAGGGCTAAAGTTTCCTCTTAGCCAAGGCGAGCTAGATGCTAGTTTGGGCAAATTTAGGGTCAGAAAAATTTATGAAATTACCATTTTACCCTTCCTTGTGGATTTGTTTCTAGATCTAACAAACAACCATCAAAACCCTAAGTGACCCCTTCGCCTTGCACCATAACCAGTGCCAAACACCGTAATTCGATTGGTAATGATCATAACATTATACTCAAATGATAAAAGCATTATACTCGAATGATAAACGCATTATACCTAGATGAAATTAGGGTTTGACAGTTTCCTCTCTTTACTTATCTTTTATTGAAAATAAAAAAAGTAAAGATAATGACACTAATTTATTCGAGCAATCTTGTTATTCAAAGCCTCATGACAAAGAAAACAAACTAGTGCAACTGATAAAACAGAAGGACATTGAAGTCTGATAGGGCATAAAGAGCAGAGGACATTGACTTTGAAGTCTTGTAAAGCATAAACAGAAGACATCGAAGTCTCGTAAAGCATAAAAAAACAGAAGACATGAAGTCTTGTAAAGCGTAAAAATAGAAGACATCAAAGTCTCTGAAAAGCATAAAAATAGAAGACATTGAAGTCTTCAAAGGCATAAAATAGAAGACATTGAAGTCTTTGAAAAGCATAAAAACAGAAGACATTGAAGTATTTGTAAATCATAAAAACAAAAGACATTGAAGTCTTGTAAATCATAAAAACAAAAGACATTGAAGTCTTGTAAAGCATAAAAACAGAAGACATTGAAGTCTAAGGAAACATAAAGATAGAGGATGTTGAGTCCTCTGGACACATAAAGACAGAGAACATTGAGTCCTATGAAAAGATAAAGATGGAGGACGTTGAGTCCTATGAAAACATAAAGATGGAGGACATTGAGTCCTATGAAAACATAAAGATGGAGGACGTTGAGTCCAAGGAAACATAAAGGCAGAGGACGTTGAGTCCTATGAAACAACAATAAAGGATGTTGAGTCCTATGAAAACATAAAGCAAAGGACGTTGAGTCCTATGAAACAAAAAACAAAGGATGTTGAGTCCTATGAAACATGCCAATAGGTACTAGTACCCAAGGGCTCAACCTTATAAGAAAGCAAGAGGTTGACTCTATAAGAGGGTCTCTCATCCTCAACTCAAAAGATAGGACATTGGACTTTGGAAATTAGTATATAAAGAGAAATCTATGCACTTATAGCCTGATATGAGTTTTGGAATGCAGAGGCATGCAACCTTCATCTTGAAATGCAGTAAATGTAGGCTTTGCATCTAGCAATGTAGAATGTTTTGAATCATCAAAATTGTGCAATGCTCATGACCTTTTTTCTTCATTTGGTGATTTTGATTTTTGGTATGAAAAACACAGATTGACTGTCTCTTTCTGAAAAAACAATGATTAATGCAACCTCATATTATCTTTTGTAGGTCTCTTCAAATATCCTCTCAGAGTGTATGTTTATTATGATTTAAACTTTGGCAATTTCAGAAGATGGCATTAAAGTCATTCCACGTTTAATTAGTTGACTAAAGCATTAATTTGAGGGTTCGCCCCTTTTTTTTTGTTTAAAACTTCGATTACTCTACACATCAAAGAAGATATTATGCCTTGGGTTGACTGCATGGACCTTTAAGGGATGGAAATGGATAGTTACACTTTGGTATATGGCCGAGTGAAACTTTCCTGATCTAAGATCACATAGAAATGCCATAGGTTTATCGATCCTATTGAGGCTCGATGATATCGGCCGATCCCGAAAGGAATTATGTAACAATGGAGGCCTATGATTCAAAAGGAATCTCATTGGCTTGGAGTGAGAAACTAATGTTGTGCATACTTTACTATCACAATTTCCTTTGGTCGTCTTCCACGAGCTCCTTATTGAATGAGTTTCCTTCTCAAGTTGTCCAAGTGCTAACCTTGGGTTTTTTGTGTGCAGGATTTATTCCAAAATCCAAAATCAAAAGAAAAATTAGTCATTTCTTGATCCACATGGACTTTATTGGCCATTAATGTGGTCACGGGTAAGAAGGCTATGAATGAAAGGATCAGAGAGACTCAAAAAGTGTTTAAGAGTTATATTGAGTAAGAACCTCAAGAGCCTTGCTTGTACTTTTATTCATTTCAAGTTTTTGGGTTGGGCTCTACTCCAATTGTCTTATACATTAATCCTTATTGCACTTTTGTGCCTTCCTTGTAAAATTTGGAGGACACTCGTCTTTTTTTTTCTTTTTTCTGCTTTACTCGCCTTTGGTGGATTTGCTTTCTGCTCTTTTTTTTACATCATTGTTGCCTAACCTAGAGCTTAGTAAACCTCATGCATGTGTTGTTTTCATTGCTCTTCCTGCCAATTTAGTGGTGGTTTTTACTCTGGGTTCTTTTTTTTAAGAAAATAATTGCATTTGGCTCATAATGGGTAGCAAGGGATAAATTAGTTTTTTAGGATAAAGAAACATGGCCATGTGTCATTTCAAATCTTGACTAGACTTTTACAGTTTGGATTTTTGGATGAAACCTCTGATGAACAAGCCCCTAATCGCTTTCATTTCTCACCTTTCCCCTTTCCTTCTTCTTCCTCCCTTTTTTTATCATCAAATTTTTTATAACCCTAACTTTTCCTAGGTCGCCCTTTTCGGGTTTTTAACCTATCGGGTGAGCATTTCCTATCATTGCCCTAGTATAGGGTTCAACGGTATCTATAGCTATCGTTTGTCATGACCTTGTAGTAAGAAGAACCGAAAGAAATTGTGTAGGTTCTCGAAAAAGAATTTCCAAGGATGAGAAAAGTTTAAAAGATTTTCAATCAACCGATTAAAACCCAAACAACTCAATTATTTTTTTTTGCAAAACTCTTGAAGATGATGCATGTTTGTACTTAACATTCATTTAGCAAAACAGTCAATCAAGTGTTTTGTTTAATTTTAATCAACGTTTATGGCACCCCCACCAAACGTGCTAAATGTGCGATCTCTAATCGAGAAGACTTGGAAGTTGGCTCTAGAGTGCAGGTCATGTGAGTGAGCAAACCAATGGCATACATTCATATTCCAGATCAAGTTAAATAAATATGCAAAGATGTAATTGTGAGAGAATGAGAGACAATGACATCAAATTCATCCATATTATTAGCATTGTGACTGTTGTCTACAATAATAGCATAAACCTGAACATCCTTATGAGTCCTTGGAAATATCCAGCAACAACCTTCAAATTTCCCCAAGCATCATGCATAGTATCTCTTGACAATGTTAGAATTCACAAGTGATTTTCCTTCTCAAATCTCAGCTAGCCTACATCAATCAGACTTTGCACCTTATGTTTCAGGGTCATATAGTGCTTAATGGAATGCCCCAGAACTCCCCCATTATAAGCACATGTCACATTCGAGTTGTATCCTCGGGGAAATGGAGGTTGAGGAATCTTTGCTAGGCTTATGGCTACCATTGCATTATTGAGAAGATAAGGGAGTAAGTCAGCATATGACATCGGGATTGGGGTTATTCTATAGGATTCTTTTATGGGAAATTCCTTCCCTGATTGGTGTTTTGGTTGGTATTAGGGGTGGTGTTTGGTCTTGGATGTGCTGCGGGTGGATGTTGTGGTCGATTTAGGGGTGGCCTTTGTGGCTGACCGGGTGTTTTTGGTTGGTAGGGTGGTGGGTAATGGGCAGGATTGACATTGGCCGAGTAGTGATATTGCCGGGGAGGATATTGATACATGGGATTATAAGGGGCTAATGGAAAGTTTGGCCACGTGGGCATTGCAGCCACAACATGAGGTTCTCCCTCCTTCTTCCTCTCACCACTCCTCTCGAGTCCCTCATTACTAGGATTCATAGAAGCAACATAATTAAATTTCCCTTTCCTCAAACCTGCTTCAATTCTCTCACCAGGAAACACTAGATCTGCAAAACTTAAAGGCATGTAACCTATCATTTTCTCATAGTAGAACACCGACAGTGTGTCCATTATCATTGTTATCATCTCTCTTTCTGCCATAGGGGGCACTACTTGAGCTGCTAGGTCTCGCCACCTTTGAACATGTTCTTTGAAAGACTCATTGTCTCTCTTGGACAGGTTTTGCAGTTGCGTTCTGTTTGGCACTATGTCAGAGTTGTATTGGTACTGCCTAATGAAAGCATCCATCATATCCCTCCAAGAGCGGATTCGAGTGGATTCCAGGTTAGTATACCAGATAATAGTCGCCCCAGCCAGGCTTTCTTGAAAAAAATGCATCAGTAGCTTCTCCTCCTTCGCATAAGCCTCCATTCTTCTACAATACATCCTTAGGTGGTTCTTAGGGCAAGAGGTCCTTTTGTATTTATCAAAATCTGGCACCTTGAACTTCGGGGGAATAGTCACATCGGGTACCAAACATAGCTCTAACATGTCGGCAAAACCAGAACTTCTTCCTCCTTCGATGGCGCGTAACCTATCCTCCATATGCTCAATCTTTTCCTTCTTAAATACTACAGGAGGCCCTTCTCCCCTCACAAAATGCAAAGGTTGTGATAACATGTGATGTTGAGAGGCTCCAGGAGTGTTCAACGTAGGGATGCCAAAAGCTGCATGCCCTTCAATAGTATATCTTGGATGGGGCTCGAAACCTGTTATAGTGTGGTCTATGGGAGCTTCTTGTGCCTCCTCCCTAGCATT
The DNA here is from genome assembly GCF_004193775.1 of Glycine soja. NCBI lineage: Eukaryota > Viridiplantae > Streptophyta > Magnoliopsida > Fabales > Fabaceae > Glycine > Glycine soja. The sequence continues at coordinate 10,294,960 of NC_041020.1, forward strand.
AGAGTTATAGGCTTGAGTCTGATTGGGTTAAGTTTGATGATTCTCAGTACAAACAGGGATATGATTAGTAACATTCTCGGCAGACACCTGTACAACCATGGGTGGTGTATAGTTAAGAGGCAGAACATATGGTGGAAAAGTATATCTATTATGGCTTTGGGTGTACTGAGGCCCATATGCAGTTACCCCGTCACACCTCCTTGACCTTCCACATCCGTCACTAGGTGACTTTCTTGATTAAAAACGGGTTGGTGAGTTGGGTCCCTCTCAGTAGTGGTACTGGTAGCAGCAGCTACAGCAGTGTTAACCTCCATTATCTTCCTCATATCCATCATTGTCATCATTTTCTCCTTCATGGCCTCCATATCGACCTTCATTTGTTCCTGCACTTCCTCTATTTCACTCATTATCTTGGTCTTGGCACGCATCCGGTAAGGGTGTCGTAACGCGCGGTCTTTGTTTTTTATTACAATGGTTTTTTTTTTAGTTTAAGGAAAGAATGCAATGAATGAGCTAGAGCTATGATTAATGAACACGAAGAGCGATGAAAACAAAGATTCCTCGCTTGATTGTGCACGTCATTTTTAATATCCATAAAAGGCTTTTTCCCTTCCTTTTTTAAGGGGTGATGAGCTAACATTCACTAACCCAATGTGCACCATCATGCAAAAAGATGGCCATGTTTCCATTGCATGGATAAATGTTGCATGATCATTAGAATGCATGGACATACAAGGCGTGAGCAATATGTGTGAGGAAGACGCACAAAATGCGATGATTCATACTAACATGATGCTATAAGATATGCAATGAATATGACGTGAATGACTAACTATGATATGCAAAATATTAACTTATACGACATGCATTGTATGCAAAGAAAGAAACCTAATGCGTATGGGTAAGAAAAATTTAAGGCAAAAGAACAAGAAAGCTCTGTGTCCCTAATTCGGCAGCCTAACGGCATAGATCTAATGGTTAACTATCAATGACATTTTCCATGGGTAGCTTTAAACAAGTTTCACCGGCCTCTAGAGCTAGCAACCCCTTTTGTAACAACATACGTGGTAGTAGGCAACCTACCGGTGGTGATGCGTTACTCGAGATGAGGCTTCACGATAGTCAGGAAAGTCCAAGGCCCATTGTGACACTCGTTAGAGCTCCACTCCCTATGGCCCACTCAGACCCAGGTATAGGGTCCATCATCTCAAAGTGTATGATAAGGCGTGGGTGAAATGTGTGAGTGGAGCAACCTAGATGACTATGCAACCCTACTTGCAAAACAACCAGAAAATTCCCAGACAAGTACAACAGGTGTCATCCACCCTAGGATTCAATACCAATTATTTCTACCCACAAAGCAATAAATAAACACAATCATACACACGAAGAAAACAACCAAGCAATATATATGCACGTGATAGCATAACAACGGATAAAAGAAGCGGGATAAAAAAAATTGCGAAAAAGAACGAAATGGGAACAATAATGAATAGCAACAAGGCGCATTAATGAATAAAAAAAGGAAAATAAAAAGAAAAAAAATCATGATGAAATCGCACACTCGATTAAAAGACTTGACTCTCTAACGACCTCCCCAGTGGAGTCGCCATCTGTCGCAACATAACATCACAATGGGACGGCAAAAGAAAAATAAAGAGTGATTTTGTCTTCTATGAAGTGCTGGATCAAGTGGCCTCGGAATAATTAAGAAAGGGGGGGGGGGGGGGTTGAATTAACTATGAACATGTCTTGACTAATTAAAAAATTATCCTTCTTAATGTTACTAGATTCAATTAGGCTTTACAACTAAGTTATGAGAAAGTAAAGAATAAAAACAATAGCTTAGACAAAAGTAAAGCGAAAATAAAAAGTGCATAGCGAAAAAGTAAAGAGTGTAGGGAAGAAGAAAGCAAACACAAGATTTATACTGGTTCGGCCACAACTCGTGCCTACGTCTAGTCCTCAAGCAACCCATGGTTCTTGAGATTTTCAATAACCTTGTAAAATCCTTTAAAAGCAAAGATCCACAAAGGATGTGCCCTCCTTTGTTCTCTTTGAACAACCAATTAGATATACCCTCTACTTGAAGCGAACCACAAAGGATGTACCCTCCCTTGTGTTCACTATTACAACCAAGAAGCTACCCGCTTCTTACACATAATTCTCAAATGGTTAGTTCTTTGAATTCAGTGTTTGGGCAAAGAATTCTCAGACGCTTAGTTCATTGAATTCTTTGATTGGGGAATCAAAAGAATTCTCAGACGGTTAGTTCTTTGAATTCTTTTGGCAAGAGGGAGAAGGAAAGAATCAAAAGAATTCTCAGACGGTTAGTTCTTTGAATTCTTTTGGCAAGAGGGAAAAGGAATGAAGAAGAAGAATAACACAAGTTTTTGGCCAATGAACTTTTCTTGATAAAGAAAGTATTGAACAAAAACCCTTAGAAGAAAGTTGAGAATGAATTAGAATGTCAGTTTTTAAAATTTGTGCCATAGTCACATATTTATAGTCATTTGATGACTCAAGTTAAAGTTTGTGACTCTTGGAAATTTCTTTAAAACTAGTCACTTTAAAAGTTGTGACTCTCTTGAAAACTAGTCACTTTAAAAGTTGTGACTCTTTTTGAAAACTAGTCACTTTAAAAGTTGTGACTCTTTAAAAAATCTTCAGAAACTAGTCACTTTAAGAATTGTGACTTTTGGTAATTTAATTTTCAAAATAAGTCACTGGTAATCGATTACCATCATAGTGTAATCGATTACACATCAACATGAAGAAAACGAGTGGGAGTCTTGAAAAGAAGGAGTTCAGAAGTTGTTTATGCATAGGGAAGGTGCTAGCACCAATGCGGTTGTCACAAAAAACGACAGCCTTTAATTGAGTGTGCAAAATGTGACTTCGAAATTATTTATTTTCGCAAGAGCAGTGAATTCTCTTTTTTATTATTTTTTTTCGAATCGACAAGGGTGTGGCCCTTGCTCCTATGTATCCCTAGGTGCAATGAGGAAATCAGACTTACGTAGTTCCTTACAAAAAAGTTTGTGTGTTGAACTGATTTTAACTTTTTTGAGAGATTTGTCTTAATTACAAAAGAAAAGTTGTTAAGGTGCTGGACCTTGAAAAGATCTCAAGTGATATTTGACGAAAATAAGTTTGGTTGTGAATTGACTTCTTTTTTATTTGGTTTTGTTCATTGGTCGGATATCCTTCATATCCACCTATTACGAATATGATGAATATTTATGAGCGCGCAAGATGAGTCGAAGACCCAGCATCGGGCGCTACAACAACAAAATGCTCTAGGAGAATTACCAGGCAAGTCTGAGACTAACCGTGGCAACTTAAAGTAAAAGGAAGTAAACATAATGGAATCATGGGAACAACAAAAATACAAAAATCATGAAAAATACGAGAAATAATGAAATTTAGTGCGTCAGAAATCGTAAATTACGGAAACGACTTTAAATTAATTCAAGAAATATAGGATTGGATTTCATCGTTCATACCATATAGAAATCATTTTCTAACATTATTGATGTAGATATAGTTATCCTAAGTCGATTCTTCACACTTGGAACCTAAGAATACTTATTGAATATCGATCCCTCACATATGCAGTAAATACCCCAACATTACAATTTTATTCTCGTGCTTTTTTGTAATCAAGACGTTATGCTCTATTCCCAACAATGTAACGTAAAGAGTAAAATCATTCAGTTCAAATTCTAAAATTACCTTCTGATCTCACTTAAAATCTAATTTCATGACACTAGTGATCAACTAGGATCAAGCATTACGCGTAGAATGAAATTACCAATAATGAGTAGAAAAGATTAATACATACATAATATCAAAAGGGACCCGCAAGGGTATAGAGGTTACACGCAACCTTTAAGAAAAACTAATCGATCGTTGCACAGAGCACAAGACTAACAAGAGAACTGGCGAAGGAAACAATCTATGGACACAATTCTGTAGCACGTCGGCTCCACTTTTCCTCTTCTCCTTCTTCTTTTGCATTTTCTCTTTATTTTTGGGCTTGCTGAACCCTTTTTCCTCTTCCCCTGCATGGCTATTTATAGAAAAATCCATTTAGTGCCGAAGAAAATCGCCCATGCGAGCTGCTTGCTTAGGGGTGAAGGTGTCAACTCTCCTAAGCGAGCTCTAGCTCGCTTAGGCGAGTGGCTTGCTTAAGGATAAAGTTACCTCTTAGCCCAGGCAAGCTAGATGCTAGCCTGGGCGAATTTAAGGTCAGAAAACTTTATATAAAGAACATTTTGCCCGTCCTTGTGGCTTTATTTCTGGATCTAACAAACAACCATCAAAACCCTGAGCGACCCCTTGTCCTTGCACCATAACTAGTGCTAAACACTGCAACTCGATTGGTAATGGTCAAAACATTATACTCGAATGATAAAAGCATTATACTCGAATGATAAATGCATTATACCCGGATGAAATTGGGGTCTGACATAGTTCTGGAAAGTGTTCCCAGAAGTGCTTAAGAACAATTTAATTGATTAAATCAAGAATCTAATCGATTACTGTAACGACTCGCCTTGTCGCTACAATATCATCACTCTAAACCGCTAGAAATTTCAATTTTTTTTTAAAACTCCATTAATTTGCTTATGAAAAATGAAAGTAATTTTTTTCTCGATATACATTCACCACACAACGCACCATTACATAAGTTTGTGATTTATTTTTTTCTCGATATACATTCTCCATAGTAACTCAGTACACATCATTCGCATAATGGAAAATAAATTTGTGATTTACATCCTCAATTCAACAAAAGAATTATGGAACTAACTATGGAGGAGTTGATTAACAAAACACGACTCTCTCCCAAAATAATCCCAATGTCATCACGTTGGCTTGGCGACTCCAAAAAAGAATCTCACTTCTCGTACTCTACTGCTGTCAAATAACCACACGGTACAAAAATTGCGAGGGATGAGTTTATAATAAAATAAAATTAATGAAAAAAATAAAATAACCATAATTTGTAATAAAACATTAAAAAATATCATGACCTTACACAAACATTCAGTAGTCCAACACACACTCAACAAATAGTCATCATCAGTCCATAGCTCCAATCAATCATGCTTAGTATGATGCATGCACCTGACCTCAACTCTCAAATGCAATGTGGTACCATCCCTAAGGAAATAGCCTAAGTGTGTCCACACGACACTCTCACTTAGGAAAACTAGGCAGTAAGTGTCGAGGTCACTCTGTCGTGAACATGCAACTCCCCCCCCCACGGCGATCAGCTTGAGTCTCAAGGGAGTTCCAAACCGAGTGACATGCCCCCTAGTACAAGTATTCCTCCTCACGAGAAACTACAAGTACTTATTGACAAAGTTTATACTATTTCCATGTCATATGAAGTATGAAACATGGGCACCATCAAATGCACTGACCGTGTATAATTAAAGATTCTAAGCCACCCCTTTCCAGAGATGCTTAAAACTCTTTAACCGCTCTATTAAGGTCATTGCACCCCCCATGAACATACACAACATACAACATATGAAACATGGGCACCATCAAATGCATTCACTGTGGATAATTAAAGATTCTAAGCCATCCCCCTCCAGCGATGCTTAAAACTCTTTAACCACTATATTTCCCCCACCAGGGACATCCAACAAGGTCACTACACCCCTCCATGAACATACACATCACACAATGTATGAAACATGGGCACCATCAATGCACTGACCGTGGATAATTAAAGATTCTAAGACATCCCCTTCCAGAGATGCTTAAAACTCTTTAACCACTTTATTTCCCCCACCAGGGACATCCAAAAAGGTCAATTCACCCCCTATGTACATACACAACATACATCATCATAGTGTATTTTCAACATCATCAACATTTCATCTCAATATCACTCTCAACATCACATCTCAATGACATTATCAACAACAACAACATCATCTCATATTAACGTAATCATCAATAACAACATCAACTCATATTGACATAATCATCAATAACAATATCATTTGATATCAATATCATTATAAACATCAACCTCACCTCATATCAATTAATGTCATCAATAGCAACATCAACAGTAAGTCACATTCCGCATATACATACATCTATAGTTCTTACCTGAGATTCACACTTCCTAGGTCTTCAGACCACACAACTCTAATAGTAATTTTATTAATCAATAATAGATTTATCACATCCCATTAGTCAAAAACATCGTTTTCTTGAAAACCAGCATGCAACAGGGACATGCATACATCCCCATAGTTAGGTTCCCTGACTCCAACTATGGTATCAAAAACGGTAAATTATAATAAACTCCCCTCACCAATCCTGAGCTCTCCTTCAGTTCCTCTTTGCGTCGCTCAAAGGTCTCTCTTATTCATGCTCATTAGTCCAAACGCAAGGTTCTATATGCCAAATTGAAGGAAATTTAATATGGATTTTAGAAACAAGGTAATGAAAACATTTGGAGTCAAATACCTCTGTCAAACATAAAGGGCTGAGGGGTGTTTCGGATTCTACAAAAAGGAAACATCATTTTGAAATTCTGATCACGCCAATGTGACCGGGGTTCAGTGAAGGTCACAAAAATAACATCAATGTTATAAAAAGATAACTTTTACAATGTCTAATTCTCCCCTATTACATACCCAACACATATGAGACACTAAGAGGAACTCAACTAATTAGGAGAAGGGTTTAGAAATCAAGATTACCTTAGAGAAGCTATGAAATGGAGGATTGGGGGATTTTCTCCACCTAATCCTTGAGGAGGATTATGAGGATTCCACTCTAATTAAAGTGTTCCTCTTGGTATGGGGGTTCGATGGCAAGCAACGGCAGCTCGCGGTGGCCGCCAGTGGTCGTGGGTGGTGGAAAAATGAAGTGTTAGGGTTTGGGTGGCGTTTTGGAGAAGAGGATAGTGAAAAATTGTGTTTTTCATGCTGAGGAACGTATTTATAATCTATAGATCTTGCTTAGCAAGCTCATCTCGCTAAGCTGGAGTCCACTTTTCGCGCTTAGCGTGAGAATTCCGGCTTAGCGCAACTCCCTCTGCACTAGGGCACACTTAGCGGGCCAAATTTCGCTCAGCGCAATTCCCTCTCGGGTTGGAATTGCACTTAGCACACCCTTCTCGCTTAGGGAGACTATGGAAACATGTCTTAGGAAGCTCCAGGAAAAATTTGAAGATGATCCAACGGTTAACGAATCCGAGATCGCGCTTTTACTGGAATAGGTTTAGGTAAAATCTGAAATCTCATAATTTCAACTTAGCTCAACAAAACTCCACATAAATCAACATCCACATCAAGAAATTCAAACATGACTAATTCAAGCCATACCTCCACTCATTCAAGTCAACTATATAGTCAAATAACACGATAAATACAATTAAACATCAATTTATAACTAGTAATATTTCAGGGTGTTACAATTACATTATTCTTGAATGCTTCCAGGTTTGGGGAAGAACACTTTAATCAATTAAAATGAGAATCTAATTGATTACCTTCTCAAGATAATCAATTACATTACCAATTTAATCAATTACAATGATTATAACTATTTTATCCATATATATACCCACCTGGTGTTCTCACTTTCAACAATGATTTAGAATGAGTTTCCTTAACTCATAAACTTCAGTTTTCATTTCTTGGAGTTTTTAAAAGAAAAGTGAGTTGTAAAAACATTTGAGATCAAGAGAGGTTCATTCAATCAAGTCTTTTGTTCTTGCATTTGAACGTAAAGGTTGTATCTCTCCTTGACTCTATTTTCTTATGTTTTTACATATTGTTGCTGCATGTGCATGAGTTTTTATAGCATGCTAGAATAGGTGTTTCTAGTTTGAAGCTAAGAGTATGTTTCTCTTAGGCTTAGATTCACAAAGGACCCAAGTTTAGGTGTCTAAGTTTCATTTTTTGGGTAGGATTTTAAATTTCTTGTGATTGCTTGTAAAACTCACATTGCATAGTGGAAATCTAATTCGAGTTGAATTAGATAACTGGAGTAGTTTCTCTAGAAATAGAGAGTGAACCAATATAAATCTTTGTGTCTATCTTTTCTTTAACTCTTATCTCTATTGAATTCTTTATCAATTTGCTAAGGTTTAAAGATATTTCAAATTGATGCACTTTAAAAAAAGGATATTGTGTTCAGGTGATTGATTCAATATTGGTTTTAAAATAAAAGTTGTGATACGATCCCTGTCAAGCAAAAGTTTTTAAAACTGTTTTTATTTCGATTTGATTTTAAAACCAATTCAGCCCCCTCTTGGTTTGGTGAGTCCCATCATTTTTTTTCAAAATTTTCCCTGATCGATGAGGTAAAAGGCAAGGGCTCTAGGAATATGTCATCTCCTAAGGTTATGGAGGCTTTACAAAAGGCCTTTTTTTTTGGAAGAAGATTTCCCAATATCTTCTTCTAGAGAAAAACAACCATAAGAAGAATAAGGAGAGTCCAAAGTGGTCTATCATGAGGTCAATGAAGAATAATTGTATGTTGATTTAACTAATAAAGTGATTGATCCACCAGAAGATTGCTTATCACTATTGACCGATCCCATTTAAAATAAGCAATTTGATGATTCACTCCTGAATTCTATGTTGGTAGAAGAGGTTGACTTTCTATCAGTTGAAGTAGATATAGTCAGTCTCATACCCAGTGAGTTCTAGGCTTATGAAAAGTAGCCAGATTAGTTGGATGGTGATGTCTTTGCTTAGGAAGTGGAATGGCATCGTTGGTTGTAGAGTCTAATCAGTAATACAAAGAATGATGTTTGAGAAGCCCACAGAGGAAATGGGGAAACATTTAAAGCAATTATATATCAGAGCTCATATTAACGACAAAAACATTGAGTAGAGTGATTGTAGATGCTGAAGTTGTGTTAAACCTAATGCCAATCAATACCTCGAAGAAAATTGGAAAATGAATAAGGGATTTAACAACAACCAACATGAAGATGATTAAGTTTACTAGTGGTGGAACTCATGCTTTGGGTGTGTTGTTAGTTGATTATATAGTTGGTACCAAAACTAGAAAGACTATGTTTTCGTGGCAAATGTTAAGCCAACATATACTTTGTTGTTGGGACATGATTGGATTCATGTAAGGATTAATTCTTGATATTTTTGGATGAAGATAAGGTGGAAATGGTTCATGCTGATAGAAGTCTATTGGAAGCTGAAGTGCATATGGCTTAAGCTATCTATTATTCACCTTATATGAAATCAATTCAAGTGCTTGATAAATATTAGGAAGGATTATGGAAGGCATGTAGCTTAACTACAAAAGGCTTTGAGATCGAAACCTTGGTCGGATCCATGACTTTGACGTTCTTTGATTCATGATGCATGACAAAGAGACAGTGTTGGATCTGTTAGATCGGTTGACTATTCTCAATATAGGGAATAATCTTGTTGATTCAAATTCATATGATGAAGAAGGCAAATAGGAAATAATGAATGACCAAGACATTCATGCCAAAAGTCTTGGGGGGGCTTCTGTCATATTTTTGGATGATGTTTCTCAGTCGATTCAGAGGCAAATACCTTCATTAAAGCCCAAGACCAATTGATAGAAGTGAATCTCAACATAAGTGAGAAACCTCAGATGACAAAAGTAAGTATTTTGTTGAGCGAGGTATAGAAAGATCAAATAGTGGAACTTGTCAAAGGTTATCGAGATTGCTTTGCTTGGGATTACCATAAGATGCTAGTTTACCTCGAAAGTTGGTAGAATATCGATTTTCACTTAAAATTTTTTTTAAGCCTCATAAGCAATGTAACCCACAGTTGATTCGATAAATCAAAGCTCCAGTGGAAAAGAAGCTTAGGACGGGGTTCATCAGAACGAGTAGATACTCTAAGTGGTTATACAACATAGTACATGTAGTAAAGAAGAACGCAAAAACTCAAAGTATGTACTGATTTAAGAGATTTGAACCTTGCTACACCGAAGGATGAATATATGATGTCAATTGCAGATATGCTGGTAGATTTGGCGACAAACCATGGGATTCTTATGTTCATGGATAAGCACTCTTGATATAGTTAGATATATCTGGCGGAAGAAGAAGTATCAAACATAGCTTTTTGATGTCCAAGGGCACTTAAAATATACGAATGGTTAGTAATGCCATTTAGTTTGAAGAATTTAGGAGCCACTTATCAATAGGCCATTAATGCTATTTTTCATGAGTCGATTAGCAAATCGGTGGAGGTATACATTGATGATGGGGTTGTCAAATCGACCAATTTGGAAGGGCACTTAGGCGATTTGGAGCAGTATCTTTTTCAGAATGAGATTTCATAAACTCAAAATGAATCCTGAGAAATGTGGATTTGGAGTATCAGTTGGAAATTTCTTGTGCTTTCTTGTTCATCAAAGGAGAATCGAGGTAGACAAAAATAAAGCTAAAGCAATTCTAGAAGCAAGGTCACCTCAAAATAAGAAAAAGCTTAAGAACCTAATTGGAAAGATAAAATTCATCCAAAGTTTTATTGCAAATTTGACAGGAAAGATTAAAGCCTTTTCGCCATTGCTAAAATTGAAATATACTGATGGGTTCTAATGAGAGATAGAGTATCAGGAGGCTTTTGAGCAAATTAAACAAGCATTGACAAAACCACCAATATCGATGCCACCTGAGCCTAGAAAGCCATTATATATATATATATATATATCAACTGCAAAATAATATATTGGTTGCCTTTTAGTTCAGGATGTTGATTATAGTACCGAAAGCACAATTTATTATCTAAGTTGATTATTGAATGATGTTGAGACTATGTATAATATTATGCACGGGTCAGATATACTATGGCAAATTTATCAGATTTATACACTATTTTCAATTGCCTAATCACCAATTGAGAATCTCCTAGTATGTGTACATATTGAGCTCCCATGGTAATTAATGCTTCATATTCGACTTGATTATTGGTTGAATTTGCTGCAATCCAGTTAACCAATCGATACACCTTTCCTTAGGGATCTGTAACGTTAATTCCTACTCTAGTGTCATCCCTTGTATTAGATCCATTAAACATTAAAACACAAGGTTGTAAACCAATATAGTTATTCATTTCAAAAACAACATCCTCAATTTCTACACATCAATGTTCAGCCAAAAAATCAGCTCATACCTTACTTTTAACCGCATGCAAAGGAACATAAATTCTTTAAAAGGCACTTAATTTTGTTGCCCATTTCATCAATCTCCCTTGTAGCAAAGACCAATTCAATAAATGTCTAAATATATCTATCTTTCATATGACTGTTGAACAAGTGACCTCAATAACATAAGAGGGGAGATGAATTAACCACTAACAAGCTTTAACCCCCCTTTTAAATGATAGGCTTAGAATGCAGAAGAAGAAGAAGAAGAAGAAGAAGAAGAAGCAATCAATTTAAAAATGTTCTTTTAAATGCGTAAGATCAAATTGATTGCAATAAAATAAATGAGATAAGGGAAGAGAGAAATGCAAACTCAATTTATACTGGTTCGGCCACTTCTCGTGCCTACGTCCAGTCCTCAATCAACTCACTTGATATTTTCACTAACTTCGTAAAAAAACCTTTTTACAACTTCTGAACACCCAAGGAATCCCTTTCCCTTGTGTTCAGGAAACTCACAATTCAAGAGACAACCAGTCTCTTGATTACAACTTACTTTCTGAGATGAATATAAAGATTTCTCTCCTTTAGAGTGGATAATACAATTTGATGTTCTTGGATGAACACTCAATAGATTTGCAAGTGTTTGCCCAAGAGTTGTTGAGAGAGCATTTAGCAATGAATTTCTCTTAGAATATCTCTCTCTTGCTTTTCGAAGTTAGACACACATATATATAGGCCCTTCGTGCCTTTTCAAAATGGTTTGAAGAAATGTATCTTTTCAAAAAACTTTTTTTTGAAATTCTTCACTGGTAATCGATTACAGGTTTCTGGTAATCAATTACACAATTATATTTTAAAGGATCATGACTTTTCAAATAGAATTTCAAAGAGTTCCATTGCTGGTAATCGATTACACATCAATGGTAATCGATTACAGCTTTTAAATTCAAATTTCAAAACCCTTTTAAAAGTTGATTTTTCAAAATTGTCTTCTGGTAATCGATTACACTGCCTGGTAATCGATTACCAGAGCCTTGATCTCTTGGAAACACTTTGTTTTGAGGCAAAAGCTTGATCTTGAATTAATCTTGAAGCAATGCTTGTTTGTTGAAGCAACCTTGTATTATTCTTGAAGCAATGCTTAACCTTTGAATGTTTGTTGAAGTAATCTTGAAAGCAACCTTGTTTGATTATTCTTTGGGATTATCAAAATCATGTATTCATACATTCACATTCTTCCCCTTTTTGATGATGAAAATCATTATCAAGCAAACTCTTTTCGGCACCATCAAAACATGCATGATTCACATTCTCCCCCTTTTTAATGATGACAATCATTGTCAAGTGAATTCTTTTCGGCATCATCAAAACCTGAAACCTGCATGATTCACATTCTCCCCCTTTTTGATGATGATAACCATCTGTAAGTTAGGAGTAAAAAACAAAAGAATATCTATCTGTATAGCTTACTCTCCCTTGATTTTGCAATGATTGCATATATGAAACAGTTAAAGATTGCATATATTTCATATATAAAAAGTTGTCTCATAAACCCTTACTATCTTATCTTTTATCTATCTCTCCCCCTATGTCAACATAAAAAACAAATCATGAGAAGAGAGAAGAAAAGGATTTTG